>NW_019154177.1:6332746-6509919 GCF_002288905.1 Enhydra lutris kenyoni
GCTCCTTGCTCGGCAGGGAACCTGCTTCTCCCTCTGCCTCTGCCTGCCTCTCTGTCTGCCTGTGCTCGCTCACTCTCTCTCCCTCTGTCCCTGACAAATAAATAAATAAAATCTTAAAATATATATATATATATTATATATATATATATATGTATAGGCACTCCATCAGTCTGCCAGGATGGCCAAAACAAAATACACAGACTGGGTGTCATCAACAACGGAAATGGATTGTCTCATGGATCTGGGGGTCCAAGATCAAGGTGTCTGCAGGGCTGGTGTCTTCTGAGGCGTCTCTCCTCGACACACATACAGCTCCCCTCTTGCTGCCTCTGTCTCATGGTGGTCCCTGTGGTTTTGCTTCCCTGGTATCCCCTTTGTGTGTCCAAATTTCCACTTCTTAGAAAGACACCGGTCAGGTAAGATTAGGGCCCAAACTAAAAACCTTATTTTAACTTGGTATCTCTTTAAAGACCTCGTCTCCAAACAAGGTTACATTCTGAGAAACTAGGGGTTGAGACATCAACACTTGAATTTGGAGGAGGGTGGGAACACAGTTCAAACCATAACTGACACCCCTAATTCCCAATCTACACCAGTTCAAGAAACTGTACACTGGCCCTCCCAGGTCATAACGCTTGTCCCGGAGGGGCAACCACTCCAATGGTTTTTGTTTTCCATTTCTTTTTTTTTTTAAGATTTTTATTTATTTATTTGTCAGAGAGAGAGAGGGAGAGAGAGCAAGCACAGGCAGACAGAATGGCAGGCAGAGGCAGAGGGAGAAGCAGGCTCCCTGATGAGCAAGGAGCCCGATGTGGGACTCGATCCCAGGACGCTGGGATCATGACCTGAGCCGAAGGCAGCTGCTTAACCAACTGAGCCACCCAGGCGTCCCTGTTTTCCATTTCTTGATCATTTTACCATCTTCGATGTTTCTAAAACTATCCTTTTTTTCTCTACCAGAACCACTTAAAGCAATAAATTAGCCTCTGAGGAATGCTATAGCTGCATCTCCCAGTCTTTGATACATTGGTTATGTATTATTAACACTTCAAAATACATTCTTTGGCCCATGGGTTATTTAGAAGTGAGTTGTTTAACTTCTAAACGTGGTGCAATTTTCTAGATGGCTTTCTGTTACTAACATCTAACTTAATTTTGCTGTTGTCCAAGAACATATACTTTGTATGATTTCAATCCCTTTTACATTAGAGAAATGTGTCTGATGCATATGGTCTTCACGTTAGAATAATGCTAGTAGTAGCATACTTTAACAGCTGCATTCACTGTGGCTACGTGAATTAAAAACATCAGTCACTTATAGGAATGCTTAAGTAAACAGAAGCAAGCAAAACACAAAACTTCATTAGGTGGAAGTTTGGTTGCTACTTGAGGAAAATAGACAAAGTATTTTTAGTTGCACAAATATGTCTTATCTTAGAATTATAAAAAGTTTTAAAATAAACCATACAATTTCTAAAACAAAATACTAATTGCTCTACTTCTAAGAGAGAAAATTAGGTGTTATTACTAGATCAAATAACTACCTTAAAAGTTACCCTGGGGCAAACTGAACTAGAGTAGGATTTGAGATTTTTTTTAAAGGATTATCCAGAAAATGACTGTCCAATATCAAGGTTTACCTATCAAATTTATATAAAATAAAACTGTAAACCTTTTCTTCAAAAACTTCCAAATATAAGAGAAACAGGCCTACAAAACTACTTTATTTCTAAAAAGGGTGTTACCTTTAAAATAGAGCAAAAATAAATAAATAAATAAATAAATAAATAAAAATTTAAAAATATCGCAAAACTTCTAAAAATGAAGAACACCTAACACCGAGGGTCTTTCTTTAGCAAAGACGATGTAGTCAAGTACAGTTCTCCCAAAGCTATTTAAACAGCAAGATTCAGAAGTAAACCTTATGCACATGAGTTCCTAGTCAAGGATTTAACCCACATAATGCAAGTTCTATTAATCAAAGCACCAAGGCAACATTCTGGAAGGAAGGGCTAGAAATGCCCTGAGGTTTTTCAGCCTGGGGATAAATAGGAACTGAAAGCAGCATAAAGGTTTCCTGATGGCTTTTTAGCACACAGATAAGGAGAGAGGATTCCTAATGTCCAATTTTCAAATTTCTCTAAAAATGAATTTTGGTAAATACTATGGAAACATCATGATTAGGGCCCAAAGTAGAGCATGCTAACGACTCGTATGTCTGCAATCACCTTTTAAAGTAAGCCTCTGCAGATGCACTTTCTGTGCTGCCACCTTCCAGCATGCTATTAGTAATACTGTGTACACAGAGCTGGTGGCTTGACTGTGCTCCTACGGGTTCAAACATTCCTCGGGTGAGCCTGTGTTAATGAAAAATTCTCCTTTCCAAAGATTCTTTTGGACCATTCTTACAGAAACCTTGTATCCAAGCCAGCAAACGGCCTCATGCAGATCTGAAACTGTACATTTTTCAGGCATTACACTAGATTTTCTTATACCGTTCCCTATTAAAATGGTTTAAATTCCAGACCAAGCCTTGGGAAACAGAGCAGACATGATCTTGAGCCTTTCTACAGCATCTGGCGATGGGGCAAGAGCGCTGAAAGGAACAAACAGAAGTATACTGTTTTCAACTCTTAGGTTGGAGAAGCAAATTGATCCTTACTATGGGAACAAGGAGTAAAGCCTTTTGTTATCATCCAGCATGAAACATTCTTAGGACAATTTTGATTTTACAAAATTGGGTTTCGCCCTTAGCCCGCAGGTATTTCCCTCCTGCGTTCTGGATTAATCCACCTTTATAGCTAAGTCCTGTCAAAATGACAAAGGAGAATTGATTTCTTCTGGTGAGGTATCCTTATCAATGGAAGCTTGTGTGCATTGATTGATGGGGTGTTAGAGGAAAGAACCATTAATTGATTTATAATAAATAAAGCACAATCTCCACTTATGACGAGTGATTGATAAAGGCACCTTTTTCTTCATTGGTAAATTTCTTCATACTTAAAATGTATGAAAGCCGTCCAACTCAACCATCACTCAACTCATTAATGTAACAGCTTTATTCATACAATTCCCATGGACGTGGCCCAGATGAAAGGTCGCTCAGCATGGTCATCCTATTAAAGAAGTAAAAAATTTTAAAGTCAAATGGAAAATGTCATTGAAAGTTACAACGTGGCGTAACAGAAACCCCTGTGGGTCTGCAATCAGGTGATCTAAATTCGAGTTCCAGCTTGCCCTTTAATAAGTATTTTACGAAAGTGGTCTGGGTCTTGGTTTTCTCCTTTCCAAAATTTGCACGTGCCTCCACCTTGCAGAATCATTGTAATGAAGGAACAATACATGAAAAATGTCTGCTACATAGCATAAAGAACTAAATACCCCAGCGTTCCTTGTATTACTGTTTAGAGCAAAACTTTAAGGGCAATACATTTCTCGTTTACGCACGTTCACATTAACAGAGCCAAGTAAAGGTTCCACTGAATGGACTCCTCTGACACTCTTCATCACTTAGGGGAGAAAAAAAAAATTCCAAATTTTTTTCAAAAATAAAATCATGTGATTACAGTATTTTTCATACACTGCCTTTCACGTTGGTGGTTTTGCTTTCATAAAGAAACAGCAACACTAGATTTTTAAATGCATTTATAATATTTAGGAATACCTTCTGAATTTCTTCTAATTACTTGGATGTCAACTATTCTGATTTATAATAGTAAACACACCTCATTGCAACTAAGGGTGTAGGACAACCTGTGCAAAAATGAGACGAGGCACCAGAAAGGCAAGGTGTATGTGACCTGGACTCAAATAAAAGTTAATTGCTCTTAAATATCCCTTCTTATAAATACTGATGGAGAACCAGAATTGATGCCAGACGACTAAAGGTGACGAAGACCAAAGATCCCACTGTCAAAAAGACAGGGAAGAAAAAGAGAGAGAGAGAAAATCCCAGTAATATACTCCACCTGCACACTTACTGGTAGACGAGACTCTTGGCAAACTGTTGAAAGAATGGTTTGTGACAACTCAGAAAAGAAAGCAACACTCCTGACACACAGTGTGGGTTCAATAGGGACAAGACAAACCTCATTTTCTTCTCTGACAAGGCTAGTGGCCTGGCACATCAGGGAAGTACACTAAACAAAATACACTTGGACTTGAGTAAGAGACCGGACAAAGGCTCTCGTGACAACTTAAGGGACACGGTATAAAAATATGCGCTGAATGCTAGGGTACTTCGTGAAACCAATAAACAGTTGATCCAAAATGGCATCAACCTCCACTCGATGCTATGATCTTCCGTGGAAGATGCCCAGAGATAGGGTTTTTTGTCCTTGCTCCTTCTGCTACATCATTTTTAATCTTTTTATTATGTTCAATGATAAAATATTAAAAGTAGTTTCAGGTGTACAACACAGTGAGTCAACAATTGTGTACACTGTGAAATACCCAATACTATGCTGTATTACATACAATGTTTTTATAATTTTATTTTTTATTTAAATTCAATTAGCCAATATATAGTACATCATTAATCTCATACATAGGACTCAACAATTTATCAGCTGCCAGTAACACTGGGTGTTCTCCACAACATACAATATTATTGACTCTATCCCCTATGCTGTATTTTTCTTCCTGTGATTTCATTTATAATTGGAAGCTTGTTCCTCTTAACTCTCTTCAGCCATGTCACCCATCCTGCCACCCCTCTCTCCTTTGGCAACCACCAGTTTGCCCTAAATAGGTGTCAGTTTCACTTTGTTGTGGTTGCTGTTTTGTTTTACTACCATCGACATTTAAGTGAAATCACATTACATTTATCATTCCCCGTCTGGCTTAATTCACTTAGCACCTGGGTGGCTCAGTTGGTGAAGCATCCCACTTTTGGTTTCAGTTCAGATGGTGACGTCAGGATCATGGAATCAGTCCCACGTCAGGCTCCACGCTCAGTACAGAGTCAGCTTCAGACTCCCGTTCTCTCTCCCCACTCCCACCCACTCACTCCTCACACTCTCTAATAAGTAAATACATTTTAAAAATAAAATCGTGGAAACAAATTCAGAATTCTAAGTTTCAGAGTTCAGTAGTGATTTATAAACTTAAAACATGCTCCTCATAGCCATAAAGAAATAGAATCTTTTTCATTCAAGTGATATAGCTTCTAGACTCCCTAACAGCATAGGAAGCACCAGTGAAAAGTCTATTATTGCTTAGAATGTAGAAAACCCAATGACATCTCTGATACAAGGAGGTAGAAATGGTAACATCTCCCCAGGCTTTCAACTCACGGGGGCTGGGGCTAAAACCCTCTCCTTCCTCACTCCAGTGAAACTCCATCAGGAAGCATCATCTCTCCTGTTCCTGCCCTGCCATCTGAGAGTCTGGTAAAACAAGAGGGAGAATCACAGAGGCAGTTGGCATCAAGACTGTGCAAATCTTGCAAAGGAGCCCACTCCTCATTCTCGTTCTGACCAAGTGCCAATCAAGCACAGATGCGCAAGATCAAAGGCAAGAGACACTCATCCAAGTCAACCAAATGGAGGGTTATGGCAGCCCACCATCACAACAAAAACCATGAGAACGTCTCCAACTAATGAAGGAAAGATCCCTCTTTGAACATATGTTCGACTGCCTATGCCAGTAACTTCTACACTCGTCAAAGTGTACGTGCCCCTTGGCATCTAAATATCATACTATTGTTTCAACTTTCATCACACAGTTTTCTCCTTTCCAACCAATTCGCACCCACTGAAGTTTTTGCCTCATGAGATCTTCAACTTCAGAACTTCTACAGACCACATTACATGCCAGATGGCAGTTTGCTCTTCTTATCTTAAAATGTGTCCCATCTTCTATTTCTACTTGTCCCATGGTTTCCTTTGTTCCAACTTCCAGCGACCAACCACGAAAGGCAAAACTCACTAGGTGAACAGCCCTGGGGAGGGGCGGGGGCTAACATCAACACTACCAAAGTCTAATAGTCCAGGGTTTGTGGTATTCTCCCAGAAGATTTAGTCTAACAGCTTACACTGGAACAGTTTAAATACCTCCTGCTCGTGGCATGGCACCAGCGCCCGCCATATGTACACGTCCCACCCGCCAACCCGTTTGATGCCAGTAAGAATCTGTAGATTAATGAAATTCTCTACCAGTGCAGCAGGCATGCCCACAGCTTTATTTCTTGTACCATGATATTAATGCATTTCAGGCTCCGAGTTTATGGCCTGTGATTTCTTTTATTTTTCTTCCTGGATGACTGAGTTACGCCCACCAAGACAACCTAACCTCCAGACAGCAACCCCAAGGGCAATGTGAGAAGGATTTTCTGATTATGTCATCGAACAGGAAACCTCATGGAGACTCTAGGATTAATGTATTTTCCACTGGAGCTGAAAGCAGGCAGGATGTAGTCACTACAAGGGAAAGAGGGAAGGGAAATGTTGGTATGGGTGGAGGTGGTGTCACGAATATGACATTTAAAGAAGTCACTCGCATTTATTCCCATTTTAAACCTCCAAGCAAATGAAGATTTTAAGACTTTAGTTGAATGTGGAAAGAAGCAAGTTATATAAGCACTGGATGGGAATGTACCCCACAAAGTGTTTCTCTAGACCATGGCACCATCTCTTGCTCCAGATGGCACGGAAACTAATTTATAAATGACACAAGTTCAATGGGTGTATGGCAGCTGTTCCGCCGCAGCTCTCTGGCCACCCACTTCAGTAGAACTGAGAGCTTTCAATCAACTCTTGTCTCTCGGAGGGCCTTCAAACAGCATCAGAACATGTGGACAATATGTTCCCAGAGAGGAACTGGCCAAGTATGAAAGATTAGAAAACGGAGTTCAATGGAAATGGAGAATACAAATACATGCCCATTTTCTCCAAAATCCAGAAGACGCAGTAGGGGGGTTAGAAGAAAGAACTCCTGAGTTTTCACAACCAAACTTTGTCTGATCTCCTTTTTCCTCCCCCTTTCTCATAGGTACTCACAAGCTTCGCTCACACCAAATAAAGTGGGTAGAAGATTTTCTCAGGACCCTTTTTAAAACCGTCGATATTGGGCTTGCCCCCCCTCCCTTCATTCATTCCTATCACCCCTACATTGAAAAGGCCTTTCAGCTCAACCATGAGCCAACTGCTACTTCGCAGCCGACAAGCACCCACTCTTGATTTGTGTTCCGAGCTTCCAGGCAACACAAACAAATCTTAAAGTCCACCACACTGCAAAATACACACGTTCTGCCCTTCTATTCGGGAAGGACGGCTCCTGCTCAGTTGCTACTCAAGTCTAGGTAAGTCATTTACAAAAACAGAAAGATGAATGGAGGGTGAATTATATTTAACTAAATTCTTAGAGTACCCCGAACTGATTTAGAAAACCAGTTGCAACCTAAGCGATTTGACGCTTTCAAAATGGCCAATTTCAAGCACAACAACAGGTAAGGTTACAATTTAAGCAGAGAAAAAACTTTTAGGATAGGAGATGTTGTAAAGCCATCTGGTGGACTGAATCCTCGGCGTGCATTCTTGGCTGACCACAGAAGCTAAGTGCTAACCTGACCAGGTCTGAACCGGATAGAACGTAAAGAAGGATAAATAGCGGCACCCTTCCTAAGCTCCCGAACTCAGGAAAATAAGATTATATTACTGGAGGCTCTAACCCACCCATCCATTCGAGTTTCAGTCCTCTCCATAACTAGATCTCCTAAAGGAGGGGGCCATCTAGGGCCGCCAAGGTAAGTAACAGTTTTGGCACCCTGACAATATCATGGGTTCTAGTGTTAAAAAAATTAAATAATAAAAATTTAAAAATTTTTTTTAAAACTTAATAAAGCACCAAACATCATATTAAGATTACAGCAAACAATTTTAAGTAAAGATGCTTGGAGTCACAAGAGATTCTGAAGAACCGCCAGTGCTAGTTGTAAACAAAATTATTCTCCATGTTCATCAGCAATTTCCTTTAAACCCTCAGACGTATGCTTCCCTAGTCATTTTTTATTGTCGCTGAGCTAATTTTGCAGTTTTTACATTATCTTTTATACATGTATCTACTCAATGAGAAAGAAGAATTAGCAAAAAATCATCAAATATCATGTGCTTGGAGGGAACAAGATCAAGAGAAACATTAAACCAATCAACTTCTGCAAAAAAAACTTCCTTTTTTAAACACATATTTTCTGTACTTCCCGTTCACGAGAGACGAAAAATCAGAAGTAGAGAGTAGAGTTTGTTTCAAGTCGTAGAGGCATCTGGAGAGCTGAGCAGTTGATGCAGAGATCTGGCAAGTGTTAAAATTATTCTGAAGATCCTATAAGGATTAAATTTCATAGCAAAGAAATTTTATTCACTGTGCAAAATATCTCTAGTTAAACAAATTATTCAAAACCTAAGACTGAATACATTCAATAAAGCTGTCAAAGAACAAGGATCTGTTGTCTCTTTTCTTTGCCTCAAGGAACTTGGACAGACAGCCACCAGACAGTCTGCTGAACTCCCCGAGGCTCTCAAGGGTGAATTTCTGTAGGACAATCTGCAGACTACAAAACGGACTTAAAGCAGCTCTGTAACTTAAGATTCCCTGGGTTCGGATTTTATACCAAAGTCGTTTGAGTCTATGGCTGCTCCTTACCAGTTCATGCAGCACAGATACAACCAATCAAAACCAGCAGAGCAATGTATCTGATAAAATTATGGTTATTCAGAATAACAGATTCTGAGACAAGCTTTAGTGATGGCGGCCAGTGCTGTTACATATCTGGACAAGTCACATAATGCAGAGCTGCTTATGTGCAATTAGAAATATCTGCCAGAACCTCCAAAGCACATTCTTCATACCATAACCTCTTCTGGCTGGAAGAGCTGGCTACCTTTTCTGGCAAGCACCCAATTCATAATGTTTTGAATCCAAATAAACAAATTATTAAAAGCAGATCATCACTACCCAACTTCCAGACTGAGCACAGAGCTACAGTAATCAAGACAGTGTGGTATTGGCAAAAGAACAGACAAACAGATCAATGGAACAGAATAGAGAGCCCAGAAATAGACCCACATAAAGACACACAACTGGTCTTTTTAACAAAGGAGCAAGAGGCAACGCAACGCAGAAAGGCGAGTCTTCTCAACTAGAGGGGCTGGAACAACTGGATATTCACAAGCAAAATAAAATAAAATAAATCTAGGCAGACTTTACACCATTCATAAAAGTTAAATCAAAATGGGCCACAGATCTAAGTTGAAAATGCAAGGGCGCATGGGTGGCTCAGTTAGTTAAGCATCTGCCTTCAGCTCCGATCACAATCCCAGGGTCCTGGGATGGAGCCCCACTTTGGGACTCCACAGGGAGTATGCTTCTCCCTCTCCTTCTGTGTGTTTGCTCTAAGTAAATAAATCAATCTTTAAAAAAATAAATAAATAAATTGAAAATGCAAAACTACATACTCCTAGTAGATAACACAGGGGAAAAAAAACCTACTTGATCTTGGGCATGACTATGACTTCTTAGACAACAAGATGAAATCCATGAAAGAACCGATGAGCCGGGCTTGACTAAACTTAAAAACTTACGCTCTGTGAGAGAAAATGTCACAAGAATGAGAAAACAAGTCACAGGCCAGGAGAAAATATCTGCAAAGGACATATCTTACAAAGGACTGTTATTCAGGATATACAAAGAATCCCAAAAACTCAATAATAAGAAGGCAATCTGCCAAAAATCATGACAGACCCATTATCAAACATGATGTGCAGATGGAAAATAAACATACGAAAAGATGATCTACATACGTCAATAGGAAATGCAAATTAAAGCAATGAGATACTACACATCTATTAAAACGGCCAAAATCTGGAACACCAAATGCTGGCAAGTATGTGGAGCAACATGAACGCTCCACTCACGGCTTAGAAGAATAAAGATTCCCTTACCACACGATTCAGCCATCATGGTCCTTGGTATTTACTCAAAGGATTTGAATACATTTAACCACATAAAAGCCTGCATACAGATGTTCATGGCAACTTTCTTCTTAATTGCCAAAACATGGAAGCAACCAAGATGTCCTTCAATAGGTGAATGGATTAAAAACGAAAAACAAACCAAAAAACAAAACAAACACCAGAAAAAAATCTATGGTACATTCTGACAATGGATGGACTATTATACAGTGCTTTGAACAAAATAGACAAAAAGGAGTGATCAAGCCATGAAAATACATGGAGGCAACTTAAGCACGTGTTCCCAAGTGAAAGAAGCCAGTCTGAAAGGGTTACATAGTGTATACTACCAACTATACCATATTCTGGAAAAGAAAAAACTATGGCGCCAGTAAAAAGATTAGTGGTTGCTAGGACTGGGGAGGGATGAATAGGTAGAACACAGAGGTGTTTTAGGGCAGTGAAAACACTCTATATATCATAATATATATCATTACAGCTTTGTACAAACCCATAAGAGGTACACCACCAAGCAACCAGGAGCAGGGACAGAATCTATGGATTCTGGATGACAATGATGTGTCAATGGAGGTTCATCAATTGCAACCAATGTACTACTCTGGTGGGAAAGGTTCACAATGGGGTAAGCTATGCCTATGCGGGGGTAGGGGGGTATATGGGAAATCTCTGTACCTTCCCCTCAATTTTACTGAGAATCTTAAACTGCTCTTAAAAATAGTCTTGATTTTTAGTATCATAAAAACAGTCTTTTAAAAATCATTAACATGACCCTTGATCATCACTTTCCAACAAAACTTTCTGGGATTCTAACGATGCTCAACATCCACACTTTCCAGCCTGGTACTCCCTAAGCATTATCTGGCTATTAAGCATTTGAAATGTGGTTATTGCAACTGAGGAACTAAATATTTTGTTTCACTTTATACTAACAGATTTTACTTTATTGGACAGTAACTACCATATTGGACAGTATGGTTCTAAAAGATTCAATCAGTAGGGAAAAAAGAAATCATCATTGGAACCCCGATCCAACAGTCTAGAAGAATTTTGCAACTGAAATTACAATTTCAACAAACCAAACATGCAATGGTCTCCCACATCTGAAGCAGATACCTTAGGAACCAAGTTAGAAACTACTAGGGGTCACCAATCTGGGGGAGGGGGGGAAATATATATATATATATGTGTGTGTGTGTGTGTGTGTGTGTGTGTGTGTGTGTGTGTGTGTGTGTGTGTGTATGTGTACACATATATATATATTTTTTAAATATTGTGTCATTTTTTATAAATTATAGTATTTTTCTTCACACAGGGTTAGTATCCAAAAATAAAGACAATGAATTAAAAATGGAATCAGGAACATGAGTATTTCAGGAGGTATTTTCAATATTTACAATTGAAAAAAGAAATTTCATCCGATTCTATCAGTATTATTTGTCCCTAATTTTAAGAATGGGAAGAAAGAAAAACTCTTTGTCTAATACCTCACAATTTGCATTCTTGTACCTTGATAGACATAACAGTGAGTTGATTCTGTCAGGTGTAAACAGTGTTTTCACACTTCCTACGGAAGTGTGCCTTCGTTATTATTCAACATTTAATTAAGTCATAACACCAGAAAAGATCTGGTAGTGAGTTACAGCATACATGCTCTACCCGGCTACCGAGCTACAGAAAGACAGTGTGGGATCCTGAACCTATAAATAAGACATCATGATGGCAGACTATTCTGGTGTTGACAGAAACAAGTGCAGGGGAAACAACCAACGATCATGGTCAAATACAGACACAACTGGATGGTGGCTCCACCACTGTATGGGACTGTAGGACAGGCACATCTCTTAAACTTCAGTTTTCTTATCTGAAAAATGGGGACAATACTAACTTAAGTCAATCCCCAGAGGATGTCCTGCAGAGACAGAGCCAACAATAAATATATACTCCCTAAATCATGGTGTCCTAAGACTGTCTTTGGTTATTTCAAGTTACAAAAACACTGGGGCAGTTACCACCCCAGTTCTTTTTTTTTTTTTTTTTTTTAAGATTTTATTTTTATTCATTTGACAGAGAGAGAGAGAGATCACAAGCAGACAGAGAGGCAGGCTCCCCGCCGAGCAGAGAGCCTGATGTGGGGCTTGATCTCAGGACCCTGAGATCACAACCTAAGCCGAAGGCAGAGGCTTAACCCACTGAGCCACCCCGGTCCCCGTATCACCCCAGTTCTAACTCATTCTTGGCCATGTCTGGACAAGTGCTAAAAATCCTACCCAGGTTTTTGTGTTTTGGGTTTCTTAACTTCTTTATCTCACTGGATAAGTGGTCCTTTCGATGCATCCTGTTCGTTCCCTAATGTCCAAGACACTGCTATTTTTAAAAGAGAGTGAAGGAAACAACCACTTCATCTAACAGTCTTGCAATTCTCATAAGCCTGCTGTTTCTATTTCCCCAGATATGCCAGACATTAGGTTAACTTTTGGAAGACAAATCAATGAGGCGAGAAATGGACAAAAAATAAATCATAGATTTTGAATGATTTCAAGTTGAAGAAACCTTGAAGACCATCGAGTCTGATCCTCTAGTTTTGTTTGTTGGAACCTAGACCCCGAGAGGGTAAACTATCCCAAATTTCTGAGACATTCTATGCATGTGTTCTTCTTGTCCTGGAACTGTGCATCGGAAGTTGATACTGAGATTTACTTAGAGCTCTGTGTTTCTGTGATCTTAGTGCTGATTACAACTTCTTAAGTGATGATAATTAGCTTATAGCAAATGATCATGGGTACATAAGAAAAAATGAGTACTAACAGTGGACTACCACTACACTTAGAGAGATTTTTCTGAGGATGTAAGTAAATGGCCTTAGTCAATCATTTGGATGAACCCATGGAAAAATGTATACCACCCCCTCCAAAAAAAGAATACAGAAGGATCTGTAACCTGCTGGATGTTAGAAGTTAAACTTACATCCCTTTCCTCTTGTATTAAATATAAATCTAAAACGACACTTACTCACTGGGGAGCTCGTGTTCCTTCCACTCAGTAAGCTGACTCCCGAGAAAGCCTGAAGAAAAAAAGCCAAAAACCAAGTTATCTAACTTGTAAACATATCTAGTGAAAAAGTTTAAGAAATCTTGAAAACCACTGGCCAAAATACGTTTGAGTTGTTATCCATGATCGATTTCTCATGGCCTGAATCACCGGGATGGACTGCCCAGATGGAGAAGCAGGAATGAAAATCAGTGTGACTTGAAGAAGAACTTGGTGGGTGTTGGTCTCCTCAACACACACGGAGTCTTCCCCGTCTTCCCCCATCTTTACTATCCCTTTTCTTCAGGAACAGGTTCCAGAGTCTTCAGATCATAATGGAAATCTCACCCTCCTTTTCTGCTATTTATTCCCAAATTTCAAACGCATACCACTGTGATCCACCATCACTGAACAGCGGAAAGAACACCGGTTTTAGAACCGGACGGACCTTTGAAACTCAACTCCCCCAAACTCTGAGCTGGATGAGATGAATTGCAGTTTTCTCCTGTAAAATACATGTTTTATGTCACGGGATAATTGGAAAATTAAAGGAGCAAGCACATGTAAAACATACAGCACAATATGTGAAAGACAGGATGCACTGAAAGGGCAGACATTATTGCCATATTCAGCAATGACAGAACAGTTACTCTCCTGACAACATTTCAGAGAATGAAGAAAACCATCTTCCTTCCTTCAAGGGGCATTCAAGTCAAGAGGGGAGGCCCAGCATACTCAGAGTGAGGTGAGTGGTGCTACATCCAGCAGAAACCACCCAAATGAAGGGGTAGCAGGAAAGGAGGAGAAGTTCAAGGGGAAGGTGGGTTACGTGTTCACTGGAAGACCTGGAGACACTTCTTGGAGCCACCAGGACCTGAGTTAGGAATTGAGGCTCAGCGTTGGTCTGAACACACACAAAGGAGCAGGGAGAGATTCAGGTAGGTCTGGAGCATGGCTGAAGTCAAGCACTGGAGTGCAAAGACATCTCGTGCCTGGCTAACACTTGGCCAGGGAGTCACGTAGGAATCATGGCTGGCAACCAAGTGGGGTCCAGCCTGGGTAAACCTTGAACATCAGGCTGAGCAGCCCAAGCTTATCCTAAACAAGTTTTCTTAGCAGTGGAACAGTCCAGACACAGTGAGAAAACACGGAGATTCACTGGTGGGGAAGCAGGTAGGGTGAGGACAGAGGTGATGTGGGGACCAGGTGACACCTACATGGTGGGCGGGGTCAGGGTGCTCCTTGCTACTCTGGTCTAGGACACTGGAAGTCAGCTGGGAACTCTTCCTTTGGTGCATAAAGCACGTGCTTATTATTTACCCATCAAGTGGGGAGAACAATGATGGCAGAGGTGCAGGCCTTTTTTGGGTTACAAAGAAGCAGAGGAAGGAGGCCAGGGATGGGCATGCGCTGGGAGGCAGCCAAGCCTTCAGTAAGGTTGCATCTGTGGTTCCTAAAAGCAGAGTCACATGGCCTGCAGCAGGACAGTCCATAAGGACTACGGTCCTGGCGATGGACGGGCAGCTCGAAGTCTGGGTGGGATCGGGGCAAGGCTAAAGGAAAACTGAAAGCCAGGAATGGAGTGGCCATAAGAAAGTACTTTAAGAAGGTCTATTTGATCCAACAAAAAACAGAAAACCTAATTTCATGGAGCTACTCAGATCCTTCCTCGTAATGACTACCCCTAGGGTGAATCTTCCAGGTATAAAACACAAAAGCCTATGGAGATAGATTCTCATGCTCTACGTGGCTGCATTTCCGTCTTCAGAAGGCTCTTGCCCACACTGCTTGCTCTCCAGGCAGCTGCTGCATATTCTGAACAGCTAAGGGCTTGGTGCCCTCCTGGGCAGGCTGAATTCCAACAACTCGTCAGCCTTGAAAAGACCTCTAAGTCTCCCTCGGTCATTCTGGGCTGTTGCAGCAAAGCGGACAGATGCAGCCACCGTTTTTATAGGGCTCACATTCCAGGGCACAAGTGGGAAAAAGGACAGAGAGCAAAAGCTAGAGGAATAAATTCAAGATGATGTCAGAGACATAGAGATTTTCAAATCTCCCAGCGAGGGGGCTAGACGGGGATGGAGGGGGCTCGCGAGGGCCCTCTGGACTGGGGACGATCAGGGATGATGAAATCTAATCTGAAGAAGACAGGAACACTGGGCACCATCACCAAGGAGAAAGAAATCACCCTTGAAAAAAATCAAGGATGGCAGCACAAGACAGAGTCCTTATTACACGTGCCAGGCCCTGTGTTTGGTACCTTACGTTCATTATCTCCACAGTCTTCCTAACGGTTCAAGTTCTTGCCATTCACACTCTGGGGATGAAAAACTAAGTTCATGAAAGTTAAGGAAGCTGTCCAGCAGAACAGGTAAATCATGGTCACATCCAAAACCAGAGTCCAGGGAAAGCTACTGACCAAGAGGAGCCTGCAACGGAGTTTGCTAAACAGACAGTGAGAGGTAACCCAGGGTAGCAGGTATGAGTGAAAAGGGCAAGGAGCAGGAGCAAGGGACGCACACAGGAGACACGACCTAGTAGTGGTGAGGACTTGGTAACATGCCATGGGGACCGACAAGCCAGCAAGCCCAGGAGAATGCGGCTGACACTGCAGGAAAGAGGACTCCCAGGAGTCCTGGAAGTCAGCCCAAGACCATGAGCAGTGACCTTCTAGAACGTGTTCAGCTGAGAGGGCTAGGTAGGCCGGGAACAGCCGGGTTAAAAAGCCCTGACGGGTGAGTGGGAACACACTGAATTCTAAAGTTGGATCCTGAAGACACAACTCTGGGATCACTCGGCCACATGGGCACCCAACATCGCTATGGTCTCCGGTGGGACAGGAGGGTCTAGACTGACTACAAGAGCAGATGGACAGCTCTGCAACCTTCAGGAAACATTCAAGGGTTCCCTCTGCCACCCACTAACAGGACTAGCCACACACTCACTCACACACACTCACACAAACACACACACACACACACTCTCCCACCCCTCCTTTTGTTGAAGCCAATGGCCCTACTACACAAACTCAGACCAAAATGACACATTATTCCGATTCAAATGCGCCGAGTTAAAATGCTATGAAATCATGTGGGTTTTGACGTAAGATTCTTCAACTGATGTCATTAAAACAAAGGAATGAGTCTTGGAATTATTCCCTCATGAGCTCTGCTGTCCGTCTGAAACAAGGAAGAGCCCTCATTTCTGTCCCCAGACCAACTTACTTGGGAGAAATTAGATGAGTTCAAGAGAGCAAAAACCAAGTTTCAACATGCACATGAGGAGAGGGAGAAAGTGCATGTCACTAATGAGTAACGACCCGCCCCTCAACCCAAGCTGGACCTTCTCCCATCTGGCTTTGGCAGAGGGGCCACCACAGCAGTGAGGACAGACCCCTCTCTCCTGCTCTGGCAAACCAGCCATGCTCAGCAGTCTAGCCCTTCATTAACATGTTAATATGTGGCCATATTTTGTGCAAGGACCACTGTATATCTTTTAAAGTTTCTATCAACCACCACTGGAATGCAAGGAAATGACTGTTGGAAACGACCCCAATGCCAACTTGCACCATTATTAATAAGAAAACAATGTGCTGCTCAGAAGGCTCCCCCCACAACCCCCCATCTCAGGGCTTTGGCAGGTGAATCATTCTTTCTGTGAACTCCAGTAACAAAGAAAGCCCATTTCTTCTGAAGCCTAAGCAAATCATAAGTCTAGGAAAAAAACAAAACACCATGATATCAGAAGTATATGGCCATTATGGGCACTGTTTTTGGCAAAAAGTGTGGACTAGGGGATAGAAAACCTTTTTTCAATTTGAGATTCTCTCCCCAACTCTAGACTTGACTCTTGAGTGAGTCCTTTGACCTCCCTGGGAATTGGTTTTACTTATACAATGTTGGGGAAACTGAGATTATCCTGAAGATTTCTTCTTATATGACTATTCCATGGTCAAAGGATGTTACTACCTAAACAACTGCTAAACCACAATTTCTATAATTATTTCAGAATCATTTTATGCCTTATTTGTATTATTTGCCTTCATCTTCTATATGCTCCATTAACAAGAATACTGGTATCTGTGGAGAGTAATTTGAACTATAAAACAGTCAAATGATAGAACAGAAACACAGTTAAAGGTCTTAGATGGAACTTACTAAAATAATGTTGGTTTTCTTGGGGCGCCTGGGTGGCTCAGTGGGCTAAGCCTCTGCCTTCAGCTCAGGTCATGGTCTCAGGGTCCTGGGATCGAGTCCCGCATTGGGTTCTCTGCTCAACAGGAAGCCTGCTTCCCCCCCTCTCTCTGCCTACTGCTCTGCCTACTTGTGATTTCTCTGTCCAATAAATAAATAAAATCTTTAAAAAAAATAATAATGTTGGTTTTCCTGCTTTAAGTTATAAATTCAACACATCCCAAATGAGACCTTCAGTTTTTATTTATTTTTTATTTTTTATTTATTTCAGTTTTTAGTTTTTATTTTGAAGACACTAATAAACTCTCAAATTTTATATGAAAAAGCTTCAAAGATACCTAAGTCCATCCTGAAAAAGAAGAGCAGTAAGGGGTAAGTAAGTAAGTAAGTAAGCTACAATAATGCAGCAGTGCAAGTGTGGTTAAAGAAGGAAGAAACCAATGGAGCACAAAGGTGATACCAAGGACACAGAATCACCGTATTAAAAAAACCTAGATTCCTACCATACATAGAGAGAGAGATATAAGGGGTGTGTGGTGTGTGTGTGTGTGTGTGTGTGTGTGTGTGTGTGTGTATAAAAATTCCAGATGGGTTAAGACCTAAACGTGAAAGATTAAACTATAAAATAAACAGATAACATAAACTTTATGACAGAGGGATAGCGATTCATTTATTTCACGGAGCCCCCAAAGTCGAATCTTGTTGAATTAACATTAAAGATTTTGATTCACTAAAAGAACACGATGGACAAAGGTCACAGGATAAGGACAGGTGGGACACCTAGGTGGCTCAGTCAGTTAAGCGTATGCCCTGGGCTCAGGTCATAAGCCCAGCATTCTGGGATCAAGTCCTGCATCAGGCTCCTTGCTCAGCGGGGAGCCTGTTTCTTCCTCTGCCTGCCCCTCCCTCTGCTTGTATTCACTCTCTCTCTCTCTCTCTCTCTCAAATAAAATATTTAAAAATTAAAAAAAAAAGAAAGAAAGAAAGAAAGAAAACTTGATGCTAAGTATTAGTGGGAATGTGGGTATATACACACTCATACCACTGGGGGAGGTGGGAGTGTGGATGGGGAATCAATCTGGAGAGACTCAGAGTACCTGCTAAAACTATACTGTTAAGGGTATCTGAGCGTCACACACACACACACACACACACACACACACACACACCCCCTAAGGTCAAGCAATTCCACTATCCATCTGGATCCCAAATAAATAAATGTCCCTTGGTAGTTTCCAGTAGCGGGGGCACGTCTGAGGCTTTTCACAGCAGCCCTGATCGTGGTTCGATAAGATGGAGACGGTGCAGGTGTCCATCACTAGGGGAGACTATAACCAGGCACCGGGCACAGTAGCATCCAATGACCACTTGGACTCAGTGAGCTAGAGGCACACATAGCAATGTTCATGGACCTTCAGACCATGCCAGGTAGAGAAATAAGAAAAGAGGATATGTAACACATTTACATAAATTAAAATATAGGCACGATAAGTTCAAAACATGAAATCACGTGTATTTTGTAAGAACACGTTCGTTGGCAAGTACCTACCTACACTTTGGAAATTAGCTTCTGGGAAGAACAGAATGGGGGATAGAGGGAACCATCCCACGCCAGCATGCACGCAGACACACCCAAGTGGGGCCCTTCTGAGAATGCACGTTTACATGTATCTACCTGTATCAAACACATGTTGAAGAAAATCACATATTATTACGTGTCACGCCTACTCTTGATATTGCTACCTATTTTTAATACTGATTTCTATCTACTGGATTGACTGCATAACCTACCAGTGGATTACAACTTTCAATTTTTCTTTTTAAGATTTTATTTATTTATTTGACAGACAGAGATCACAAGTAGGCAGAGAGGCAGGCAGAGAGGGAGGAGGAAGCAGGCTCCCCGCTGAGCAGAGAGCCCGATGCAGGGCTGGATCCCAGGACCCTGAGACCATGACCTGAGCCGAAGGCAGAGGCTTTAACCCACTGAGCCACCCAGGCGCCCCTACAACTTTCAATTTTAAGACACCATCGCTCTAGATGCTAATAAGAGCATTAGAGAGAATCCCTGGAAGAAAGGGGCTGTGCATTCCTTAAAAATCCAAGCACAGAAAGCAGAATGGAGCAAAGGCCCCCCCCAATCCCGGGCTGCCTTCTCCCAGACTCACATCCACAGGGAATTCCTGGGAGTCTGGGGCTGCTCCCGGTCACGTGAGTCCGACCCACACGGCACTTCCGGACAGTGAACTTTTCACCCCTGCCTCAGCCCTGGCTCGCTGGCCCGAGGCCAGAACTAAAGCAGGAAATGATATGCCACTTGCTGAAGCATAAAGGGATACTTGAAAACAGAAAGGAACGTTTTTAAACCGTCCTTAAACACATTTGAATAATATGGAGATATAAGAAAATAGGGGCCCCCTCTTGGAAATCTCAAGTCGGCGCCTGAAAAGGGTAGAAGTCCTGGGGACCAAGAAAATAAAAGAGAAAACTGGGAAGGGGAGGAGGCTGCAGAGACTCCAGGAGGGCAGAGGCTAAGAGGACAAGGACATGCAGTAGAGACCGGACAAGTCCACCGGCTCCCAGTTGCAGCGCAATGAGAAGTTAAAAGCAAACAAAAATTTCTGGCCCAAACCAACTGAAAATCCTCTTTTAAGGGGAGTGTGAGTTCCTTGCCCCAAAAGGGCTTGCCAGAAAACACCTTCATTGGGCCAACACTGCAAACAGTCATTTTGAGCTATTGAAATAGTGCTAGAGAGTTCCGCGCCAGAAGAGGCAAAAATGCATAGATATATACAATTAAGGGGAACCTGGGTGGCTCAGTCGGTTAAGCGTCTGCCTTCAGCTCAAGTCATGATCCCAGGGTCCTGGGATCCCAGGATAGGGCCCTGCATCTGGCTCCCTGCTCAGCAGGGAGTCTGCTTCTCCCTCTCCCTTTGCCACTCTCCCTGCTTGTGCTCTCACACTCTAATAAATAAATAAAATATTTTTTTAAAAATACAATTAAGAAGAGAACTTTGCTTCCACTTGGAAGCCATGACAACAAGTAGGGGAGAATACTGAGGCTTATTTTGATACAGCCCCCAACAGCCAGCACCATTCTCTAACCCCCATCACAACTGTGGAAACGACGCTTCCCGGAGGGCACTTTGCGCAGGAATACCCAGGAGTTGGCTCTGTGAGCTTGGGTTTCAAGGAGGCATCTGCAGAGAGCTATAATCAACTTCTCAGGAAACAGAATTAAGTAATTAAGAGGCATTATTAAAACAAAACAAAAACCTAAAAATAACTAGGTTCCATATACTCCACATAACAAAACAGACCTGGAGGAGAAAGAATTCCTGCGAGGAGAGGGAATGATTTCTGTCTGTAGAGCAGAACGAGGGTAGAGCAGAGCTGGAAGGGCAGGTAAGGGGGAAGGGACCAGAGCAGGTCCAGTACCAAGACATGGACATGGAGGAACCACAGAGCTGTTTTAGTGCATTTACTAGTATCTGGTCCTCAACGCGTAAGCGTTCGCCAAGTGCCAAAGGACACATGCCACGTTAAAGATAACAACTAGCTACTTCAGATTCTGATGAAAATATAGTAAGAGAACAATGATCCTGAAAACTATCATTTATTCAAAAGGCTCTGGGCATATACAATGGCTAATCCTCAGAACAATTCTGTCAGGTCAATGATAACCCCTTTAACGGAAGAAGAAACAGACGATCACAGGTGCTAATAAGCACACGGAAATATGCAGCAAAGCCGAGATTTACCCAAAGGCACCCTGACTTCAGAACGTCTTTCCATGAAGGGTACGGACTCTCAAAAGGGTACCTCAGGGAAGATCAGGTAATCAAGACCTAGAAAAGAATTTTCTCCATTTAAAAAGACTAGAATGGGTTAAGCTCTCTAAGAGTAAACTTACCAGTGTCAGTTACCAAGTTTTCCAAGTTTTGATGATTTTACTATGGCTACTGAAGATATCACTGGGGACGCTGAGTGAAGGACACGTGGGAATCCTATCATCTATGCAGCTTCCTGAGACCTAAAATCATTTTCGATAAATTTTATTTATTTCAATAAATGTTTTTGAGGGGCATCTGGGTGGCTCAGTGGGTTAAAGCCTCTGCCTTCGGCTCAGGTCGTGATCCCAGAGTTCTGGGATCGAGCCCCACATCGGGCTCTCTGCTCAGCGGGGAGCCTGCTTCCTCCTCTCTCTCTCTCTCTCTGCCTATCTCTCTGCCTACTTGTGATCTCTGTCTGTCAGATAAATAAATAAAATCTTTAAAAAATAATAATAATTAAAAATAAATAAATAAATGTTTTTGGAAAATAATGGGAATAAACGTTTTGGAAGGCTATCTCACCTTTTTTCGCTTTGGATGTACATATAGCCAATATATCAATAGATTTATACATGGTATATTTGCAAAATATATAGATATACTTGAGTTATGTCTATATACATCTATTTCATATATAAGTATGTATTTAAGATACACAGTGGAGATAAATATAAATTTCTTTTGGAAATATATTTATATACTATATATGTGTATGTATTTTTTTTTCAAAGGCTAAGACTCAGTTATCTATAGTGGACATATATACCACAAGAAATTAAACCTTGGATTCCTCTTACTCCCATTTGATATTATTAAATTTCCATTAAATACATATTAACTACCACGTGGTGTTATAGTTCATCTATACAAGTTTATGTATTTCCACAGTCAATTTTCAATTTTTTTGTCTTCCACATTTACAGACAGAAACCAGGGAAATGGGGGCACCGGGGTGGCTCAATCAGTTAAGTGTCTGCTTGGGCTCCAGTCATAATCCCAGGGTCCTGTGCAGCGTGGAGCCCCCTCCCCCCCTCCCTCTGCCCTTCCCCCCGCTTGGCCTCCCACTCTGGTGCACTCTCTCTCACTCTCCCTCTCTCTCAAATAAGTAAATTTTAAAAAAATAAAATAAACACACACAAAAAGAAACCAGGGGAATGGAACTACCCTTCATATCTAAATTAAACATCACCAGGATAAAATGCCTAGTTGACATTTTAAAAGATTGCTTGATTTAAAAAAAACTTACTTTTTCTAAGAATGATTCCGCCACCTTCTCCTTCAGTGAATAAGGCAATTTTGAAACCGCTACCATTTTTTTCAATGCCTTCTATGTGTCATTAAATTCTTTTACCATCACAACAATAATACGTACGAAGTAAAACTGAACATACCCATTTTACATATGAGGGAAGCTAGACCAAATGGACTGATGTGCAGAAGTCATGCAACTCTTCTTGGCAAAATGAGAATTCACACTCGGATACATAGGGCTCCAAAGATAAAGACCTTTCACCCCCTCCAGGTTCTCATTTTCATGCTGAAAAGGTGTCAACTCTATTATTTACCAATCAAACCTTCATAGTGAAATGCCCATTCTAAGCACATTCCCCTGCTCAAAGAGAAAAAAAAAAAAAATCTCAATTTTCATTCCTGGCTCTTCTTTGAAGTTAAAGTTTGTTACTGAAGGTGAAGAAAAATCTTAGAAGTATGAAAGAAATGCAAGTGGTGTTCCAAGTAACAATATGTGTGCGCCTGAGTGGGAAACATGGGAAGAGGAGCTGCTAAATTCATTTTGGCCTCATCTGATACTATCTCGCTGATCTGGGTCCAACTTACATTTGTTTCTCTCTCTGTCCCTCCCCCATTTCCTCTCCATTCCAGAAGCCTACAAAAATCCCAGCAAAGGAGCAGGATAGAGTTTCCAGGGCATGGAGAGCACCATCGAGTAAGGGAATGGTTGTCTACTCCAAGAATAACCTTATTTCAACTAAGAAAAACCTAAGACACGAGAAACAAATCCTTATAGGATCATAAATAATAACCGGAAACAAAATTATCTAAATATTGATCATGAAAGCAAATAGGTTTCTGGAAGAGAAATGCTCAAAAGAACTAATTAAATACGCCTTTTAATCCATACTCAAGCACGGGGCATTGTAATTTACAATGAGTCAACCTCAAGCGGGATGTACTTTTTAATTCAAACTTTTTTTTTTAAGTCTTTAATTATGTTGAATTCCACTTCCAGCTTTTGTTCCCCAGCCCTGATCTCTATCTGCTCAGCTCTGATGTTAATGAACTTCAGGGTCCTGATACTTGAAACTAAGCACCATCAAAAGGCACTGGTTCTGAAGGTCCTCAAATCTCAGGGCACTGTGGGGCCTTCCAAGGACCTTTGGAATTTTTTTAGTCTACACATGAAACCGGTAGTATTTTGTAAAAAGGAACAGACAGCTCTCAATCAGTGATGCTTTCCAAAAGGTCAGAGTAAAAATGGTTCGTTGATTTAGATTTTTAAATTCTCCTATGTGTTTTCTCCTTACAGTGGGATGATAAGGTGACCTCTAGTTCTCCCCTTCCAACTTCTTGGTAAAATTAAGGGACTGTAATTTATTAGTATGACAATAAAAGAAAATAATGTAACGTCCCAGAAAACCTACAGGCTAAAGAGTCCTGTCTTTTCTCCTAGACAACTAAGTATCAGCTAACAAAAAACACCAATGCCTATTTCCTTTCTAACGTTCAGGGGCTCAGGTAATAATGCTGTCAAGTGTCATGAGCAAATCTCCTACCCCACCCCCTTCTCCTCAAAAAGATTAGACGAAATAACTGTCAGGCACTGGGTTAATCCTAGGAGATACACAGGAAATGATATTTTAGTACCCTCCCTAACACATTCACACTCTAATGGAGTAGATAAAGGTAACAATTATAATTCAGTGTGATGAGGAGTGTTCCAAGGATAAGCACAGGGTGTTATGGAAAGATATAGGAGGAACTGTTAACACGATCCAAAGAAGGGAAGCGCTGAGGCCTTCCGGAGAGCTCCCCCAGAGAAAATGACATCTGTAAGAGACCAGGAGATAAAGAACACTCTGCATCCAGCAGGACGGCGCTAATGAAAAAGACGGTCCATAACAAGTGTTGGGGAGGATAAGGAAGTCTTGGAACCCTCAGACAATCGCTGGTGGGAATGGACAGCGGCCCAGCCACTGGGGAAAACGGACAATTCTTCAAAATGGTCAGCATAAAACTATTCTCTTCACCCAGGAATTTCCACTCTTAGATTTATATCCAAGAGAACTGAAAAGCTATGTCCACACAAAAGCTTGTACACAAACGTTCACAGCAGCACTTCTCTACCAAAATAGCCAAAGTGTGGAACCACCCAAATGTCCACCAATTGATGAAGGGGAACCAAAGCAGGGGATGGTCCAAAGTGTAGCATCAGTCAGTCACCGGAAAGCATTGGAATATGCTGAGAAATGTGTGAGTATGAACCAACCTTGAACACGTGATGCGAAGCCACCAAAGCCAGGTACAAAAGGCCACAGAAGGTCGGATGCCATTTATAGGAAAAGACCGTAACAAGGAAATTCAGAGACGGAAGGCAGATCAATGGTCTCCAAGGGCTGAGGGGAGAGCAGAACGGAGAGGAAGCACTAATGGGATGGGCTGCTTCTTTGTGGTGATGAAAATATTCTGGAATTAGATCGTGGTGATAGCCTTGCGACTTTGTAAATATACTAAAAGATACAAAATATCATTTTTAGGGGTATGAATCCTATCTCAGGGAGAAATAAGATGGCACAGGTAGTAACAGGATTGAGGAGTCAGGAAGCAGAGACAGGGAAAACCGGCAAGAATAAAGTCCATAAAGAGAAGAGGATGTAACCAGAGAGTGTGGTGAGAGGGCGAACGAGTGGGAATGAGGGGGGTCCTCCTCCCGTTAGTGGCAGAGGCAGAGAGGGGAGCGTGGCGTAAGTGTGTGGGAGAGAGGAGAGGGAATTCATGTCCAAAACATCTCTTAGGGACATGGGCAAGCGATCAGGTCAAGGAGTTTGAAGTAAAACAAAGAAGGTAAGAACCATGTTGGTGAGAAGAGGAGAAAGTGAGGCCTGGAAAATAAGCCAGTTATTGGAAGTTTCCCACAATTGCTTTAAAAAAAAAAAAATCAGTTTCTGTGTTCAACACTATAATACAAATCACTTAGACACAAAATGAGCAGGGAGTCTCAAGAGGGATTTCCTCCTCTGTTAAACCTCCGGGATCCTCGGGCTGGAGTGTGAGGGGCCCTGGCTCACTTCCTGTTGCTTTTCTACATCGATGTTTACATCATTTCCAAGGCTTTCCTATGTAGCCCATCAACTCTCGAACTCCTGCAGCAACTAGCTCGTTCATTTGTGGTTTCTTCATATTTTGTTATTATTTCAACAACTAGGCAGTAGAGACTTTGAAAAATCATGTGACGAGGGCCTTTACGAATCTTTTCATAAACTCAAAAGAAAACAAGTATTTCTCCTTATTTGTTGTATCTTTTAAAAAAGAAATTTTTCGTAATTTTTAACATTAAGAAATCAGAATTTTATTTGATATGTTCCCGATCTCAAAACATAATTTGTTTCCATGCTTCAGTAATTAGAAATTCCTCTTTAAATGAATTGAATTCACTTTTTACTTTCAGCTGGTAATGTGTACAAGTCAGTCATTCAAGATTTTGTCAGAAGCTTCCAAATCAAGATCTAGATCTCCATGGGAAAAGAATAACAGAGTAACTCTACCAAATGATTTTACTTATAGACAAAAGCCAACGAGTAGAATTGTAGGTCAAAGGTGTGCTATAGGAGTCCTCAAAAAGTATTAACGTCTGATTTCTACTCAAACATATATTAGTTAACCATTTTGAGAAAGCTTCCCATGCAGCAGTGTTCACAGGTAACCAAATCTGTATCTTACCTCAACACGATGTTATAAACGAAGAAAATGGAGCGGCCAGTAAAGGACAGACCAGGAGTCGGACCCAGGGGACCCAGCCTCAGGTTCTGAGTTCCAGGTCCTGAATTCCATGTTCTGGGTTCTCAACCATGACCCATAATGCCTTGACATCCGTCCAGATGATCTACTCCATGGAAAACTCTTAAAGTTTGCAAGCCCTGAGCAATTCTAGGGGACTTATGCCTATCCAATTGCCAATGTTTCTCAAAATATACAAATGTGACCCCAAAATTCAAAACACCACAGTCAGGATGATATAAAGAAAAGAGACCAAGTCAGCAGAAGGGAACCTGGGGTTTTTAGCAGAGCTGCAACAAATGAGTTACACGTAGAGTTACTTCCTCAAGCTCGCCCATGCCCGAGTTGACTCAACTAGTTGACCAAATGTGCTTATAGTTCTATAATTCCATACCAATGAGACAAGAAAACGTAGATTCTGTAAAGCCCCTCACCTCTTTCTCTACCAGTGCATTTCCCTCCTCTGATCAGTCCCTTTGTTACCCATTGCTCTGGGTGTGGGTCAAAATCTGTGGTCCCGCTCATTCTTCCAGCTGGATCCTTGTTTCATTCTATGCTTTGGTAATGCTGGTTTATCGTGGATAATTCAGCACTTACTACAATTTGATTGGTGTTTTCAAAGCCTTTTAGCAAAGGAGCAAAGTATAAAAGAGAAATGCATAATGCTCAGTGCTAAATATTATATGTGCTAGGTCATGAGTTGGACTAGAAGCCTTTGGGGGCAGGGAGTCCTCGGGAGCCAGGAACAGGGGGCAGGGTGCTGAGTAGCTCATGGATGACACGGACCGGCAGCACGCCACCTTCCCTTCAGGGACAGTCCCTGTTTGCTAGGTCCTTCTGGTGCATAAATTTACTTACATTTGCAAATATGTAAACATGTTCAGTTTCAATATGAACTCGAAATAAGACCCAGAGCCATTAGGTTTCCTACGTATTTCTGCCAAAGTAAACGTTTTTCTTTGGGTCTTGATTCTGATTCTCCAGTCTTGTTTTCTTTACAGTTTGCTTTGATCCTGTCTCCATTTCCGCTGTTCTACCTAAACATTTAAAATGTGTGCCTTCCCCTTATAAAGCAGTAAAGGAATCCCAAAGTGTGCTTAAGGGTAGGAGCTGGCTTTGGGGGTAAGAGAAGCACCATGAAGGGTTAGTACCCAGGGATGATGTCCAAAATCGAAGGTACTTCTATTCTATCTTTGTAACACTGGAGTGTGAGGAGGGATCAAATTTCCAGCAAACAAATGAAATTCCTTTTAACGAGCTTCTCTAGTCTGTATGCAAAGTACAGATACTGTGAGAACAGTAGCAAGATTAACAGTTCTCACAAAATCTCCATGACATATGTACTATTAGCAATTACTTTATCAATGAAATTAAAAAAACAGTCTCATTCATCTGCTTCATGTCACACATCTGGAAAGCAGCAAAGGCAGATCCGAGGCCAGTCCGACTCCACAACACGCACTCATGATCCCCATAATCGAAAAGGCCTCCCCATCATGGTGATATTCACAGTATGGACCCTAGGACACTCGAAGGTTCTGACTCGTCTCTCAGCCACAGCTCCACAAACCATACCACGCGTCACGTACGTCCTGATTTCACCAAACGATACTCTCCTCTATGTAGTTTCACAAAAATGCAAAACTAAAAATCCCATGTAATGACCATATCTTGTAAGTTTCTTATACAAATAAAGAGACTAAAAATAGAATCCAGAAAGAATGTTTTATTTTTGTACAATAAAGTAAAAACTAAAAGCTATGCATTCCTGTACTAATAACTTTTCATTTTATTACGAAAGAATTCCAAACATGCAGAAAAACTGGATGAACTAGGGAAAGAACCCCCATATTCCCATCACCCTGAGTCCCCCTTCAAGTTGGACCAACTGCCACAATAGTGCTCTTTCTGGTCCAAAAAAAAAAAAAAAAGTGCCTCTAGGATCACACTTTGTACTTGGAAACTAAAGAGAGAGGACAAGCTTCATCTAAAGCTGTACTCAGTTCTTCTTAACCTTCATTACCAAAGATTGCTGATTCGTTATTTTGAAGAAAGCCCCAAACTGGGATTACCAAGGTTCTCTCATGAGAAGATTCAAGGATTACCATTTGGGGAAGGGTTCTCCGTGCATTCCATCAAATCACACACGATGTTAGTTGGTCCCATCAACGGTGATGGTAACTTCAATCCCTTGAGTAAGGTCAACTCTTCCACATTTCTCCAGTAGAGTTACTGTGTCACCCTTTATAATTAATGAGGCTTTGCAGATGGACCCTTAGAGATGATATACTATGCTGGTCCTCATCCAGCTCTCGCTCACTAGATTTTGAACCCACTGATGTTTCCTGCCTGAGTCCATTCCCTGAAGATGGCTGGAAACACCATCTTTCCAGAACACATGTTCTGCTGATCAGATGGCTTCCTGGCTTTCTCCCCTCCCCTCACTTATTCATGTATTTATTTATACGAGTATGGCCCCACGGACTTCTGACTGGTTTTGAGGGATGTCATCTCTGGTATCATTCTGATGCCTGTTTTGTCCCAGGTCTGCATAAGGCGTCCCTTTGCAGGTTCTTCTGGCATCTTACCATCTTTCTTTGAGAACACCTCTATTTTTTTTTAAAGCTATTGGTGGTGCAATTGCTTTTTTCTTTTTAAAGTTTTATTTATTTATTTGATAGACAGAGATCACAAGTAGGCAGAGAGGCAGGCAGAGAGAGAGAGAGGGAAGCAGGCTCCCTGCCGAGCAGAGAGCCCGATGCGGGGCTCCATCCCAGGACCCTGGGATCATGACCTGAGCAGAAGGCAGAGGCTTAACCCACTGAGCCACCCAGGCGCCCCGAGAACACCTCTATTTTCTGGCACAAGATATACAAAGCTCACTTTGCACAATCCCTGCCTCAGCTCGAGGACCAGACATTTTTTTAAGGACACGTGGTTCCTCTTAGCAGAGACTGGTGTCTCAAAACCAAGATCTGTATGAGAAGCAAGCTCACACTGGGTTATCACTGCATCCTGGCCTGTTCCATAAGCAAAGTCAGGAAACAGGTGTGCTGTGTGTGTATATGTATGTACACACTCACATGCACGCAAATACTTTAACATTTATATTTGTTTCTACACTAAAATTTCTATACGTAATTTCTACATATTGAAATCCACGAGTTCACACCAATACTCAAATTTCACAGCATGGCGTTCATTCTGGCATTGTATCTGTAACTACCTTCTGACAGTAAGAGGTCTGGCTCCCATTACCTTCAAAAGATTTGCTTATTGGCCTCCCTGGGACTCCATGCTTAGACCTGCCTAATGGCTTTTGGACTGAAGAAAGGAAGGAAAGAATAAAGGAAGCTGGCAAGCGAAGAAGGCTGGCGATACTAAATTTCTGAGACTTGATCATCTCTTTACGAAAAACGTAATCCAGGCCCCAAGACCAAATATATCAACAAAACATCCCATTCCCTAGCCACAGGAGAGAACAGAGTTTAGAGCTGTTTTCCAGCGGATTCTTACAGTCTGACACTGTGCATAAGACACACAATTGTTCATATGTTTACAACAAAAAGAACTGATGTGTTTAAATATCATTGAGCAATAAAAATTTCAAGAACCAGGTATCATTAATTTTCTAAAACAGATACTAGAAATTTTAGCACATCCTTATTGGACACCCCACCCCACTTATAGTAAAAGGTGGGGGAGAGAGGACACAGAAAACTCACAGGCTTTACCCAAAGTGACAGAGCTAATTCGAAGGGAAGCACAATCCAACTCTTAGGGTCCCGACCTACCATGTCACTACACCACGATTCCTCTGAAAACGTTTCCCCAGTAACTAACATACGATTTTAAAATGCATCCACTGAGAAGCATGCAGTGCTGTGAACCCTCATGAGAAAAATTTATACCCACAGATGTAGCAAGCCTCTTTTAAATAACTAGAGGAGAACAATCTCTTCCATGGGAACATTAATAAAACACTTACTCAAATGTTGAACTATAAACATAGTTCACATAACCGAAAACAGTTCCTGATTTTAGTATTCTGCCCTTGTTCCAAGTTGTCATAATTAAGCATCCATCACCACAGCGCCACAGATAGGAAGAAATGCAGAACAGGGATAATAAGACCACCTACCTCATGAGCATTCTGGAAGGATTAAGATAGTGCTTGCGAAAATAGTATGGAAATGGGGCTGCATTGTACAGTGGTAAGTGGCTCCCCACCACCCACCTTTGATGTAAATACAGTGTTTCTGTCACAAGCTGATTAAACAGACTTTTTGTAACACAGTGTCAGCTCTGGCACCAAACTCTTACCACACAGCACACTAACCAGGTCACCCCGACTTCTGGCGTCCAGGTGTCTCTATTCTTCATCTGTAAAGTGGGGAGGAGGACACCTCGCTGAGAGCTGGTCTGCAAGCTACACGAGGAAACAGAGCATCCTAGGCTCAGTGAAAGTGACAGCGCCCATCTCATCACCACCTTGTCATAGCACCAACATCAGGATCTCTATTACCAGAGTTATGATTTTTCTTTAAGATTTTATTTATTTATTTGACAGATCACAAGTAGGCAGTGAGGCAGGCAGAGAGAGAGGAGGAAGCAGGCTCCCCGCTGAGCAGAGAGCCCGATTCCGGGCTCAATCCCAGTACCCTGAGATCATGACCTGAGCCGAAGGCAGAGGCTTAACCCACTGAGCCACCCAGGTGCACCCAGAGTTATTACTTTCAAACCTTGATGCTGTTTGCAGTGCATACACCAGCCGGAAATGAAAGCTGATTGAACAATGTGCTGTGATCGTAAATAAAACCAGGCTCTTTTTGTATATCTAAGTGAACACGTAGGCAATGCCTAAATCATGGCACTGTTTTTCCAGATCTGGCTTCACACAGTCCTAAAGGACAATGCCAGTTTCTAGCGTTTCTTCCGTGAGGACACCGGATGTGGTCAAGTTTACCCAGATATCCTGGGTCGGAACGTGTCATTTACCTTATGTGATATGATACTCTGATGTTTAATTAAGGATGAAATTTCAGACTAAGATACAAAACTTAAAGAAATGGGTTGGTTTTAAGGCAATGTGGGAAAGAAGATAAAACCTTTAAAAGATTTAAAACAGATCAGGAACAAAAACAGTCTTCCGGCAGGCCAAAAATGGTGGCTCTCTGTTCCTAATACACGACTCCTGGCAAACTCAGCGATGCCTTATTACTTAAAGCTTAGCTCTTATTTTTTTTTAACTGTTTTTTTCTTTTCTAGGAAAAAAAAAAGTCTAGTGTTCAATGAAATACCAGGTGCACTGTGCCTTTTGCTCTTATTTTAAACACACACACGCACACACACAAGTGTGGCTTATGGGCTTCGGCATAGCCTGTCAAGCAAGAATTAAAATCTCTTTAAAAAGCAGCTTTGCATGGTTCATGTGTCAGGCCGACATGAGCTGGATCAGCTTACAGAAGGGGCCAGAGATAAGGCATGCAAAGGAGTTAGAGGAAACAGCCCCCAGAAAAACCCATGACTTCTTTACTCCTCTACCCTACCTTCATTCCACTCCTCCCTTCCTCTCCTTTATAAGAATTGGTACAAAATGGAGTAAAGAGTGATTGCGTTCCCCTTTATTAACAGCACAGCACTGGATTCTGAAATGCAGCCATCAAGAACAAATACCTACCTCCTCTTTCTCAAGATCTCTTTAGTTTCCTTTAAAAATCCTGAGACAAAACCACAGCGGTTTAAAGCCCACTCTCGGGCCTTTGATTTCATTACGTCCAAATGCACAAAGCCCGCGGAGTGAGGACTGTTCAGTTTATTTTACAAGAATGCATCAAATATTAGCTGAAAATTGGTTGTAAATGGGGCTACTTAAGGCTCCACGGAAAGGAATTGCAGAGGCTTGGGATTAAAATTGCAGGAAGCCAAAAAGAAAATTGAGGACGGAAATGATGACTGATGGGCTTCTTGCTATTATCTCCCAGAAAGCGAAGGACATGGAGGCTTTGGAAAAAAAAAAAAAAAAATTACACAGGTGACCTTGAGCCCAAGTCCAGACTGAGAAGTCAGCTGGGTGTGCAGCTTCCTGCAGGGATGGAAGTCATGCAGGCAGAATTCTTTATTTCCAAATGGGTGATGAAGATGTTTCAGATAAGCAGTTTTGATTTCCAGAAGAAGGCATGTCGGGCGGCCCTCGCACCACGCTCCCTCTCCGGGAGCTGTGGTTTGAAACTCTTAAATGGTCCTAGAGGATTTCATGACTTTGGGACACAGGAGATTGGAGATTAAAAATGGACTCTATCAACAAAATTACTGTACGGGTTTTCCGTCTTCATCCTCTGTCACTGTGCACAGAATGTGGGCCCCGGAGCCATCGAGCAGACTCAATAGAAACTTCGTGAACCTGCTTCAAAATGAGACCTAGAAGCACAGCCTGGATCCCAGGGAATTTAACTCAGTCTACACCTGATTTTTCAAAAGGTAGATTATTGCTGACACAGTCCTTCAGACCAGTGGCTTTTAGACTGGCTAATATCAAGACCCTTTATGGATCTTAAAAATTAAAATAATTTGGAGGACTCCAAAGAGCTTTTTCCTACGTAGGTTACAGTTATCATCAGCATGTAGCGTGTTTCAAGTTAAAATACTTATGTGCTGGGAGCCTGGGTGGCTCAGGGGGTTAAAGCCTCTGCCTTCGGCTCAGGTCATGATCCCAGGGTCCTGGGATCGAGCCCCGCATTGGGCTCTCTGCTCAGCGGGGAGCCTGCTTCCCTTCCTCTCTCTGCCTGCCTTTCTGCCTACCTATGATCTCTGTCAAATAAATAAATAAAATCTTTGAAAAAAAATTCTTATGTGCATAATATTTATTAATTCATGAACACACGACCTAAAAATCCATTACTATAAACAACTTCAGTGGTACGTTTTCATAAGCAATTAGATTTTCCCAAAAACTGGAGTGAAAATAGTGGCTATTTGGCATCGTTGCAAATTTGCTCGTGTCTGGCTTCACAGAACATGGCTGGTGCCCTCTCTGTTGCACTCAATCTGTTGTGATACCTTATTTTGCCTGAAATACATAAAGAAAAACCATGCTCACACACATACGTATTTGGGAAACGGAGGGAGAGCGTCATGTCCTTCTTAGATGAATTTGGATATTCTTTTCCTGATACTACACCAAAACTCAACAACAGGTAGTTTCTATGGGAATCTGGACCCCCAACCATGAACTTTCCATAGTCTCGTACATTAAAATCTATTGAGCTCTTATCGCTTCATTTTTATACCCATGCAAAACTCTGCAACACCCATCATTGGTCACACAGAAAACACCGAGTCCCTGAGCTGCACAGAGGTTCTAAATGTAATGAAAACCTTCACCATCTACCATGAGAGAAAGAGCATGAAAAAGGCAAATAATGTGTTAGTATTACTATGAAAGTAGATCTGACCTTGAAGACCCAGCAAAAAGACAGCAGGGACCCCAGGAGTCTGTGAACCAACATTTGAGAATTGCCGCTTTAGGCTTACCATGTCTCCCTGACAGCAGGGGCCAAATAATGTGTCTAAAAATTTAAAAAAAAAAAAAAAAATGTCCCAATTGACATTCAACCAGGAATTAGTCAAAGAACTCAAAATCCAAGAGTACTATGTGGTCGCCAGTTTATAAGTGAGGAAAACAGGTAGATGAACTGTTTATATAGAAGTCTGCTTTAATTTAAAAAAAAACAAACAAGCAACAAAAAAAAACTTGAACTCTCGAGTGTATTTTTCGTGATCACCTCCTGAAATTCAGATTTCAAATTCAGAGTCTTTAACGATTTTTCATTCAATGAAACACAGAGAGTAGCTAAGGAAAACTGAATTCCTACTATCCACAGGCTGTGGTTGCCATGTCATCTAATACTCTCTTTAAGGAGAAAAATAGATTCTTCTCCTCCTCCTTTAAGGATCAACATTCTGGGCAAAAGCTGGGCAAGAAACAATACCTCAACGGAAATATCTGTGTGCCTTCATGTGTGCAGATGGAGAGAGGTCACTGACGTTCTCACTGATCTGCGTCACAGGCACATAAATGGTCTCACTGTTCTTTATGTCAGCACGAAAGACAAGAGCGAGGTACAGGGAGGAGATGCGCAAAGCTGGCTTTACCAATGCCCCCAGTATTCCACAAATTGTGGTCCCTGGAATTATATAGGCTACGGGTTGTTTTATTTTCTTACAGTCCTGCTTGGGAAGAGAAAGTGGGCCTTCCTGGTGAACAAAAATGACTGTTTGCACAATAGAATTGATTATCTGTTCAAGATGGCTTACGCCACCGGACTATAAAAAATTGCAGGTGGCTTTGGTTACAAGAGACGCCATCAATCACCCTGAACTATTGACACATTTTTATGTACTGTAGTCTCAGATCACTCACTAAGGTTACCTATTCATCCATGAAATCTAAAATTTGGAGCCCTACCTAAGGGAAAAGAGGGGATTTAAACTGAAAAGTCTTCTCTCCCTAGTCTTAGAACAACATCCCATTTTAAAGCTAGATGGGAGGGAGAGGCTCCGTTCCCTTAAGCTCGCCACCCGGGGTTAGCGCTGGTGCCCCACTACCAACCCTTTTCCAACGATAAGTCAGGGAGCTGGGAATCCCAGGGATTTGGGAAAAGCTACTTAAATTCTTCACAGCTTTGATTTACAACTGGCCATGAACTAATAAAAATTACAGTGAATATTTATTTTCCTTCAACAGGGTGCTTGTCACTGGACAAATTACAGATAAAATTAATTCCGGTCTGGTCCCGGGAGCTTAAAAATTACTAAGCTCCTGTTAACCTTCCTGCATTATGAGAGACAGTCAAAGAACTGAACCGCTGAGAAGGAGAATCTCTTCTCGAAAAGAGGGCTACAGAACACTGCATTGATAGCTTCCGTGATTTCCCTACCCCAGGAAGAACCCGCTGGGAAGGCTTGCCTGTTGGCTACTGACCCCAGGGTCATAATTTCTAAGCACTTAATGCCGGATTTGAGATGAGGCAGCAAGTTGTCTTATTGACATTTCTTTCCCAATACAAAACCTCTCAACCTAGATCTTAGTGGATTTTGTTACTCCTCTGTTCCTCCGTTCCTCTCTTAAATTCCAAGCTCCATGCAATCCCATCTCTGTCTGCTTTCCAAGACTAGCAGTCAGTCCCTAGGACTTTGTTATATTCAGCCCTATGAAGCAAATAGGTCCTTCGCACAGTGTTTCCTTTCTCTCCGTCTACCCATGATTTGGGCATTGGAGGGTGTGTCGCAACCTCTACCAAGCAGAACCTGATCAAGCAAAAACTTTGACGAGTGTAAACTCCACTGCCAAAAGAAAAGAGGTTATCACGGAGAACAACACGGACACGTTGGTTAGTATTACGGTATACAGACAGAATGTCATATATTATGGTAAAAGACAAAAAGGGGGAACCCCATTTGGCAATGAAGCCAAGTACAGCTGACTGCCACTGCTCTGAGCCTTGTCCACGTACACCCACTGCTGGCACCAACATGGTGACTCACCATTCATTCGCTCTCACATTCAGTATGTTACGCATGGCAGACACAGTATCCGAGATCAGCAATAAAACCCTAAGATCATAGCCCCTACACCCAAAAATCACACAGCAGCGCTAGGCTCTCTATGCCCCCCCCCAAAAATTGTTTCCCCCATGAGGCAAAAAATCAAGGGAAGTTTGGAGAAGGCATGGGGAAAGGAAGGATAAAGAGAAGAAGAGAAGGGGGGAAAGAAAATCCTACTACTATCCTGGAGGTAGGGCCTTTATAGGAAAGTGACACAGAGGAACAAGCATATACTGTGTGCACGAAGGAGGGCGTGGCATGAAAGGTTCACCTGACAGCAGGTGTGGCAAGGAGCCTGCAAGGACAGGAAGCACTCGCCTGGTGAGATTGGGGGAATGTCGGCGGGGGGGGGGGGGGGGCCGCTGCGGGGGGGCAGGAAGGACAGAAGCCAGAAACAGCAGCAAGGGGACCTCCTGTCCCCAGGTCCAAAGCCTCCTTTAGGACAGTCCTCCCCTTCCCAGTCACCAGGTCCTGAGCTCTCTAGCTTGAAGATTGCAAGGCTGGCCCTGGCCCCGCTGCCCTCCCCGCTGACTGTGCCCTGGGAGCGGCCTCTACCTTGGAGCCTGACCTACAGCAGTAGCGGCGGTAGTGGTGGTATGAACACCCCAACAGCCCCTGCACCTCAGCCCCCCCACCCCCCGCCAGCGTGACTGCCATCCACACAGGCATTCTGCCACTTACACAAAGCTTCCAGAAACAGCACCTGGCTTGGCCAACAGACTCCAGGCTAAAATGCCGAAGCCTTCATGCAGACTGAGTTCTGGGACCTGTATCATGGGCGTCCATGTAGCGATCAACCTCGTGCTCCGCCATATTGCTCCACTAGAGGCAGTGGCTTCCATGCCTGCCCAGGAGACGAGGCTAGAAAATGGGACACCAGTAGCCATCCCACAGGGTGAGAGATTCAGGGAGAAAGTACACACTCACGAGGCATGGTGTCCAGCATTTTATAGGTCCTCAGTAGACAGCAGGTGGGGGAAAGAGGGAGAGAGGAGCTTCTCTTTTAAGCCTCTCCCTCAAGATGGCTCCACCTCTTCCCATCCTTAACATGTCGCTTAATAGTCTCATTCCGCCATAACTCTCCCTCCTGGGAGCACAATTCAGTGTTCTGTGATCTCTATTCATTACGGACCCTGCCAAACCTTAATGCTCCTCATAATAGGATCCCTTTATGGGGAAAACCACCATGTCTAAAGTTTATTGGAACAAAATGGTCACTCCCTCCTCATTCTACAATCAGTTAGTCACTGTGTCCTTTAAAATTCTGATCCTTTTTTGTTTGTTTGTTTTTAAAGTAAGCTCCACACCCAGCAAGGAGCGGGACACAGGGCTTGAACTCACGACCCTGAGAACAAGACCTGAGCTGAAATCTAGAATCAGACACATAACTGACTGAGCCACCCAGGTGCCCCAAAATTCTAATCTTCTAAATTCCACTCTAATACCCTCCCCTCTCCATCCCCATTTTCCAGAATATTCATTGCACAAGACGTAAATGAATATGAACCCAGTTTAGTCACTAATTGCAATGACGTTCTCCACGGAGACGCACCTACACGGTTGTGATGTTTGACATCCTATGGCTCTTGTGAAGATTAAACGAGACAATAATTAAAACGTATAAACTATCTTTAAATGCAAACATGTGGCATTGTGATTTTCTATCATGGCCACAGAAACAGTTTCCAGTAACTTGATCAAAAACTTCTGACACACAGGGCAGTCAGGTTAATCGCAAGCTTTGGCATTTGAAATTTTTAGAACGTAGTATCAAAGTTTCAAAACATCTAGGATGAAAACAAATTAAACAAGTAGTCCAACTTCTTCAGTATGATGGATGAGATTAGAGCAGACGAACCCTCCCAACAGAGGAGTCAATAACCAGGGGGAAACTCTGTTCACACAGCCTCTGAGCGAAGGCATTAGAGGCCCACAGAGGCCCACAGATTTAGAGGGCGCTGGCTGCAGAGAGAGGGGAGCCTGGCCTCTATGGATTCTATTGCAGAGTCAAAATCCTAGGAGGCTGAACATTCTTACAGGGCTGGGTGGGCAAAAACGAGTTCACGGCCTGCTAGGGAATGGGGCCCAGCAACAAAGCAGGCCTTCAACTGGGATTCCAAAGCCCTCAACCAAGGAAGTCAGCATAATAACCCAGACACCCAGCGACTCACACGGAGACTCCAGGCCCCTTTGGGGTTTAATCCCTGCCTGTCCCCTGCCCGCCTCCCAAAAGAAACATAAATACCCTTCAGAGACGAAGATCACCCACCGCTAGGTATGATTTCTGTACTTTTTTTTTTTTTAAGATTTTATTTATTTATTTGACAGAGATCACAAGTAGGCAGAGAGGCAGGCAGAGAGAGAGGAGGAAGCAGGCTCCCTGCTGAGCAGAGAGCCCGATGCGGGGCTCGATCCCAGGACCCTGGGATCATGACCTGAGCCGAAGGCAGAGGCTTTAACCCACTGAGCCACCCAGGCGCCCCTGATTTCTGTACTTTTAATACACAATGCCCAGCATCCATCAGAAAGAATCCTGCTTACAAAAATAAGAACCAAAACTCAGAAGAAAAGGGACACAGAGAATTCAGATAGTGTACATTATCAGAAGACAATCTGAGAATAACGAAGGAGTATGTGTAATGAATCAGACAGTGAATAAAGAATTTCAGTGTAAAGCGAATCAAGAGGACAACTGAAAATAAAACCACTGGTATGAAAATATTCAATATATGGTTTTAGCAGCAGATCTACACAGTCGAAGAAGCAGAACGGAACTGGAGGCTACATCGGACAGAAAAAAGTGGGTCAAAGCATGGAGAGAACGGGGGAAACACTATAAGAAACCCAGATGAATAAACCTATAATTAGAATCCCAGAAGACAATGGGGTAAAAGCACTATCTGAAGAGATAAATGGCTGAGAATTTTCCAAAACTGATAAGAGAAATCAAGCCACAGATTCAAGAAATGATGTATATCCAGAGTTAGGTAAATACAAGGAAATTCACGCCTGGACCATTATTGTAAAACTGCTGAAAAACAAAATGAACATTAGTAGAGCTGGAGGGCAAGGGGGACTAATGGTGGGGGCGTGGGGCTGGATTTTCAAATCGGCAAAACGAAGATGGACAGAATGTCAGCACAGTCACGGTTAAACCAGAAGACACGATGTCAGAAACGATAGCTCTAATGAAATACGAGAAAATATCTAAGAATTCTATAGCTAGTGGAAAGAGTCTTCCAAAATAAAGTCACTCAAATGAAATCAGAGGGATCTTATCACCGGGATACATGAACTGAAGAAATTCTAAAGGGAGCTCTTAGGCAGAAGGAAAATAATCCCAGATGAAAGCGTGTTGTACAGTTCCTCCCATGGAGTATTTTTAAGTAGATCTGAAACTAGGAGATTGAAGATCTGAAGATTGACGAGGGCCTTTAGGTCTCTTGCTTGATCTGTCCCAGTCGATAATCGTTTCAGTGACTTGAATAGCATCAACAAAAAAAAAAAAAAAAAAAGAAAGAAAGAAAGAAATAGGGCACTGTAAATATGTTACATATTTAACATTCAAAAATATGCCCCCGCAGACCACAAAATCTAACCAGGTCATTTTTACTGGAAAACTCTCTTGATTTAGAGATATTTACCTGTACTCGCCTGAGTTAATGCCATCCTCCTTATCTTTCCTGACCGCACACAACAGAATATACTCTATCCCTCTTCTGGAAGGAGAAACTTCTAGAACTGTGCTCCGCAAGACAGAGCCTATACACAACGACCCACTGAATTAAGTCTGGACGAGGAGCAGTGGGCCCCACTCACATGATGGAGTTTCGCGGAAACAAACAGAAAATCTTCCACCGGAGAAATCAAACATGAGAAGCAGAAGCATTAAGTGGGGAAGCACTGCCTTATGATTTGAACAAAATACCTCAACATGTTAGCTAATGGAAAACTTAAATATTTCCAATGTACTCCTTAGGCATGGTCTCCCTCTGAAAGGCTAGGGGACGCTTAGCGTGTATGAAGCCATCTTCCCATCAAAAACCCACAGAAACTGACTCTTACTATGGGTCCTGGACACGGTCTTAGAAGACCTCACAACAAAACACTAGAAGAAACAGCTTCCCAATGAGAATGAGCATTCAACACAAAATCTCTTGACCATTAAAAAAAAAAACAAACAAAACTTGAGGCACATGGCTGACTCAGACAGAAGGGCATGCCTCTCTTGACCTCGGCGTCGTGAGTTTGAGCTCCATGTTTGGTGAAGAGATTACTTAATAAAGTCTTTTTTAAATATTTTATTTATTTGAGAGAGAGAGAGAGTACCAGAAGGGGGAGGAAGGGTAGAGGGAGAAGCAGACTCCGTACTGAGCTGGGAGCCCAATGTGGGACTCGATCCCAGAACCCCAAGATCATGACCTAGGCCGAAGGCAAACTCTTAACCAACTAAGCCACCCAGGTGCCCTTAAAAATAAAATCTTTTTTAGAAAAAGGAAGAAGAAAATCTCTCAGCCATTCCCAATCTGAGGTAGGTAGCAGCTCATTTTACCCTCTTTCAAAGCTCTGAAATAATGCTGCTTGTGCCTGGGTTTCCACCACTTTCAAAGCTATTTTGAATTTTGTTAAGTTAAACTTCATACTCTCGTTTCTTTGATTATTTACTTCACCTTCCAGAGATAAAACTGTTTGAAAGGGAAGCCTAGATTTTACCCTGTGCTGTTCTTAGCAGAAAAAGATTCACTGCAAAGATCTGGGCACTAATGCTTCCCTCCCCAGCCTCATTTGACTACGGATTTCGCAGCTTTGAAAACATCCTACAAACGCTCCATCCGCCTCGGCCCTCTGTGCTGTTATGACCACAGGATTTATCCCTGCTCCTGTCCTTTTCTTCTTACCTGAATGTTGTTCTCAGTGCTTCTACCTTCAGGTAGATTTTTTTTTTAACACAACTGCACATTTCCTTAATAAATGAAAGTCAACGTAGCAGAGCAGAAGGGAGCGTATGGTTTAAAGTCAGCTCAGGCTATACCCCAGTTAGGGTTGCACAAGTTGCCAAGAGACTTTCAACTTTCTCAGCCTCCGTTTCCTTATCTGAGGAGTAAAGAAACTGGGTAAGTTTCCTTATCCTTGTATGACGTTAATACTACCGAGATCTCAGGACTGTTTTCAGAAGAGAATCTTTAAACCTCTGAATGTGGTCGCAGATACGTGTAGAAAGTACCATGTAGAAAGACGTACGAGTGTATACTCTTTCTGACAGCTGGTTTTCCATTACCGTATGCAAGAATGAGCGCCCCTCGGCTTCAGGGCTAGCTACACGACCGAGTGTTCCTCTCCAGATGAACTGCAGATTCCCTATTCTCAAAGTCATTCCTTGCATGCAATTTCGCTCACCTCCAGCCCCTGATACTTCTTTTAGGAATTACAGGTGTGTTTTCTATTACGGCTGTTCCTCAGCGATCAGTCTCGCTACAGTCCCCTTCTTTGCATCTTCCTTACGGCCTCGAACCCCCCGATTCCAACACAGACGTTAGCTTATAACCTTGAAGATCAAATTAGTATTTCCTTTCAGTGTGCGCTCTTCCTGTTTCTTCTGAGAGGCATTCCACCCAATCCACGACTCCATCATTTTATATACAAAGTCCTGGTCTAGAAAACCAAGCATATCCTGTTCCTAGGATCATTTATAAAGGCCTTGTTCTTTGTTACAGGCTTTTTTCTCTCCCAAGTTACAATGTCAACTCTCCAGTCTTGTCTCTCAAAAGCTGTCTGTTTACTTTGATAGTGCATTAGAGACACCCAAGCTATTCTAAGACCAAAAAACAAGAAAATATTTACAAATAGGAAGGCTTTCTTTCTTTATTGAGTGCTTACTGTATGCTAGGTCGCCTCATAAGCCCTTTACACATAGGAATGTGTCCAACCTCACAGCTCTGAGGCAGGTTATTCTGCCCACATAATAAGGAAAGTGAGACACAAAAATTAACAGTGACTAGAGAGCCCCCAGCTGAGTACGGGACAGATCAGACAGACCCTCAGACTCAGATACTCCAGGGCCACCACTGCTATAGGTGACATCAGTCACAGGTGAGCTCAAACCTGCTTAGGTCACCACTGCTCCCCGCTGAATGCTGGGTGACAAGATCTAAACTCAGTGCCTTGGTGACACACCAGTGAAGGGGACAAAGAAGCAGCGTTCTTGGTGAGGAGAGAAACAGGACCCAATAGTTCTTTTAGAAAAATTAAATTAAAAAAAAATTTTTTTTTAAGATTTTATTTATTTATTTGACAGACAGAGATCACAAGTAGGCAGAGAGACAGGCAGAGAGGAGGAAGCAAGCTCCCTGCTGAGCAGAGAGCCCGATGCAGGGGCTTGATCCCAGGACCCTGAGATCATGACCTGAGCTGAAGGCAGAGGCTTTAACCCACTGAGCCACCCAGGCACCCTAAAAAAATTTTTTTTAATTAAAAAAAAAAAAAGCCTCTTCCTCATGCCCAGCTAGAGCTGAGCTCACCCTGCATCCCAGGACAGACAAGGAGACAGATGGGGGACAGTGGGTTTTCAAGTCTCACACCCCACTTTCTCGTGTCCCTGAGAAAGCTTGAAAGCATTAGGAGAATCCCTCTCCTCTCTTCTCCAGAAACCCTGTACTTTTTTATAGCCTGGATAAGCTCCTACACTGTGTCCTCTTCTGCCTCGGATACACATACCGATTTGTGCAATTCAGGCTCCAAAAGTGGACCTATTTCTTGGCTGGCTCTGTCGTTACAAATACTTCGATTTCACGATCTTTCATCCAGGTGGACAATTATATGTGGTTTCTGTATGCATGTTACGTACTTTCACCATGTTGTTTAAAGGTGTGTCTGTTGAAGAACCAAGAGCACAACTAAAAACACTACTTTTTTTCCAACATTTCATCTTTCAGTTAACCCATGTGATACTAAGAGGCAGATCTTCTGGAATGTCTTTTTATACTTAAAAATAAGAACTGGGGGCACCTGGGTGGCTCACTCGGCTAAGCCTCCGACTCTTGATTTTGGCTCAGGTCATGATCTCGGGGTCCTGGGATCGAGCCCCACAGCAGGCTCCACACTGGGTGTGTCATCTGCTTGAGAGTCTCTCTCTCCCTCTGGTCCTTACCCCCACCCCCACTCATGCTCTCTAAAAATTAAAAAATAAAAATAAATTTAAAAAATATTAACGAAACTACAACATGAACAGAAGCTTCCATCTTCCACTCTCCTTCAATGGCTTCATCTTCTGCCTCCCCCAGGTCACATATCTTAAGACCTGACAAATCTACCTATTTGCTACTCGCTTAACATACATGGTTTGCACACCCAGAATGCCCTTTACTTACCTCACCCAATCATCCAATAAATGTTTGTTTAGACAAGAAACAAAGTTGAACAGAGCCTCTGCCTGGGGGAGGGAGGAGCAGGAAACTATCTTTCAAATAATCATGCAAATAACACAAGAGTGCAGCTGTGATAAGTACCCTTAAAAAAGGCGAGATACTTGAGCTCTTAGAGAAGAAGAGATCTGACTTAAGGAAGTCAGGGCTTGCCCAAATCTAGAGTCTCAACAACTCAATAGGGAAGATAGATGGGAGCAGCTTTCCAGGAAGAGAAATGTGCAAAGGCCCTGGGGTCAGAGAAGGCTGGTGGATAAGAGAAGGCAAAAGAAGGCAACATCCTTCTCTCCTTTCAAAATCCATCCTCTTCCATCAAATCCTGCTCAAATGTCACTTCCTATGTGAAGTTGTTCCCTCCTCTCCATTTTCACTGTAAATGGATATGTCCCTCATACCATTATAGCATTTCTTTTATCCTTCTGTTAGCACTTAGCTCACTGTATTACAATTATCTGTTTATACATCTGTCTCCCTCACTAGAGCAAGAATTAATGGAGGACAGCAGCAATAAACTATTACCCTTCTGTCTCTGTACAATCACAGATAAGCAAATTTCAAATGCCAAGTGTTTTATGAATGGAATAGGACAACCTACCCACGCCAAGCACACCCAAGCATTTTACCTATAAACTGCTTTACCTACCTTGTGGGTTCTTTTTTTTTTTTTTTTTTTTGCAAACACTCAGATGTAAAGTAGCAACTTCTTAAAAAAGCCGTTTCCCGGGGCGCCTGGGTGGCTCAGTGGGTTAAAGCCTCTGCCTTCGGCTCAGGTCATGATCTCAGGGTCCTGGGATTGAGCCCCGCATGGGGCTCTCTGCTCAGCAGGGAGCCTGCTTCTTCCCCCTCTCTGCCTGCCTCTCTGCCTACTTGTGATCTCTATCAAATAAATAAATAAAATATTTTTTTAAAAAAAAGCCGTTTTCCCCCCCCCACCCAACCTTAATGAATCATGAGGTGTTATTTACTTCGGCCTCAGAAACAGCTGCCCAGAGTTTGTTAGCACAACGTAATTCATTTTATAAATATCACACAATTATCTAATTTCTAAAAGCCTCTGCATGCTTTGAAAGGTGTTATTTTGGGAACAAGTCCTGGCCCATCCTAGGGAAATTCCCAAACCGGCATTGTCATGGCTAAGTAGATCTCCAGAAAGCAATGTAAGGCCAGAGAGGAAGCATAAATCCCCTGAGCAGAAAGCTGACAGCCCCGCGAAGGGGGGGGGGGGGGGTCTACACACACACACACACGAAGGGGGGGGTGTCTATACACACACACACACACACACACACACACACCGGACCCCGGCACAGCTGCCCTCACCTGGGCTGCTCGCCCTTACAGTTAATAATTCTAGAGCACAGCAAGGCCAACCCTGGGCTGCCTTCGCCAGCGTGGCCCCAGCAGCCCACCCGCCTGCGGAGCACTCGCCAGGATATGGAACGGTGGCGGGCCAGTTTGCTGGCCTTTTTTGCTGAGCCCTCCAAACGGGAATAACCACCCTGGAGGCTTTCCTTGCACAGTGTCAGCAACTCCCTTGCAAATACTCCTGCCACTTCCAGATCCAATCCCACACCCCTTTCTAGGGAGAGGAGAAACAATGAAATCAAGATCAGGGTATTCCTGCTGGCAACCGGATCCTGGGGTCTGGGGCCATTTGATCCGGGCTTGCGAGATAGACCTTGGGGGTGGGGGTGGGGGGGAAACGGGACGGGGGGGGGGGGGGGGCAGAGCCCAATCTGAACCTGCCATCTCTGTGGGACTGTGGGGGCGGTCGGCAGGGGTAGGAGTGGTAATTTAAAACCGTGCCTCCTGGAGCCGTGTTTACGAATTCAAGCAGATGTGTGCTTATCATTCCCATACTCGCAGGCACACTCCTGGAGCCCTTGAACTAGCGCACAACCCTGAGAACGGCCCTCGCTCAGCCTGCTGCACACCACTTCCTCCTCCGACTTGTCTCCGCTCTGAAGGGCAGGATGTGGACCGCCTGGGAAAGGAGCCCTCGCCAGCCCGGCCAGACGGCTGCCCTTTGATCTCTTCCCACCAGACCGTGTTACTTTGCAGGCTGGGGTTTGTTTCTTTTTTTTTTCCCCCTCCTTTTTTTTTTTTTTAAATCTGGCATCCATGGAAGTTAGTACTTTATTACAGATTTCCTGCCTTTATCTCACTTAATTATAAAATCTCCTGGGAAGGAGGAAAGGATTCTCTGAAATGCCAGGGCAAGGGAGCAGACCCCATCAAGGAAGAAGGGAGGCGCCCTGGCCCCGCGCTCTGGGCAGGGAGGGCTTTTCTAAGAGTGATGCAGTTAGCTTTGTTTCGCAATCCCGCATGACTTCATCCATTTCATTCCCAGGATGGAAGCTGTTTGTCTTACACACCGGAGTCCTTGGCCCGTGTCCCTTTTCTCAGACAGGACCAGGCTGAGGGGAGAGCAGCAGTGGGGGGGGACATCAGATGGGGGCGGGAGGGAGAATCCCCAGCAGCCCCACTCTGAGCTCCCATGCCCAGGGCCATCGTGTTGCCTGTATTCATGTTTCATGCACATCCCACCTTCTGAGGAAAGGGACATCCCTGCGGATAGGTCAGAAGAAAGCATTCTGCTCTGGGAGCCCCCATCCCCACCAGTGGCCCTGTCCCCAGTCCCCTCCTCCAAAGAGGCACCCCTCCCTCATCACATTCTTGGGGTCCCTGGGCATGCCTTATGAGGGGCATTTCCCATTGTTTAGGAAAGTGTTTGTTAACCTACCAGTCACTCCCAAGAGCATGTAGGCCCCAAGAGGACAGGGAATATGTAGTCTATAGTAGGCACTCAAATGTGCATGAAAATAATGAAAACTTCCCAATCACCAGGTTGTCAACATGAAGTCCCAAGCCAGAAACAATTTTTTCCCCCATTGGTAAACTTTAAATACCAAAGAGCTTTTAAACATACTAAGGAAACCAGTATTTATTCAGAAATTATTACATGCTAGCATTAGTCTTAGTAGGCAAATTTCAACCCATAAAAGCGGCCTTGCTTCACCCTAAAACTTGGTTTTCCCCCTAATTTCATGTATTCTGTGGTAGTAACAAACCATTTACTGAGGAGCTGTATTCCTCACCTTGGAATGCTTTTAAAAAGAACCTGATGTCCCCACAAACCCACTCTGAGCCGTTGAGGAAACATGGGGGGGCGGGGGGCAGACCCCAGCGTTGGCTGGGCTGCGTGCGCCCGCTGCTCTGACGCCCATGGGGTAGCGCTCCTCTCGTTTGATGATGCTGTACTGAAGCTCGCTAGCGTGGGTCCAGCTCCCTGGACCGAGGGCCAGAATTGCCCTCTCCCTCCTCTCTGGTTTTGACTCAGCACTCCTGCAGACGAGACGCATTAGCCCCATAGCTCTGTGCACTACCCACACAGGAAAACTGTAGGGGAAGGTTATAAACATGTCTCCAAGGGCTTACACGTCTCTGAAATGTTGTCTCCTGTCCCCTCACCGCTGAGATGAGATGAAAGCTTGATCTCGGGAACCACAGGGCTGAATATTTAACCGAAAACTGCTTTAACAGTAATTCGGGGTTCCCAGCTTTGAAAGCAGAGGAGTATGTTCTAGAATCCAGGTGTCAGCAAACTTGTTCTCTGAATGGCCAGATAAATATTTTCGGATTCAGCTTTGTGCCAACTACTCAGTTGTGCCCTTTAGCCTCAAAGCAACCACAGACAGTACGTAAATGGGTGAACGTGGCTTTGTTCCCATTAAGCTTTATTTACAAAACCAGCTGATGTAATCAGCAGTCGAACTCCTCAACATTCCCAAGGAATACTAAATTATGGAAAACCCAAACGTCAATAACGCTTGTCCCAGGCACCGTGCTGTCAGCTACCACTGGATTGGGGCTAAGAACAACTCAACCACCCTGGGCTAGTGCTTTGGCAAAGAAGTAGATGTGATGACCATCTTTTGTAAAGCCTCGTTTCTCTCTTTAATAGAATGTTTAGGAGCCTGAATTTATGTAAGAGCCAAACAGCTAGATGATATAAAAGCTATATCATCTCGGGAAAGGTAACTAGCCCACGCAGACACCTAGTCAAGGACTCTGATCGGCAGACAGCAGACAACGGGGATGGGCTCTGTGCCACGCCCTGCAGTCACTTCAAGGGCACCAAGCTAGGTCACAGGGATAAAAATATCTAACAACAAAGGTAACTATGCAGAAAATACTAGCACTGAACAGGATTTGATGGCTCATCTAGGAAAACTATTAAACTTAGACCAAGAAAGTGGGGTAGGAACTAACAGCCCCTTGCCCAAGATCCTGAAGCCAGGTTATAGAGAAGGCAAGACCCCAGGACGGTCAACTCTGTGTCTGAAGAAGTACGGACAAGGTCAAATACGATTCCACACTGTATTCCCAGACCCGACAACTGTTCCTGGCACACAGAAGGCAATTAAGAAATATTGGCTGCAGACCCATATGAAGAAGGTAATGACAACAGATGAACCAGACCTCCATACTTTCCCATCCAAAGTTGCACGGACTCATAAATTCCTCGTTCAAAAAGAATATTCTATGTGGAACATTCTCCCTGATGTTGAATCGGGCACTTAGTCCTTCAGACACTGCAGTAAACTGCTGAACTAATGCAAGTAGCCTAAAGAAGGAGAAGCACCACTCACTGCGGCTAATTCTGTCCTCAGGAATTATTTATGCATGACGAGAATCTGTCTGGGACATCAATGATGTCTTTATCTTCAACTACTACTCACAGAGGACTCAGCCTGAGTGGACTAATACTGTCTGCCTGGGGTTTCCCAGGGCTTGCAAAATGGAACCCTGATTGCTTTCAAGGGGTTATGGCTTACTTCACATTGTCTACACTCACTCATCCATCACCGGGTGACCTGGTGGTATAGACAGCAAGCTCTTCAAAGCGAGGGTTGGGAGGCACTCTGACTATGCCGGACTGTTGCCGTGTTTTCCCTTCCTGACAACAGACAAGACAGATGCTGCCCCGGGAGACTTGGCTACAGAGAGAGAGCTCATACTTGACCACCGTAAGAGCTAAGTACCTCCCCCAGCTCCACACTTGAAAGTCAAGTGGAAACAACCTGCATTCCTTCCACAGGTGTTGGCCTTTCAAAAGGAATGCAGACCTTGAGCTCCATTTATGTTTTCAAAATATTGCTTTTTCTTTGAAGTTACTTGGAATGTGTAACTTTATCCAGACTGTGTGATTTTTACATTCACCCGGACTATATTTCTCTGACATGACTCTTCCATATCTCAACTATTAACTAAATGTTTTTACAGAATCCCACAATGGAGAGCTAGAAGATAAATTTTCTTGTACCTTTCCTTGGGAAAGCCAGATGTAAATACATGTGTTTTTGCATACGTGTTTGCATACGTGTGTGTGTGTGTGTGTGTGTGTGTGTGTGTGTGTGTGTGTGTTGCAGGGGGTGGGGGGAAGGAGGGAGGACAGCAGCCTTAACTAAAAAGGCCAGAATACCAGCAGACAGTTTGGGCACTCCTAAGTCAGCAACAAGGACTAGTCAGCGGGAGGCCATTCTGGAACCCAAGTAATTAAAGACAGGGAAAGGCCCTGCTCCTTAATCATCCAGTCTTTCAAAGAAAAACACTATCAAACACATTTAGCCGACTTATAAAAATTCTGCCAACATGCCCAACTACTGCAAAAGCAACAACAGAGATATTATATTAATCACCAAATAATGAAAACACTTAAAACATATGACCTCGGGAAACAAATACTTCAGATAAAACTTTCTCAGTTCTTTGCTTTATTGATAGAGTGCCCCTCTTCTGGAAGTAATACTGAACCTAGAGAAATTCTGAAATACTAAAAAGGAGCACACACATAGGTACTTTTCATTTCACACACATACACTTTTTCCAGGGTGACGCATACACACCTTTGTAGACGTGAAATGCCAAATTCAAAATAAATTCAAAACATTTACAAGATAAATTAAGACATCGGAGGGGGTTTTCCCACAATTAAATTTGCAGTGCTATCAACAAACTCCGTTTATTTTAAGATTGCCTGCCCAATATATAAATTTCCCTTTGTGTTTGAAATACTTTTATCAGATAAGATAGCTTTTGTTTAAACTGCTATTTTCAGAATTTGCTTTGGGGTTTCAAATACACACAGTGAAGTAACTTGAGATTTCCTACCCCGCTTTAAAAAGTGTGTCTTCTGTCTGTTTGTATTTAGTAATTTCCTGTAAAATAAGCTCACATAATTAACTTTCCTTGCTCCAACCTACTTTCCTCCCCCCTCCCTATTCCTACTTCCTGAGGATGGTAATAAAATGCTGATTGCATTCTGTTGCTATCTGCCTTCTCCTCCTTCATCCCTCCCTGGTTCCCTTTGTCAGAAACTACACTCAGGTTTCAGCCTTTGGTGGATGGGGGGACACCTGGAGCAGAAACCAAGAGCCAATCAGATTTAGGGAGTCCCTGTGCATCTGCATTCTTCTGGTAGCTCAGTTGCTCCGCTAAAGCCAATCAAGTCTGGGAAGAGATGTCCTGTTTTGGGGGGGTGTTTTGGTTTTTTGTTTTTTTTGTTTGTTTATTTTTTACAAAATTCCCTGAAATCCATGGACCATACCACCCCCCTCAGCTGTCCCTTAGGTGTTTGGGAATGCAGCTCTCTGCTTCCTGATCAAGAGCTGAGATGACCGGGAGAATCAGTAGTCCTAAGAGGCTCCAGACCAAGAGAATACCCACGGACACTTACAGAATTCTATTTACAGATAGAAATAGAAACTAAACGGGCTTCTCATACAACTGAAATCAGCACATGTCCCTTCCTGATAATTAATCTTTTATTTCACAAGACTTGAACACTTCATAGATATCACACAAGGCATTCATTAGCATTGTTACTGAACATTCCAAAAGCACACTTCCAAAGATGGCTCGTGGAAAAAAAAAAATGTGACTCCATCAGATTTTGCTGTGGGTACTTGCAGAACACAATGACTGACCCTCTTCATGTACATTGGGGTTTCTTACCCCAGCACTACTAACCTTTTGGACCAAGTAATTCGTTGTTGAGGACGACTGTCCTACAGGATGTCCAGCAGCATCCATGACCTCTAGGCATTCGATTCAAGTATCTTCAACACTTCCTGTCCATGACCATCAAAACATCTCTAGATGTTGGCTAATGTCTTGGGGACAAAATCATCCCCAGTACCACAAAAACACAGACATTAAAATCAGAATAATAAAAGGTGCTCTTCTTGATTTTCTACAGACAGACAGTGAAAACACTGACTACTTCATCATAAGAAGGGTTCAGCCTTCTAATTCCAGACAACACCTCATACGGACCGCTCGACATTTGTAGTCAGGGACGGCAACTTCATATTATGAATGCCTTAAGCTTACAAACGACACATCCCTTTGTAACAGTGGGGTGGGTTTGTAACCCATGGTCAAGAGTAAAAGACAAGTCCCAAAGGATAAAATCATAAGCATCTTCACGAGCCAGAAACAGACCAGGAATGCCAACTAGCAAGACAGGCCAAGCCCAAGGAGGCTGGAATTCCGAGGGGCTACAGTGGTGGTTCTGAGCTTGATGCCCCGCACAGTCCACACCCACGCCACTTCACGCCACAGCACATACCCTAGATGAGCTCTCCAATGTGCTCCTCAGCTGACATGTGTAGCAGTGTTCATACCTGCCCTGCTGTTGACAGGAAAGCAACCGAAATACACCTGCACTGATGGGGCAATGAGTACAATGTAGCATTTGTAAACAATGTAACATTACCCATGCCTAACCCCGGTAAAATTGCCGCTGTGGTTAACACAGTGAATCTTCAAAATGGGACTTTGGATGAGGAGAAAGTAGCAAAAGACTAGCTACGGTGTGACAGTATTTTTCTGAAGTTCAAATATAAATCTAAGTCTGTTATAACTATTTTTAAAAGTCCAATGTGTATGTTTTTAAAAGCAAATAAGCAACACTAAATTCAGATGGGTGGTCTGCTCTGGGGAGGAAGTAAAAGGTTATACACAGGTAAAGGAAACTACATGGGAAATGCATGTGGTGAATTAATTGGTATTCATTTAACAGCGTGCTTCATGACATAGAAGGTGTAATATTAGATATATATAATAGTATGCGTGCTATTATATATGGTATTATATATGTAGTATGTATAATGTATATATTATATAATGTATATAATGATATAATATAATTATGCAATATATAATGTATATATACATTATACAATATATGTATATAGTGTATCTATAATACATATATATGATGTATATATACATTACATATATTGTGTGTGTGCTCTTTGTATATGTTAAATATTACATAATAATTTTCAAATTTCTCTTGCAGGAAAAGGGAAAAAGAGACCCAAGAAAAATGGCAAACAGGGGGCCTGGGTGGCACAGTGGGTTAAAGCCTCTGCCTTCAGCTCAGGTCATGATCCCAGGGTCCTGGGATCGAGCCCCGCATCGGGCTCTCTGCTCAGCGGGGAGCCTGCTTCCCCCTCCCCCTCTGCCTGCCTCTCTGCCTACTTGTAATCTCCGTCTGTCAAATAAATAAACAAAAACTTAAAAACAAAAAAAGAAAAATGGCAAACAAACAAAAAAGCCACAAATATTAGAGGACGGACCTCAGTAAAATAAAAAGTGGAGAGTTGATACAAGCCTGGGGATATTTGGAAAAACAAGCAAAGCAACTGGCAAAATATCGGTAAATCTGATGAAATGACTGAGAAAGTATTTTTTTTTTCTTAATGTTAAGAAGTGTAAAGTTCAAACTCTGGCAACAAACACAAGATGAGAGGGGTTGTTTAATAGATGAGTAAGGCAGGCTAGAATTCTGTTCATAGTCAGGAAGAGGGTAACATACTGAAGAACTATTGATTTTATTAGGAAATTGTACAGTCATATGATACATAGGATATTAAACACGTGAAAGCAATCACTGGAAAACATTAGAAATTTCACTGTGGGTTCCAGTGGGGGAAGGGGAAATGAGGAATTAGATCAGGAAATGAGGAAAAAGAACCCAAAAGAAAAAGTGGCAAACAGGAAGGACTAAGTTGTAAAGAGGTAGAAATAAAATAGATACGCAATTACAGTAAGTGCGTATTGATAAAAGGCACTTACTAAAAGAGTCTGATAAAGGCTTAAAAGAGAAAACTGAAAAATTACACCAAGAAAACCTGAATATAAAAGGATCAGAGAAGATAATCCTGGCAAGACCAATGACCAGAAGTAAGACTGTGTTAAAACAAATATCAGAAAAAGTAGAATTTAAGGAAAATATCTCAAGGGTTAAATATGGACACCATGTCATTAAAAAAAAAAAAAGGCAACTAAAACATAAACATAAACTAAAACATAAAACAAGCTTATGTTCACCAAATATAGCCTTAAAAACAAAACACAAAAAAGGCATTACGAGGCAATCCCATCAAGTCCAAAATTCTAATAAGATTTTAAGACACCTTTGTCAAACACTGTTGATCAAGTAAAATATTAGGATGTAAAAGATTAAAATCAAATATCCAATAAATAGATATATAATTCTGTAGCGAGCAAGTACAGCATATCCATTCTTTTCAGATATACATAAAACAGTTACTATAATCAATTCTGGACTGTCATAAATGAAGTCTTCATAAAAATTGGAAAACCCATAACCTACAGAACTTGTTCTTAAAATTATTAAAACAGAAAAGAGATATTAAGCATTTATATGGCAAGAACGGAAAAGTAATAACCTGACTGTCCAACTTAAGATCAATAAAAAACTCACAAGATAAAAAACTAAAAACATAAGGAAAATTATGTGAATAAAAAACAGAGATGATGAACTAAACCAGAAGTTTTTCTGGACATTATTAAGATACATGACCCTCTGCCAAGATAATGAAAAATAGAGAAGGGACACTATCAAGAGGGAGTCACACATCAGGCTATTAAAAGCAAGAGAGTACCTGAACCATTTATGCCAATAAAATTTAAAATTAAGTAGTACTATACTTTCTCTTTATTGAAGTATCACAGCTAATAATTGAGGAATTAGAACATCACCAGTTTGGAAACCCTAAGGAAATAATGCATCTGAATGATCCATAACGGCTGCTAAAATCATAAAAATAACTAGGCCTCATCAGACTCCTGATAAAACACATCACAAATAATTCTCAGTGAAAAACAGGGAGCCAGAGAAAGAGCTGAAATCCAAGCCAGTCACACTAGTGTTGTCCACAGTGACAATGTGACAAGCCAATCTTATAACTAACATGAAGAACCAAAGGAGAAAAAAAATTAAGAACATCTTAAAGAACAAGACACGGGGCGGGGGGAGCGGGGAGACACACCTTGTAATGGGACAACGCTCTGCATACTGTGTCATTGGGGGACACACACACAATGCAGAGGCTGAGAACTAGACCATGAGACAGAATCAAGGTTCCCAACACACACTCATGAACACGTGGAAAATAGAGGACGTTAAGTAGTCACTGGCAGCCTGGAATCCGGGTTTAGGAAGACATCGCAACCTACACACCCACACACGCATTTGCAGAATCCAGAGAGGCAAAGGAGAAATGTTCATCAGGGACAGCGAATTCCGTGGGCAGTCATTAAGGCACGGAGTGCCTCCATGTCACCGATCCAGCCTGAGGAGGGATCTTGGGGACAGATGGTCGCAGCGGAGAGGGCAGTGACAGAGGACACCTGGACAACCACACGGTACCAAAGAGCATGAGGGGACAGCAACGGTGAACAGCAAACACACAAGGGACATGGGAGAAAATAGCGTCATTTGAATCCAAATCCAGTCAACAGACGTTGACTCCCTACCACCAAAGACTGAGCTTCAGGACCCCGGCCTAAAGAGTAGGGGATCTCAATCCACATTCTCAATCCACAACACCAGCAATATCATCGTGTGGGACTGTGGTATAACACTAAGAACCCTGATCATGAAGTCAAGTCAAGACCAAAGATCCAAGCCTGGTCAGTACGGGTTGATGGGACAGCCTCGGCATGGTTCACACACACCGCCGCACTTCCCAGGATCCTGAACATGTTACTTCTTTGTGTCGCCATGTCCTTATGGGTAAAACAAGGATACTAGTAGAGTACCTCCCTAATAGAACAAGTGTGAAGATTTAAAAATTTAATATGTGTAAAGCACTTAGAAAAGCTCTCAGAAAACAGTAAGCACTCAATAAACCCGAGCTGTTATTATTACCAGCTTTCTAGTTGAATGCCTTTGGGCCTAAGTCCTTGAAATCCCTGAGCTTCTGTTTCCTTCTTTTTAAAAACATAATATTCCTGTCCTCATAACATTGCTATATGGTTGTAGAAGCAAATAAAAAGAAAAAACAGCTTCATAAATTGCCAGTGTTCTACCAATAGTAGTTAGAGAACTAAGTTCCACTGCATTTCAAAGAATCAAGAGCTCTTTTTCTTGTGTAGACTGTTATTTGCTAACTCCCTGGGTTGCCAAGAACTTGGTACGGCAATTTCATTTTACAAAATCAGCCACTCTCAGTTCATAATAAGTAATTAAAGGAATTTTCTCCAGAAATCTAGCACATTAATCAGCTGGATGCAGCAGATGGCTGTCCAACCATTAAAGATGTCTCAACAACTTAGTTAACCTTTAGCAAAAACACGTGTACACACGGGCCGACAAGATCAGACTTAAAAGATGTGGCTGCCACTTCTTAAAGCACGATGTCTGCAAAGTTTATCCTTTCTTTTTCTTCCTATTTTTTAAAATGCAGGACAAGATTTTTGATAAAGCTTTTCTACAAGTTCATCTCCAGAGACGGGAAGGAATAAGGCTAATGCATGCTCATCAAAGAGGGTATCTGAAGGTTTCCAAAGCAAAATTGGAGAATACAAATAGGTCTCTGGAAAATGGATAATTTGGGAGTATCTAAAAATATCCTCTCCACCCAGCACCTCTAATCCACTTTCAAAGCTGGCCCCAGATTATTGAAGAAGAGGTTCGTATCTTTATGGGTGGGTCAAACCCTCCGTCCTCTCCCCCACCAGCTCTTCACAACTATACCAACCTTCCCCCTTTCACTTTGGATAATTCTACTGATTGCCAACTGCCATTAGCAGACAATGAAAAGAGATAACGGGAAGGCAAAATCATGTGAAATTAATCCATCTTTCCTCTTTCGGGCAGCTCTGATGAAGGGTTTAGGGGCAGGAAAAAAAAAAGTATAGCCCAAACTGATGGCTTGAGATTGTTGGAGTCAATACACACATGATGACTAGTGAGAAGGAAGTCACAGTATACAAGCTTCGTCGAACCGTAAAGAAACCTACCAGGTCACTCATTGTTCTACATACAGAATTAGAACCTGAATGCCAAATTCGTAAAGGAATCGGGGAGAAGTGGTGACCCAGCAGATTCTGGATCTGCCAGGTAGGTACTGGTATTCGTGTAAAATCTTAGAGTAAAAGACCATGGAGACAAACAGGGTATGGAGCCCAGCCAGAGCGAGGAGCAGTGGCGATCACCAGCCATAAAGAGTTAAGTCATAAACTACCATGAGATGAGAATGAGCTCACACTCACAGGAAGTTGATTTATGATGTAGTGGCCCCGCAAGGCATTTCAGAAAGGATGGAGTCTTCAACAAATGACTGGTTCCAATACAGTGGTCCTTTATTTCACAGCTTACATAAAAGTCAATTCTGAGGAGGCTGTAGATCTACATGTGAAAAACAAAACAATAAAGGTTCCAGAAAATGACACAGAATATCCCCATGATTTGGAGATAGGGGAAAAAAAAACATTCAACAGAACACAAATGACATTAATTGCAAAGGAAAAGACTGACAAATTTGAGGGCATTAATATTAATATCTCCTATTCATCAAAAGACACCATTATGAGAGCAAAAAGGCAAACCACAGAGTGGGCAAAGATATTTGTAACACACTTAACTATCAAAAGGCTCTTTTCCAAAGTACACAAAGAACTCTTACAAGTCAAAAAAATGAAGTAAAATTCAATAAGAAATGGGCAAGTAATTTGATCAAGTTGTTCAAAAAGAAGGATCTGCATGTGTACTAAGTGTATGAAAAGGTTGCCGGCTGGATATTCACCCAAAGAATACAAAAATACTAACTGAAAGGGATACATGCAGTCCAGTGTTTATGGCAGCGTTATTTACAATAGCCAAATTATGGAAGCCACCCATGTGTCCTTCAACTGATGAGTGGATAAAGATACAACTATACAATGGAATATTACTTGGCCATTAAAAAAAATTCAATCTTGCCATTTGCAACAACCTGCATGGATCTAGAGAGTATAATGTTTAATGGAATAAGTCAGAGAAAGACAAAAACCATATGATTCCATTCATATGCAGAATTTAAGGAACAAATGAGCCAAGGGGAAAAAAGACAAATCAAGAAATAGCCTTTTGATTATAGAGAACTGATGGGCACCATAGGGGAAGAAAATGGGGGAGAATGTAGGGAAACAGGTGTAGGGGATTAAGAATTGCACTTGTGGGACACGTGGGTGGCTCAGTTGTTAAGCGTTTGCCTTCAGCTCAGGAGTTCCTGGGATCGAGCCCAGCATCTGGCTCCCTGCTCAGCAGGAAGCCTGTTTCTCCCTCTCCCACTCCCCCTGCTTGTGTTCCCTCTCTTGCTGTCTGTCTCTCAGTGCCAAATATATAAATAATAATAAATCTTTACTTTAAAAAAAAAAAAAAAAAAAGAATCACACTTGTGATGGTTCCAGGCCATGTAAGGAAGTACTGAATGACGGTACTGGATGGACACCTGAAAATAATATAACACTGTACGTTAACTAACTGGAATTAAAATTAAAACTTACGGGAAAAAGCTGTTGATTTCAATAGCCATTAGAGGGACGCCTGGGTGGCTCAGTTGGTTAAGCAGCTGCCTTCGGCTCAGGTCATGATCCCAGCGTCCTGGGATCGAGTCCCACATCAGGCTCCTTGCTTGGCGGGGAGCCTGCTTCTCCCTCTGTCTCTGCCTACCATTCTTTCTGCCTGTGCTTCCTCCCTCCCCCCCCCCCCCTGAAAAAATAAAAAAAAAAAAAAAAAAAAAAAAAATCTCAATAGCCATTAGAGGGAAAACATCAGTTAAAACAATGAGGAGATACTTCTACTAACCCACCAGAAAGGAAAAATGCACATGTCTGAAAACAGCAAATGTTGACACACATGTAGAACAATGGACAAACTTGTCTATTCACAACCTCCTCAGGTGCTTCCCAGGTGTAATTTCAACCTCCCCTCAGCACCAAACCCTCACTATAGGGAGGGCAGAGAGAGAGAGACCAGAAACAGAAGCCGGCCATCCCAGATGGGTCGATGGAGGTTTGAATAAAGCAAAAGGAACGTACATATGGGGCTTGTCTTGTGTTGCAGCAAGACCAACGGATCCCCCACACCCAATCTTCAAAGTTGACATAGAGACCCTAACTGGATTCCACGTGTGTGGAACTGGGTTCCATGTGTACCACGCAGGTGTTCTCCACACCATGGCACTATTTCAAGGCTGTGTTCTTGGAGCAGCCTCTGGAACCAGGAAAGGCAAGGGGCACCCACATTGCCAGGGGGAGCGGGCAATGATAAGGAGGCTCTCATCAGCTAGGTCAAGGCTCGTATGTCAACTGGTAGTGACGTCTTCTCAATGACCTCCTCCAACAAAACTTGATACATTCGCCCTGGTGATATAAAAACGTACAACTAGCCTCAAAATATCGATGGCAATGCTGAGTATATGAAAACCTCCTCACCCAGCAATGTTGTTCCCGAGGGATGTGTGTCTGTGTGAATACATGTGTATCTAACGGAACCATACACACATGTATCAAAAGGTTTGTCCAGAGGCACGTGGATGGCTCAGTGGGTTAAGCCTCTGCCTTAGGGTCAGGTCATGATCTCAGGGTCCTGAGATCAAGTCCCACATCGGGCTCTCTGCTCATCAGGGAGCCTGCTTCTCCCTCTCTCGCTCTCTGCCTGCTGCTCTGCCTGCTTGTGATCTCTCTGTCAAATAAATAAATAAAATCTTCAAAAAAAAAGTTTGTCCAAAAACCTTTTTGTTTCATAGCATCATTATTCAGGCCAAAAACTGGAAAGAACCTAAGTCCATTAACAATAGAATGGGCGGTGGATCCAGTGAAATTTTATAGGACGCCTCAAATAAATATGAGAACACCTTTGAACCTTTCAAACATGATGTGGGAGCAGGGAGGAGGGAGCCAAACTTGAAAGAATATGAACAATGACATTCCACTTATTTGGAGTTCAAAATCTAGCAAAACCAATCTAAGGGAAAGCGACAGGATGGTCTCTGAGGTGCTGGCCGAGACTCCAGTGAGAGTCTAGAGTATTCTTTGAGCCATATACTTAGGATTTGTTTGCTTTTGTGCATGTACATTATAAAGAAAAATGCTAGCTAGAAAGGAAAATCAGTGCGGCATTTCCTGACCCCGAGTAGCTCTGCTTCTAGAACTTTCAGGAAAGGATCCCAAAGACCAAAAAAAAAAAAAAAAAAAAAAAGTGAGGCAAGACAGGCCACACAGCATTGTTTACAATGACAAAAAAGAAATACTCAAGAAGAAAAGGCAAATTGTGGCAGATCTCATCAGTATACCAAGGATACCATAAAAGGTCTTACAAAGATTCAATCATCTATGCAAACTACCATTAAAAGGAAAGACTGAAGATAGGCCAGATGGAAATAGGCCAAAATCTCTGCTGTATTTAAGTAGCCAAGTTTCATGTGACTTTTCTTTAAAAGATGTGTTCTACTTAGACTAGAAAAACGACGTAAGTGTTTACACCAGAATGCTTTGATCTTTTCTCCATACAGCTGGGAGGGTGGGTGAGAAACTTTCTCCATCTCACTGAATAACAAATGAAGAAGAGCCCCTGGACAACAGAGGCGAGGTCATTTGGGTCAGTACCCAGAGACCTAACTGCGTATCCTTCTCTCTCTCGACAGCCTTCACATCATAAGACAGACCATTTTATTCTTTCAAAGGTAGATGAATGAGAGGAAAAGATGCAAGCCCAGGAATTCTATGGAATATAGGACAGTGCATCTCTGGCTTCTGCCCCGGGGACTAAAGAGGAGGCCCCTTTCATGGAAGGCTCCGGAACCAAGGAGATGTGAATCACATCAGTCTGTGATCTGCAGGCATGCTTGGGGTGCTGGTCTCGGTTACAGGAAAAGAGCGGCAAGCAAACACGAGGCTTTGTGTACCCTGTTTTGTGGAGTTAGGAAGAATACAAAAATGATCACTACCTTCCAGCAGCTTAGAATCTCGTTTACTGGACAAGACATTGTGAGATAAAAAAACAAGTTTTAAAACATCAGTGAACTAAACATCCACGTTAAGGGATCACTATCCCTGTCCTTCTAAGCTCTCACCCGACCATCAAGGCTTCAGCCCTGGAATATGCATGCCTCAGGCTCCTTTGGCTCAGGAGGACTCTAGGTTTAGGCTCTTTCTAGCAGAATCCATTTATCTTTGGTTCTGGGTGGTAAAAGCCACAGATTCGGGCTGGGTCCCACTACACAGGGTCCCCCCAGAGAAAGCAGCATGGGGCCGAGCCATCCTGTAGTGACCCGGTGGGCCATGCTGGGACAGAGGATCACAGAGGCCAGGGCAGACAGTCACGGTCTCCTGCAGTCCCTGATCTGGATTTGCTCCTCCAGTCCTTTTAACAATTGTAACTCAATGCCCTGTATTAAATCCTTCTCTGCTTGAAATACATAAATAGATTCCATTCCCTTGACTAACCCATGCCTAAGTCACAAAGCTGTGAATTCTTCTCTTCTGAGCCCCTTTGAAAATAGGCCACATTTTACTATACGTCAGTTTTTTGACTCTACCACTCGCTCCTTTGAGCTATTTTTGTAAGTTTTCTCTCTGCTAAATGCCAAGAATATGAAACATGGTGAAGCAGGAAAATTAAAGTTCTCACCTCCAACACTGGACAGAGATTCCTACACTTTCAGATTACTGATGTTTATCCTTTAGGATAGGAATGACATACTAAGTACACATGCCACTGTTTAAGATAATTATATGATCACTGAAAAATTGGTCTGATTTGAAATTAACCTTATCAAAATAATGTGTGAATATGAGTGGATATATGCACACAGACTCACATACTATCTTACACCTTTTAAATTTTGTCCCCTTACCTAGATTCCCACATAAAAACCTGATTCGTGACCACTGAGATTACCTAAAACCATGTATAATTCATGAACAGTACAGAAATTAATGCAGTCCTCACACTTTCATGCATGACTCCGTTAGCATGGGGGAGACCAAAAAACCATCCCTTATCAAAATCAACAGGAATTAGGTCAGACTTCTGGTTCTAGGTAAGATGACAGGCATATTTCCTCCACCTCCTCCACTGAACAAAACTATAAAACCTAAACACATGACACAGAGGAGCTATTTGAAAACTCAGAGAAGTAAATAGGCAAATCAAAAAAGACCAGTGAAATCTGAAATACCAAGTGGCAGTGGGTTTACCATTTATTGTCCAGAAGAATCCTTCAGCATGAGCTTAATATAGCCAGAAACCTAGAAATGAGCCTTGCTCTCAACTAGAAGAAAGCGACAAGCCCTTTAACTCTGACTCATAGAAGGAAAAGGGGACTCCTACACTCCCAGGAGGAGGGAAATTCCCAGTTTTGTTCCATGTCTTCCCTTTCCTGCCAGTTTTCTGATGCCCTTGCCCCAAGCTAGCTTTGTAGCAGTGAGGTCAGAGAGCTGTAACGGGAGTCAGCAACAATGAAGACTCTGAGGGAGAGGGACCTTCTATCCGATTGGTGAAGTTGTGATCACAAGACACTGAGGCCCAAGCCCTTGTGATTTTTCCCTCTGTTCTTCTGAGGATTGGGCACTAAGAGGGAAGCATACAGCAGAACCTAGAGAACTGAGAAGGTGATCTCCAAGAAACTGAAAGGGACAGGGAAAATTCAGAGAGACAGATGTCAGATCATCACCAAGCCTAAAATGTGGGCATCAGATGATAATTACATACCAAAGACTTTGAGAAATGAGCAGACGGACCGCGACACAACCCACAGACTGACCGCTGGAAGGTACATGCAGAGAATAGAGCCAAAGAGCACTACAAAGACTTTGAAAAGTAAGCTAATATTGAAACATTTGCCCCCACTAAGCATAGGTTTGAACTTGTAGTCTCCATCTAACCAGGTCAAATGCCTGCTTTTAAAAATTAAAAAAAAAAAAAAAAAAATCAACATTCTTCATAAGATTTAAACACAACCCAGAGTCTCATAATGTAATCTTCAAAATATTCAGGATAGATTCCAAAATTACTCAACATACCAAGAACCAGAAGAATTTCAACTCGCACAGGAAAAGATAGTCAACAGACACCAATGCCGACATGATACAGATGTTGAAATTATGGGACGCAGACTTTAAGTCAGCTATTATATAAACGTTTCAATGACCAATCATGAACATTCGTGAAACAAATGTTAAAATAAAAGTTCTCAGCAAATAAATAGGGACTAGCAAGAAAAAAACAAATGAAAATCCTAGAACTGAAAACGACAATCATACACAATTTTTTAAATCCCTGAATGGACTCGAGCTAAATGAAGATGGGAGATTAAAGTGTCAGTGGACTTTAAGCTTGATCAACAGAAGTCATCAAATCGCAACAGAAAAAAATTCAGAAGTAAATGAACAGAGCTTCAGAGACATGCAACTCAATAACAGATGGTCTACAGACATGTAGATAATGGAGGTCTACATGCGTGCCACCCAAGTGCCTGAAGGACACAGGAAAAAACGTGTGCGGGGTGCCTTGGTGGCTCAGTAGGTTAAACCTTGGACTCTTGATTTTGGCTCAGTTCTCAATCTCAGGGTCATGAGATGAAGCCACATGTTGGTCTCCATGCTGGGCTAGAGCCTACTTTAAAGAAAAGTGTGCTAAAAATACATTTGAAAAAAAAAAAAAAAACAGGAGTGGAAAATTTGCTAACTCTGGCAAAAGACATGTACCTACAGATTCAAGAATCTGGGCAAACCTCAAATAGAGTAAACTCAAAGCAACCCATGCTAAGACAAACTGCTACGGACTAAAGATACTACATATGAGGTGGTGAAAAACAGTTCTGGAACAAGAGAGTGGTGACGGCTGCAAAAAAATGGACCATAACTAATGCTACTGAACACTGCAAAATGGTTAAAAGTAAATTTGATGTTATGTGTATTTGACCACAATTAAAAACAACAAAGAAATAATTTCAAAGTAGCCAAAGTAAAATGACATGTTACATAGGGAAATAACAATTAGAATGATTGTGGATATCTTGTAGAAACCATTGAAGCTAGAAAGAAGGACGTAGCATAAAATCTTTAACAAACTGTAATCTCGGATTTTATAGCCAGTAAAAACATCTGTAATAACAGCAGAATAAAGACGTTCTCAGATGAAGGGAAGCAGATAGCAGGCCTGCTCTAAAAGAATTCCCAAAAGAAGCTCAGAAAGAAAATGATACTAGAAGGAAACATCAACAACAACAACAAAAAAAAAAAAAAAAAAGGAAGAAAAGAAATGGCAAATATCTGGATAAATATAATAGATTATTTTCCTCTTGAGCTCTTTAAAATGTGTTTGATGGTTGGAAGCAAAAAGTGCTTGATGGGATTTTCAATAGATGTAGATACCACATGAGACAATGGCGTCAAGGAGGAACCATAAAGGAACCTATAGGAAAAGAGTTCTACAACCCAAATACACTGTTAAGATATAAAATATATGTTAAAAACTTAACTGCGTATGTTGTAATCCATGAAGCTACCACTAGAATATACAAAGAGATATCAAAAATCACACTTAAGGATGCCTGGGTGGCTCAGTGGGTTAAGCCGCTGCCTTCAGCTCAGGTCATGATCTCAGGGTCCTGGGATCGAGTCCCACATGGGGCTCTCTGCTCAGCAGGGAGCCTGCTTCCCCCTCTCTCTCTGCCTGCCTCTCTGCCTACTTGTGGTCTCTATATGTCAAATAAATAAATAAAATCTTTAAAACAAAATCACACTTTGGGGCACCTGAGTGGCTCAGTGGGTTCAAGTCTCTGCTTTCAGCTCAGAGCATGATCCCAGGGTCCTGGGATCGAGCCCGCATTGGGCTTTCTGCTCAGCAGGGAGCTACTTCCCTTCCTCTCTCTCTGCCTGCCTCTCTGCCTACTTGTGATCTCTGTCTGTCAAATAAATAAATAAAATATTTTTAAAAAATCACACTTAACACGGAATACTAAAAGGGCTCAAAGATCCCAAAATATGACAGGAAAAGTAAACAAACAAACAAACAAAAAAAGGAATAGTGGACCTAAATTCAAATGTCAATTATATTAAATATACATGGTCTAAACATAACAATAAAAAGAGATAGTCAAATGAAAATTTTTTCAAGTTTTATTTATTCAGTTAGAGAGAGAGAGAGGGAGAGGGACTACACACGAGAGTGGGGGGATGGGGTAGAGGGAGAGCAAGAATCCTCAAGCCGACTCCATGCTGAGTACAGAGCCAGAGGACATGGGGCTTGACCTCAGGACCCTGAAATCATGACAGGAGCCAAAACCAAGAGTCAGCCACTAAACCGACTGAGCCACTCAAATCGAATTTTTTAAATGACTCAGCTATACGCTATCTATGAAAAATTCACTTTAAATGTATTTATATAGGTAGGTTAGCAGTAAAAGGATGAAAAAAACATATAATGCAAATAATTTTTTTAAAGTTTTATAAGCAAACAATCCAGGCAAAAAAACATGAACAGACATTTCACTGAAGATATGCTGATAGCAAGTAAGTACATGCAAAGATGTTCAACATCAGTAACCATCAGGGAAGTCCAAATTTAAAACCACAATGAGATATCACTACAAACCTATCAGAGTGATTAAGATAAAACAAAGTGACAACATCAAATTCTGGAAAGAATGCAGAGAAACAGGATCATTCATACACTGCTGGTGGGAATATAAAATGATACAACCACTCTGGAAATCCACGAAATAATGTGTAATTCTCATAAGATTAACCATTTAAATATTACTCATCAATAAAAAAGAACTATTGAGACAAAAGTTGGATGAATCGTTGGGGAATTATGCTGAGTGAAAAAAAAAGCCAATCCCAGAAAGTTATGTGTCGTATGATTCCATGTACGTAACAGTTCAGAAGTGACAATTATGGAAATGGAGAATGGACTAGTGGTTGCTAAGGTTGGGAATTGGCAGGAAGGGGGAAGAGGGGCGAGTGTGGTTAGAGAAGGACAACAGGAAGGATTCTTGTAGCAGTGGAATAAACACTGGGGTAAATATGGAAACCTACATATATGATACAATTGCATTTAACTGAATACACACACACCCAAGTTACATTTAAAACTAGGGAAATCTGAGTTAAGATCAGTGATTTGAATCAATGTCCATTTCTTAACTGTGACATAGTATTATAGTCTGTAAAATGTTACCGTGAAGACAGATTAAATCAAGTGTTCACTCCAATGACCCCATGTGAATTGACAATTATGGCAGATTAAAAATATTTATTTGAGAGAAAGAGAGAGAGAGCACGCACATGGGCAAGCCAGGAGAGGGGCAGAGGGAGAGAGAATCCTCAAGCAGACTCCCTGCTGAGTGCAGAGCTGGACTACGGTCTCGATTTCAGGACCTGGAAGATTATGACCTGAGCCAAAATCAAGTCGGCCACTTGATAGAATGGTGCTACCAGATTGCAAATATTAGAAAAAAGGGGGGGGGGGTGGAATGAATAGGGCTATATACAGAACTGAGAAAATTATCAGGGATAAAGACGGAGTACCACATAATGATAAAACATGTATATGCACCTAACAACAGAGCTAAAAATACATAAAGCAAATCTGACAAAAATAAAAGGAAAAGTAGATACAGTAGTCCCCCCTCCATCCATGGTTTTGCTCTTTAAGGTTTCAGTTATCCACAGTCAAGCACAGCCCGGAAGTAGGTGATCCACTTTCGAAGCTATAGTCAGGAGATCGATAGTAGCCTAACGCCACAGTCACCATGCCTGCATTGCCCACCTCACTTCGTCTCATCACATAGGCATTTTATCATCTCACGTCACAATAAGGGTGAGTATAGTACACTAAGATATTTAGAGAGCTGATGTTCATATAACTTATTACAGTACATTGTTATAATTGCTCTATTTTTATTATTAGTTACTATTGTTAATCTCTTACTGTGCCTAATTTGTAAATTAAACTTCATTATAGGTACGTATCTTTACGGAAAAACATAGTGTAGATAGGGCTCAGTACTATCTGCGCTGGGAATCTCAGAACACATCTCCCACAGATAAGGAGGGCGATTACAGCTGGATATATCAAACCCCACCCCTCTCAGTAACACAGGTTGAACAGGTAGACAGAAAATCAATAATGATAGCAAAGAACTGAATTTATCAACCAACTGCATGTAGTCGACATACAGAGGACACTCTACCCAAAAGCCAGAAAATATACATTGAGAGCAAATGAAATATTCAACAAGATAGACCATAATGGGCCATAAAAATACTCTCAATTTTAAAAGATAATAATCATACAATGCATACTCTCAGACTATAATGCAAATAAACCAGAAATCAGTACCACAAACATTTCCAAGTATCTAGAAATGAAAATTCAATAGATGCACTCTTAGTTTCATTTATAACATTTGAAAATTTTTAAATTGAACCTAAGTTCACTGTGCATTAAAATCAGGACAGAGAGGAGCCTGAGTGGCTCAGCTGATTAAGCATCTGACTGTTCACCTCAGGGTCATGAGTTCAAGCCCTACGTTGGGCTCCATGCTGGGCATAGAGCCTACTTTGATTAACTAATGAACTAAATAATTAGTTAATATCAGGAGAGATTTAATACTTTGGAATTAGTCATTTGGAAATCTCAAGGGAGACCTAGTCGACCCACTCTAATACGGCCAATATCAGTGTGGAGCATTAAGAAAAGCAATGGAGCTACTCTGGAACTTCAAGCTCACACCACGTAAGTACTACTCCCTAATCAGTTGCTCTTAAGTCACTAAAAGACTATTAACTTTATCAACAGGATCCTTTTCACCTTAGTTTTCTGTGAATCATCTTACAATATATATTATTAACAGCAATAATCATCTAAGAATTCAGGACTATAAAACAGAAATTGGAACGCGTGGGTGGCTCAGTCAGTTAAGTGAGCATCTGCCTTCAGCTCAGGTCATGATCCCAGGGTTCTGGGATCAAGTCCCACATCGGGCTCCCTGCTCAGCAGGAAGCTTGCTTCTCCCTCTACCTGCTACTCCCCCTGATTGTGCTCTCTCTGACAAATAAATGAATAAAAGCTTTAAAAAATAAATTAAACATCACTAACTCACTGTTGGGAATCTGTATGCCTTGACCTGATCCCCATCTGTCCAGCCTCCTTTTACTTTTAGGTAAGTTTAGACACTTTATGCTTGAAAGGATCCCCATTCCTGAAATGGGAACGACTTTTAGACCCTTGAAATACTTAGGAGACTTTCTAATCTAGAGGAAATAAAGTTTGACTTCCTAAGGACATGGGTCAGGGTTGAGAAAATCCGTCAACGACATCAAACAAAGGAGGAGTTGGTGATGGTATATTTTTATATTTTAAGTGTGTATGGTGCCCATGTCTCTGCATCATCTAATTTCAAAAAGTACACTCTCGTGCACAACAGATAGCAATGTAGCTATTTTTTTTTTTAAGATTTAATTTATTTATTTGAGGGAGAATGAGTGAGAGAGCATGAGAGAGGAGAAGGTCAGAGGGAGAAGCAGACTCCCCAAGGAGCTGGGAGCCCGATGCGGGACTCGATCCCGGAAGTCCGGGATCATGACCTGAGCCGAAGGCAGTTGCTCAACCAACTGAGCCACCCAGCGCCCGCAATGTAGCTATTTTAAAGGCAAAAGGAATAAATGCCAAGGATCTCTGAGCATTAATAGATGTAAAATATGCCTTTTAGGGGCACCTGGGTGGCTCAGTGGGTTAAGCCTCTGCCTTCAGCTCAGGTCATGATCTCAGGGTCCTGGGATCAAGCCCTGCATCAGGCTCTCTGCTCAGTGGGGAGCCTGCTTCCCCCCCCCCCTCTGCCTGCCTCTCTGCCTACTTGTGATATCTCTCTCTCTGTCAAATAAATAAAGTTTTTTTGAATCTAAAAATAAATAAATAAATAATATTAAAAGTAAATGAATAGATAGATAGATATGCCTTTTAACAATGATCCACATGAAAAGGAAAAGAAAAATGTGCAACATCAGCGTTTCCATCTTCGGATTCCCTTCACTTGGCAAATATTAATTGACTGTCTATTGGGTGCCAGACATTACACAGTCGTCACTCTTTAGAAATACCCAGTTCAGCAGGGAGACGACAGACACATAAACAATTACACTTTGATATGCTATTTGCTATAACAAAGGGACATTGACAGAAACTGCAGAGAGAAGACATTGGGGCTAGGCTTTTGAGTAGGTAGGACGGTCTCTAGGAGGAAGACAAAGGAGGAGGAACCAAGAAAAGGACAGGTGCATTCATGGACAGACTAGGAAAGAGCATTATTCCTTAACAACGGTAGGAGCCAGGACACTTCAAACATAGGATTTGGAGGAGAAAGACAGGAAACAATGTAGAAAAACCAGTCTCGGAAGGGTCTTGTACTCTCCTGGAGGATTTGAAGCAGGGGAAAGACGTCATCAGAAACTTCCTTAAAAATCCAGCTCTGGAGAGAGCATCTGCTGCTAGCAAGAAATGAGGAGAGAGGGAAACAAAAACAGAGCCAGGGATGCTTAGGAGGTAAACCAGAAAAGTCTTGGTGACTCAGTTGGCCGTGCAGAAGAAGGCATCCAAGGTGAATCCCAGCTTCTAGCTTGGACCCACTCTAAAGATAGACAACGTAAGAAGAAATTGGATGAAGATAATGGATTAGCTTCAAACGTGTTTAACACAAGGTACCTTCTAGATAGCTAGATGGAGACTTACAGCAGTACAGTGAGAACAGGAATGTGGATTTTAAGAGAGTAAGAGAGTCAAGGGGCTGGACACAAAGAAGTCAGCGGTTAATGAGTTATTGAAGTCATTGGGAACAGATGGAATCACACACAGAAAGATACATTCTTACAGTATTATAATAAGTGTTTCCTTGGCAGAAATACAGGAACTGAAAACTGCTTTAAAATTTCACTATACAGTTTCCTTTGTTTCAAAGTTTGTAAACCAACGTTCCAAAACGATCATAAAAGCCAATAATTATGCACTTTCCTTCCAACAGCAGTGAACTCCACTTCGAGGGGCGCATGGATGGCTCAGTCGGTTAAGCACCTGCTTTTGGCTCAGGTCATGATACCAGGGTCCTGGGATTGAGCCCCATATGGGGCTCCTTCTTCCTCTCCCTTTGCCCCTCCCTCTGCTTGAGCTCTCTCTCTCTCAAATAAATAAAATCTTTTTAAAAAAGAAAAAGTGGACTCCACTTCTAGCAGTCCAATTAGAAACTCCTGTCTCCTGCCCACTCCAGCCTGAGTAGGGTTCCAACAGCTGATGGAACAGAACCCAGAGTCAGCAGGCACTGTCCTCCTGAAATTCTCATCAACACGGCAGTGCATGACCACCCCTCACTCACACAGAACACTTACTTCTCTCCTACACTTCCCACCACAGCCTTGCCCCTCCTGTCTTTTGGGGGAGGATATAGCTGTAAGCCACAAATAAGCTACGAACCCCACTTGGAGCCATTGGTATAGGATAAGATATGAGTAATGACTTCAGAAATTAAGACGGTGAGGAGAAATCCTATTGCTTTCGATATCTGTGAGAAAGCAGAGAAGGAGTCAGAACTAGAAAAGTGTGGCTGGAATTACAAAATCCAGGCAAAACGAGGGTTTCCCTGATTCGGATTGTCTTTGGGCATCTAAGTCCAACTAGCTTATCTCTAAGTGTACTATGCTCCTGGCAGGAGAACTGAGGTGGAGGGGGAGAGTACAGGAAGACTCCGCCAAATCTTAGGGGCTCAGGAGCCAATACTAGGGAAGAGGGGCACCAGGTAAGACTCCAGTATCCAATCCCCTGTCAGAAATCCAGGAAAACCAATGTTCCTCAAGCATCTAAAATTGAAAGAGCTTTCTTAGCAGAAATCTTTGATAGCCAAGTCTGGTAAAAAGAGACCAAGAACTATAAATGACCAAGAGTCTTAAAGTACCAAATTCCCCAGGTTGACCTGAACTTGGCAACCTCCTCTGTGCCTTCAGTGAAATGCTCCGGCACTGTCCCACTGTCCTAACAAGACAGATGCATGGAGAGAGGAAAACCCCCGGAGACCTTCTGCTCACAGCTCCTAACAAAATGTTCTAAATAAAATACTTCCATATTCTGGAGGCCTCTCCTTATCAGTACTCACATCTCCAGAAACAGAAATGTGAACCACCGGTATCTGGTCAGGCCTGTCTTCCACAAGTTGCTTTGGCTTTGGGGGGCTTTCCTGACTTGCCCTAAAGATTTCTCAGGCTGCTCTGTAATAAAGAGGGTTGAAATGCATATTGTGTCAACAGACACTTCCTGGAAAGGAAATGAACGGGAGGACAATACTTCACTCATCTGAAACAGCCAGACATACCTATAGGGGAGGCAGAGCAAGCCAAAAGTCTTTGTTTGGTGTTTTGAAAAGGAAAAACAGTTCAGTACAGATCTACTAAGAAAAATGTGCCAGTGCCACTCAAGATGTGGTCACACCAGCTGCCCGTTTAGGTCAACTACAGTGCATTCACGAAGCTTGGGGCTGGAGACAAGTAGAACCCCAACCCACAGCACCCCCGCAAAAGCAATCCACAGACTTGCTAATAACCTCCAGAAATAACAACGTCCCCCTCTGGATAACAGTAATGGGCGTATAGAGTTCTGGCCCAGAATATACATTCTCCAAAGTTCTGTCGTTCCCAGGGTGCCATAAAACATCATTTGAACACTCTCAAAATAAAGAAGTTTAATTTTTTTTTTTCGTAATTATTGTTTATTTATTTATTTGACAGACAGAGATCACCAGCAGGCAGAAAGACAGTCAGAGAGAGGGGGAAGCAGTCTCCCTGCTGAACAGAGAGCCCGACGAGGGGCTCGATCCCAGGACCCTGGAACCACGACCCGAACCAAAGGCAGAGGCCCCAACCCAGTGAGACACCCAGGCACCCCAAGAAGTTTAATTTTTCTTAACCATTCCATGTCTATCATCACTGACCCCAGTGCTACCGGTTGAAAACGGACGTGCCCCTGCCTGAAATACGGGAGGTAATCAAGGCAAGACAAATGGACAAGAAAAAGCAGAAATGGGACTAGAGGACACCGAGGAGCGGGGCTTGGGTTTGGATGCTTACTCTTAGCCCATCCGTCTCACAAGCCACTTCGTGTACAAAGCTTTATGTAAGGTGTGGAAGGCAGCAGGCACGACCACCGCAAGGAGGACATGTCGGCCCTCCAAAAAGCCACTTATCTCCTTTCCTTGGGAAATTCTGCTGATGTATTTACTGTTTCTCGTCTGTCCTCCTAAAACTATCACCACATATAAGTATGAGCATCATTTCAATAAAAGCAGAGCAGGAGGGGGTCCCGGCTGTTCATACTTCCTCAGGCCCTAGTGACAGAGGACAGAGCAGATTTATGGCCCTGGTCAAGTGTTTTTATCTTTCCATGGGAGAAAGATATTTAGGACTTACAAGAGTGAGATACTAGCAAGAATGCAGTCCCTCTAACTCGTTATCATTTGTAAATTCCCAGCCTGATTTGATAACAAATATCACTTTTTCTTCAGTGCCATTGGCAAAGGAAAGGAAAAAAGTCACTGTGATAACAAAGGTGTCATTATTTCTGGTAGCATTTTGCTGGGTCCTGTTAATAATCACACATGTAGTCAACTCATGGCCCTAGGTTCTCACATCACTAAATAAATACTGCCCGGTGGCAAATATTAGTATCCCCAACTTTGCATTCCAAAGGAGTCATGAAACCTATCAGAAAGGTCAGATCTCAGTAAATAAGGCCAAAGCAAAATTAAAAAAAAAAAAAAAAAAGTCTATTCACACTACTTCCTAGTTTCGATATCAATTCCTGTGTCTCTGGCTCTCAGTGGCATTTCCAACAGACACAACAGTAGTCACTGTAATTCCATCATATCTGATATTATGCATTTGATTGTAGTAGTTTATAAAAACAGAGTCCTAGAAGCAATCCTGTAGCTTTCTTAAATTCTCAAGGACTCATACTACACTCCCCTTTTTAGAACTGAGAGCCAACTGGTCATTCTCAATTCTTGCTGTGCATCAGAAGCAGCTCTGGAGAACCTTTCTAAAAAAAGACATATCCTAAGACCCTACTCTACACTGACTAAATCAGGATGCTGGTAGCCAGGGCCCACACTTGTAAATCTTAAAAAAAAAAAAACCTCTTGAGTGATTATACTATATAGCCAGGGACCTGAAATACTATGCAGCTTCAAGTGATAGGTCAATCACCGAACTCTAAAACCTCAAAGAAACCTGAGAAATGCAAAAATTAGCACATTCCTTTTACAGGGAGGAGCCAGATCTGTTGAGAAACTTGCCCAGGATCAGATGACTCATTAGAATTAGAATTGCCCCCAGAACTATAGTTCCCCCAAAACAAGAATGTTATATGCAGATGGAATCTCCCCTAAAAGATAAAATATGGACCCCAAAAGATACTGCTTTTGATTCCTTAAAATACAATTACTTTTTTATAAGGGGGGGAAAAAGGCATAAAATTGGGTTTATCATTCTTTCTACTCCATTTTCTACAAACACCTCCTGAATTTCTTTCACATGAAAAGTTTACCTGTTATAGCTCGTGTGTGAAAATTAACCAACATCTGCATAAAGACTGTAGGAAATATACAAGAATCCTATTAATAGGGATAAGCCACAGAGAATAGCTGATTATTATAAATACTCAGTGAAGACTGGCTGACCCCTTTACCAACTGGGTAGGAAGTTCCTAACTGTGAAATTATGGCTCACAACCATTGTTTATAGTTTTCATTCTAGCTGCTTTAATTATCAAAGACAAGACCCAGAATGCCCCCCCCACCAAAGTCAAGTCACCTCCAGGAAGTTATTTACATACCCCAAACCAGTTAGGATAGATCATTTAATGATCAAATAACATATTTATTCTTAAAGAAAACTTTTAAATGCAATCCCAGTGGAAGGGAAGAAAAGGGAAGAAGGTGGTGACATTTCCTTTGTTAAACTTCACAATAAAATTACACCCCGATTCAGCAAGTGCTTTCTCAGTGGCTTCACAGTAGTTGAGATAATTATACAACTGCCTTCTTGATGTATGAGTCCCCATTGAGAGAAGTCAGCTGAATCCCAAGGACAGCATTCCAGGGCGTTGAAAAGAATTCTATCAATACGCACCCACTGTGTGGCTTGGTGCAGACAAGATTTCCCCCTGCCCCAGTGAAGGAGACAGGAGAGAGGATGGCGCATAGTTCACTTTGTTGATAGGGATGCAGGCAGGTAAGTGAAAAGTGCTGATGTTCAAGTACTTATCAGACACCAAGAACTGATCTCATCTTACATATTACCTCCAGGAAATTATAAATGCTAAAGGATGAAAAAGCCTCATCTAATATGTTTACGCTCTCATAGAGCCTAGAATAATGCCTCAAATGCGATGGAGAATGAGTAGACAGTTGATGAGTTGAATGAAAAAGAAAGTCCAGAACTTCAGTCCCAAAGGGCGTGGGGGTTCCCCGCAATTAACAGCATTCCACACACTGATGCTGAAGTCTCGTTTTGTCCTCACTCTTCCCATCTGAATCTCTGGTGAAGAGCAAGATTCTAGTCCCTGGCGGGAGCACAATTTAGATGTAAATGAATGAAGAGTAAGCTATCTTCAAGGACTCTAACAAGTTTATATATTTTAACCTTATTTCCTGTTTCTTCCTATTGAAGTGTCAGCTTTATAAAGGCAGGACGTCGTGTCTGCACACAGACATTACAAACACGACTAAGTGAATACTTAGGAGAAAGGAGGTAACCAATATACCTGTATCGACTATGTGTTACCAAACAAATAAATACTGAGGTAACAACACAGCAGGCTTGGCCCTGGAGAGACAGGAAGCATAGGCATCATCCCCCCTGGTTCCTCTCATTCTCATCGTCGTGTAATGTGATTTGAGCTAAACTGAAAGCTGAAACGTTCCTGTTAGAAGTCTTCTCCACTTATGTAATATTAACACTGTAGAAATGCAAAACGATATGTGTTTTGCGATAAACGCTCATACCAATCCCGTATGCATCTTAGCCCCAGGCCAGAAGAATGCATGGCCAAAAGCACACGGCCAGCAGGAGCCCCAAAGCCCCTTCTGTATCATGTTTTAGGCAACAGGACCCTAACGTTCCCTGTTCAAACAGTCCAAGCTCCCTCACATCGCGACTGTGCAGAATTTGCCCCCGGATACTCGCCCGGGCTTTGACAGACAACCCCGAGGCCCATGAGGCACGGTGGGGACAGGCAGACTCAGCTGATTTTCAAAATCGGGTTCGTGCTTCTGCTCATGCCACCTGGCCAGGCGAAGACTTCTCAAGAATTTGGAAACTCAAAATTCAAACCTGGCCTTTAAGGTTATCATGAAGGTGTATTTCTCAGAGTAGGAAAACTGCTAAACATAATGACAGTTTGGGTTTTTTGTTTTTTTTTTTACTTTGATTTGTAACTTCCAAATATTTAGATATATAGCCTGTGACCCGCATTCACATTCCGGCTCTGAGCACCGCAAAGAAAGCAGCGGGGCATAAAGAAAGCAGGCTCGGGGCAGGTGGCCGACGGGAGGGTACCAGGGCAGTCATCGGGAGAACCAGAACTCAAACCCAGTTCTCTGCAACCTCGGTGTCCCTTCCCAGAGCCACCCCTCTCCCCTCGACTCTACTGCTTCCAAAGGACCCGTGCATGCTCTCACGCGTGTCGTGGTTACGTCAACCCTGAAGAGTTGAGGCCACCGGTCCAGGAGCCCACAGGCCCCCCTCCGGCACCCTGCACTTCCTGGTGGCCAACCCCACGGGAGCCAGATGCAGGCAACTCTACGTCCAAATGTTTGCTCTGCGTGTGCATGCTTGTCACTCCCTGCTGCGCGGAGAGCACTTCTGCTAGAGGTAAGCAAGCAGTGACACGGGCCTCACAAGAAGAAGCCTGAGGCTTCCGAACGCACATCTTTTTACAACTCTGAGCCCCGAAGTGCATTAGTGTTCTTGCAAAACAGGCTGGACGGCAGTTTAGAAAGCCCACATATAATACCTTCATAAGACCTGTACTTAAAGATCCTTTCATCCAAGAAATTCAAAGTACTTTACGAGCTCAGAGCCATTCAGCCAAACACTCCAGGGAGGAATGCAGGTGGCTCGGGTTATGCTTGTTGACAAAGAAACTGAGGCAGGCTGACAGCCCTAAGTACCGAGCCTAAAAAAAAGTCTGTGCTTTTGGAAAATGAATGGCTTTCAACATCCACAAAAGCACTGGGGAGGGGGGACTTGCACTATTTTTGTAGAAATTAAATCGAATGCAACAGAAGTAAATGCAGTGTCACAGAAATCTTGCCTTGTTGTACTTCATTCAATCAAAAGGCCAAAAATGCATGCTCTGTCCACGGCAAATAGCCTATCATTAAATTTGAGATCCTAGTGCCTTTCAAAACGCGAATTCCACAATCCCAAATTCTAAGACAGAAACTCCCCCCCCCCCAATACACACGCGCGCGCGCGAAATAAAATTAGGCTTTTACACCTTTGGCCAAAAAGCACTTAGCAAAGGTGATTAGCGTGTTCCCTCTAGTCTAGATAGAATCAATTTCAAACCAAAGAGATTAGCTTCATTTGCTTTTTTAGTGGGAGGTAAATGGCCCCAGGGAAGAATCTTTGAGCGGGTCGGAGGAAGCGCTCTCTTACGTATAAGGAAGGTTGGGCATTCGGGAAGAATAAAACTTATAAAGAAGCCGTTGCCATTACCTTTATATAATCCAAACAAACTCTGTGTTGAAAACACGTGTCTCAAACTTCTACTCTTAAAAATCCAACACTTAGTGAGCACTTGATGGATGCTAACCACTATTCTGGGTGTTCAGAAGTAAACTATTTTACAGATGAGGAAACTAGCTCAGAAAAAAAAAGTTGATCCACGCAGTCTCAAAGAGCTTACAGCGACACTGGAGAAATAACCACTTGTTCAGTCAGTAAGCTGAAGTGCCGAGGACGGGAACTATGCAAATCTGTATCAGCGTCTCCCGGGCAGCTGTCCGTCGAATGGAGGACCGCGCAGGTCAAGCAGGTTTCCAACGGGTACCTAGGAGACGTGGGATCAAGGCAGTGGAGGCAGAACAGAGGGGCTGGGGCAGGGGAAAACGGTTTACAGAGAGGAGGTCCCTTCCAACGGGGAAATTGGGGGTGGGGGGGGGGGGGAGCAACTTTAGACTGGAGGACATTGCTTATGCTAATGCGCCAAGACATTCAAGAAACAAACTCAGAGTCACCTGTGTTGTCTGACATGGCTACGGAGAATGAGGATACATGAGACGAGTTGGTCAAACGTAACCTGGGGCTGGAAAGGTATGGAGAAACAGGCATTAGATATTAGACGTACACAACTGCAAAAGTAATCAACTCCTCTGTAAGATAAGGATCCTTGGGTGGGGGGGGGGCTCCCCTGATTCTAGCACAGGTGGTTCCTGTCTCCTGCTGTTTCAAGAATGGACTGGTATTCTTTCTTTGTCATTAGAGCTAGCACTTCGATAATGTGAGCACCTAACTTAGAATAAGTTATTTCAGACGAACCCAAAAAGGTAACTTCTAGTACAGTTACTGTATTCTAATAGGACTGAGGCATCATGGGGGGCCAGAACAAACACCTGTTAAATGGGAGTTTCTGGGCTTCATGTCCCAAACACAGCCCAAACTGAAGCACAGGATGATTATGAAGGATTTCCGTTCTCTCTAATTACCAGCGCTCCTTCCTCCTGTCCTGTGCACCCGTGTCATGCAAGTTCGTGGACTCCCCAGGACATGACAGATAAGCTCATGAATACCATCTCCCCATCCATCACTTGGTATCTGCCGCCCTCCTCCTCTGCTCAGTCCCAAGCAGGGTTCTCCGCCACTAAGAACCAACGTCAGGGCCACGGGGTGGCTCCGTCGGTGGAGTGTCCAACTCTTGATTTCAGCTCCGGTTGTGATCTCAGGGTCATGAGATCGAGCCCCACGTCCTGCTCAGCATGGAGTCTGCTTGAGATCCTCTCCCTCGGCCCCCCTCCCCACTAGCACATTCTCTCTCTCAAAAAACAACACAAAAACAAAAACAAAAAACAAAAAGCAAAAAAACAGAAAACAAAAACCAATGTCAAAGGTGCTAATGCCCGATGTACTAATTTAGCTGCTGAAACACCAACAATGTTACCTCCACCCGCTGTCCACACCACCTACTCTTATTCTGCCAAACCCAATCTGTGACGGAGTTACTGGTGTCACCTCACATATGCAATGTGGCACACAGATACTGGTCAGTGGGCTCTCCTCACTTTCTGGTTTCACTTTAAACACTGTCCAATCTCCCTAGGTTTTCACCATGATTCCAGGAGGTGGCAACTGTAGACTAACCCAAAGGACTGTCAGCATGCTCTCCTTGAAACCTTCCTCCCCTCCAGTAACACATTCTGAAGTTGGGTTCACATACACAGTCCTCCATCGGTTTACAACCTCCTTCGAACAAACGTAGGAGACGTGAAGATTTCACAATTCAGGTTCTGAGATTGGTAAAATACTTAGAATGGCTCATGGCACATCGTAAGCACTCATTAACCATTACTCATTCCCATAAGCATTATTCTTAGATGCGTACACTTAACATACAGTTACTGCTTGGACTGTCTAAGGCACCAGCAATGGTGACCTATCCTTCCAATATTTCTTGCCCAAGTCAACTAAGTCTTCCCATAGAACAAGGTCTTTCCCACAGGTTCCTCAAACAATGACAAAAATAGACTCCTGGAAACCAAAACACCAGGCCTCCAGACTTGCCCAGACAAGACTGAATTTAAGAATATGAGTAAGCACAGATCAGGCCAAGGCCATACCACTGGTCGCAACTAAAAGTCGGCTTTCCCACATGCATTTAAAACTATCCACTGAAAAAGAAAAGACACACAATTCCTTGGATAGGCTTCGGAGTGATAGTATAGACTGTACACCTGACCCAAGAGCTCCCTCCTACTGACCTGATAAACAGATGGCCAAAAGACAATCATGGCAACACGCCTTGCATTTTGGTTGACATGGTGACCCAAACCCAGCGAAGACGAGACCGTGTGACCTCACCCCAGGATGGAAGCCAGAGGTTTCACTTGAGATCTTTGCCTTTAATCAGATCTGGAAAGCGTTTCACTTGCTTTATTTTTCGGAAAAGCAGAAGGTAGCAGGGACCCAAGGAGGCGAGAAGGTAGAACCACAAACTGTCCAGACTCCACTACCCTAAATTACTTGATGAATAAATTCCCTTGTTCCAGTTTCAATAGAGGGTAAACAACGACTAAAAATATCTGATCTTCATCAAGATTTAAATCTCCTCTTCTCTTCCTGTATCAGGGGAAGAAAATTCATGGCTTCCTCCCCAAAGGGTATCCCTTCAGTACAACCTCAAGCAAACCCTGCTTCCTCCTTCTTCTACCTTTATACCCTATTCCTGCCACTCCTCAGTCTGTCCACCACAACCCGCTAACCGTGACAGAGGCCAGCATCCTAGCACATCCCTTCCTCCCAGTGCGCCTCAGTGGGAAAGGAACAATCACACTCATTTTAGACACCTAACTGTTGCTGGTTGATGATTTCAGGACAGTTTCTTCAGCTCTCTGGGCCTCCACTTCTGCCATCGGTGAAATTGATTCTATCTCTGCAGCCCCAGCGGCCACCAAAATCCTCCCAAGTCAGGAGCCCACAGGGTGTCGCACCGCGCATAGACACAAAGAATGATGGAGACCAGACCCCAGTCTTACCGTATGGGTGAAAGAGCTCTGTCCTTGGAGGTGGGGGTCACCTAGGGAAAAAATTAAGACAACTGAATTTGGGGAAGGAAAAAAGCAAAGCAAAGAAACGCTTCATATCTTATCCCCCAAGTGGAATTCAACAGCGTGAGGGCCAACAGCACAATGGACAGTAGCTGCAAGGAGCCCAGGGGTACACCTGAAACCCTCCCTCCCCACCCGCGCAGAGTATTTTTGTATCTGATGTAACTAGAAAGGGAAAATTAGGCAGATGGAGGATTTTTTTATATACTGAAAAAAAAAAATGAGAATATAGCACTGACGTTACAAAAATGGTTTAACGAGTCTTATTTCACTACGGATTCTAAGTAATTTTAAGTGTTTTTAGATGTGATGAGAGTTTATTAGGTGCTACAAAGCACAGGCAACCAAAAAATAATTTGTCAACTGAACTGAACTGGTCTCTCTACTCTTTCTTTTTAGGAAAGGTCAAGCTGGGGCCAGAATGTTCCACTCTGCTCCATCCTCCTCATTTATTGAATGTCCCACGTGTCAAGAACACACGTTTAGAAGCTCCAAGTAGGGGAGGCCATAATTATGACCACATATGTGGAAGAATTTAATCAGTTAATGTCTCAGGGTCTACCCAAACGCTAAGAGCACACAATCAATGTAAGGAGCTACTTTGTAGATTGGATTTTCTTTTCCCTTGAATTTGAGATACAGAAGTCCGCCTGGCTTGACTTCCCTGGAAAATTTCCAGATTTTGTCCTTCAGTTTCAACTTGGTAGATGGGGCTTTGTTTCTTAAAGACACTAGTGAATGGTTTTGCTGACTGGCTCTTAAATCTGTTTTTAAGAACAGTTTAGGTATTCTTTGCAAGCAAGCGGCTTCTGTTATTCCCATCGTGTTATTTTATTTGGGATTTTTTCATCTTTCTTCTCCGTTTTAGATCCTCTCTCTTGGTGGCAGGCCTAAGTGCTCAGGTAATATACATACAAATGCTTCAACCGACAGATGGGTAAGTATCATCTCATGGTGCCCATACTTCTGAGCGAAAAAAGTACCCACAGCAGAGTGCACTAATTCCATCCCCTCAAGTGCTATAATGATCCCTGCAGGGGGTAGTTTGCAACTAAAATTGCAGTACAATGGATATATAAATTAAGACTCACAATAATGCTTGACAATACAATGAACCAAGTTTTCTAATATTCCTATTTCCAATCCATACAGTGCATAAAACGGGAAAAATTACTTTAAAACCAACAGCAACATCAAACTTGTTAAAACCATTTTTTTTTGCAATGTCAGGGCTATATCCTCATTTTTTTTTAAATAAATGGTTTTCATGAATGAAATATATACTCCAAGAGGGCAAAACTCCAAAGAGAGATTTTTTTTTTTTTTTTTTTCCTTAATTGGAGAACTTTTCAGCTTCTGTAGGTTAATCTCCATAGGGGCAGGATACCTGGAAACTCATTTACAATCCATATTGAAGACATCTTTACGAAAGTGCTAAATCCCAACCGGGTATCTGGTCATTAACTTTCAATACATTATTATCCCCATTTTATGGCTGAGGAAATGAAGGCAGAGAGAAATCAAAGCATCTGCCCAGGGTGAGACTGATATAGTAAGTGGTAGAACCGGAAAGCTGAATCGGAGAACTCCAGCTCCGAAGAATTTAGCTACTATTCAATATCACCCTGGTAGCAGTACTCAAGTCCCTACTTATTTGTCCTAGAAAACATCTTACTCTAAGGCCAGACTAACACAGGTCCAAATCTGAGAGATTTAGATACAGAAATGACTAGAAGACCTGAACTTGCAGATTCCTTTGCTCATGAGACATTCTTCCTGCACAAAGCCCAGAAAGTGGGTTCTGACAAGGGTCACCCTGAATTATGGGGATCAGGGAGAGCCCACGACTGTCTACCCACTTGTTCGCCTGCTTTCAGTTATCGGGAGATACTCTGCCTCCTAAACTGTGCATAGACCAAGGAATGTCAAGGGCATCAATATTTATATCCCATGAACCTGAAGGTCAGTTCAAAAGGGTACCAGTTATTTATGGGAATGTTTTAGTCACCTCAGGCAGAGAGGAGAAAGCGAAGAGCTTGGAAATGTTCCCACGTTACCTTCGTCTTTAAAAGAAGTCTACCGCCAACCACTAAGACATTCCAAAGTCAAGGGTAAAAGGAGTATTTTAAACATAAAAATATCACTTGTCACAGTCACTTTTCATGAATTTAATGCCCCCAATAAGTCAAAAGATCTCATCGCATTCCATAATACCTGAAAACTCTCAGAAATAAGCAACTCCAAAGCGAGGATATACCTTAATCTGAGGGTGATGTTTGTTCTAAATGCAGTGTCTGCGATTTGTAAAGAACATGAAAATAAACTAAGCACAGAAGCCTGTATCTAGAGTCACTAGTGATGAAACAACCCATTTGAACATTACGGGATACCCCATTATATCCCATTTTACTTCTGTAGTTGATTGTTTAAAAAAAAAAAAAAAATCCCGTGGGATAAAGCCCTCTCCAAGGCCAGCTAAACCCTTTTGCCCTAAACACACACACACACACACACACACACACACACACACACACACGTTGGGAAAAACTCTATTCCCCCCACCAATCCCCCATTTCATCACTTCAAAACTGGAATGAAGACCATATAAATAAAAATGAAAGATTCAAAGAAACAGGCTAATTTTTAGTAAGCTCCAGAAAAGATAACGCTGCTAAATTTGTCCTTACACTTCTAACGTTCCATCCTAAGAACTCACAAAAATAATCTGCGTTCTGTAATGAGGCCACTGCATTCCTCTGGTGTCCCAACAACCTAACAATGTCAAGAAATAAAAGCACGGGACGAAGAGATACAAAATTTAAGAATACCTACATAATTTAACCAGCGTGGATACACTCCCCCTTTTTAATGGAAATCTGGAAAGAGTAAGATGGGAACATTGGGAGGGCTCTACTGCTGGCACTGAATGAGTACGTCCACAGTGTTTCAAATACTGTATACTCCCATTTGAAACCTTTGAGTTTTATCTTCCTGTTTTGGCTAGAGGTCTCTAGATGAAGGGTCTGTGGCGTTATAAACTACGCCATTACTCACTCTCCTCCACTATCCCCACTGGAACAGGAAGGAGGTAAATCTTGGAGTCCTTCACGTCCACCCCTTAATCATACACACGAATACCCCTCAAAGCAATAAATCTGCCTTTCACTGTGGCACCATGATTCACACCTAAATCACAGCGGAGGAGACCCGTGACTCAGAAACAGCCATGCCCCAAGAAAGGTATCTTAATGCATTAAAAATAAGAATACTTAGGCAAACGGGTGTTGTTTCTTCTCAAGTAAGACATCACACCAGCAAGTATATCATTCTAATTAAGAGTCATCAGCCGTGTTAAAGGCAAATTTTATAGAGCAAAGCTTTCCAAACAGAACATTTCAGGACTCAGTACCCTTTCTAAGCTCTATTAAAAGCAAACATCTATATCATGTTAATGCACTTGGGCATGACTTTAATTAGTGGAATTGGCCCTGTTGTTAGCATGACTTTCCTCTCATAAATTTGTCAGGGAAGAAAGTTTGTAAGATGCTACCTAATTTTATTAAAAAAAAAAAAAAAAAAAAAAACCTCTTAATTTTCCATAGAAGTGGTTAAGAATCCAAATATACTATCAATTCTAAGAAAAAATATTTGAAGTTAACCCATTTTCCAAAATTCTGTGCCCATTTCCTCACTACGCCTTGAGGAGAAAGAACACATGTACTCAGTAATCAGAGGCTTCTTCTATTTTGACTCAAAAAAAAAAAAAAAAAAAAAAAAGAAGAAGAAAAGAAAAGAAAAGAAAAGAAAAAGCAACTTCTTTTCAGGTTTATGTGAATTTTGTAAGTTTGGGTGGGTTTTCCTACTCAATACACCAGTGCATTGCTTCTGTTTATTTGTCTTGTTGGGGAGAGGCAGGAACAGAAGTGCACCGTCAATACTTTTAAAGACATTAAAATCTCTCGAGCTGGGGGATAAGAACAATGCCTCCCTCTTGCCGAGCAAAAGCCAGCAGCCAACAGAACAAGGCCAAATGATAGAAAACACCTCCTGCAGTTTTAACTCAACTTTTCTGTTGAGTTTGCACCATTATTATCAGCTGCCCTTCGCAAGGGCCCGCCAGCCCATTCCATCAAACTCCCTATCAGCTCGGTATCAGTGTGATAATAGTACAATGGTCTCCCAGCTCCTAGATTTCAGATGGATGACTGGATGCTAATGAGGGCTCTGTCCGCAAGACTTTTTTTATATTTGACTCTCTGGCCTTAATTTTATTTCATTCAAAAATCTGGAACTAGAGCTCACATTGGGTGTTCAGAAATGCACTTAGCCACTCACTCTCGGCAAGAGCCAGACCAGGCTGACAGACAGCTTTTCTTTAACTGCTTTTCAGCAAAATGGCCGCCTCAAGGATTAGCTCTGAAATGGATGAGGGCAGGAATGTTTCTTAGGACAAAGAATGACATATACGTGTGTGTGTGTGTGTGTGTGTGTGTGTGTATAAAATTTTTAACAGCAGTAAATATACAGGATAAAAGCATTTTTTTCTTTTAAATAAAAACACCGTGGTACCCTTCAAAAAAATTCGAGTCCTATAATTGAAAATAGATTTTATTTCTTACAGGATGAACTCAGTGCTACCACACTTTTAAGGTTGTTTTATTTTTTATTGATTTTAAAGAGCTTTCTCACAAGATTATATGCCCTACGCGGTAGGGCCAAAAGCTCTTTGACTGAATTTGAATGAATTGTGGTCAGCTCAACTTTCAACAAAGGACTCTCTTATCCACACTCCATTAACATTATATTAAAACGAAAGTATCTCCTTTGACTTTTTGGTCATGCTGCTGGAAAACACTAATAATAATGACTTTGCCTGACTGTATATGCACAGAAAAATACACTCTCTCCAATAAGCCTATGTCAACATATCTGGCATCCGTACTACAGAACAGGGACACGGTATGTCCCTTAACAAAAGAGTACATCTTTTGATGATACTTCCACCCCAAAACAGGAGTGCCCAGGATTATTTCAACCTTACTCCTGGCATGAATTATTTTTTGAATGACACCTTTTATTTATTTGTTTTTTAAATCACAGTTGTGTTGTGTTTTACCTCCGGCTTTAAAACCATGCAAATGGAAGAAAACCAATCTTAGTAAACATTCCCCTGACTATCATCAGGTTTAGGGGAATGTTATTTCTGGACCTAGAGAACAATGCGGTATAAACCCCAGATGCTGGTGTCTGTCAGATATGAAGTGTCCAAAGATTAACCCAGGGCTCACTATCCCCGCCTTGCATTCCAGGGTCACTTCCATCCCAATGCAAGGAAGATGCCTTTTGGCTAAAAATGTAGATGTCAGGCAGCTGCATGTCAGACTTTAAAAATGATCTTTGGAAAATCTCACAGGCTTATGCTATCCTAAAACAGCAAATACTGACTTTTTTTTTTTTTTAATGTAATACCAGTAAACCACATTCAAGGTCAGAAAAAGTCTACTTGGCCACCTGAATAACTCTGCCATATTTGGTATCCAAAATTAAAAGGCAGAGATTTTAAAGTAGTAGTTAAAGGCTAGATTTCAATATGAAAACTTAAAGTTGGGGCAGGGCACGAGCCAAAATAAGGACAACTCATGTAATGCCATTTAGTCGGCTCATTTGTGAAATATACACGTATTCTACACAGTCCACAAAATGGTACCCAGTTTAACCAAGAAGGGCTAATGTCTTAATCAGACTTATACCGAGTGATGACGTAGGTTTTACAGAGTCCCAAAATTGTTAGGCCCGACTCAAGTCAGCTAACAGACCCCTACATTTAAAATTGTAAAATATATGAAGAGTCATGTGGAGCAAGGAGCGCACTCAGCAAAACGTCACTAAATTAGATCCTCCAAGAGGTCTTGCCCTTACAACGCACCCCTGTCAGACGCACACTCACCCACCGCCCAGAACACAACAAGAAGCACGCTCGGAGTCTACAGACGAAATGACAGCCGAGCACTCTGTGGGTTTTATAATGGTGGTTGGAGATCTAGGTTTTGTTTCTCTATGTGAATAAAATATCCATGGAAATATTCTCCTGACTCTAGAGCAGCACAGAAAACGTCCATAGACCAAGTGGTTTACCAACTTGTGTTGATCGAAGCGGAAGACCAGCTAGGTCAGGAGTCCCCTCTACTTGCCACTTCTTATGGATAGCCAGATATAAGGCTGGTTTTACTGACTTGCCAGGAAATGCCTCCCTCCCAATTTCAGCACTCAATAATGAACCATAGATACTCAATTTCAATGAGGCACTAAAAATCTCCCAAGGAATAAAACCTTATCTTTCTCACGTCAACGTTTTTGGGGGGAAGAGGGTTAAGAAGAAAAGAGAGACTCAAAGATGGGTGTTAAGGAGGAACAGAGGAAGGAAGGAGTCGAGTTTTCCATTACCCTGAGGATACGGCTTAGGCTCAATTAAGTTCAGACAGAGGAACAAGTGTGAAACTGAGAGGTTTGCACTCCAGTTATCAGGATGACTAGCATTTAGCAGCTGAAGACAAACTTTGCTGAAAGTTATCATGGTTTACTGATGAACTTTTGCATCAATTACCAAAAAAATAAAATATTTAAGCCCACCACTAATGCTGTGAATGGCTCACGAATTATACAAGGAAGCATAAATGTGGCTCTCTATCTCTGCTTGGATAACAAGCAGCTCTTGGAGCTGAAAAGTTCAAAGAGGGAACTTGTTATCCCAGAGCCCTAAATCTATAAATCTTACAGCTGACATTTCCCAACCTAGGGCAATAACAGATTAGAAGATCAGAAGGGGCATTTCTATTCTTAAGACAGAACCAGCAGCTGCTGTCCCCATTTGGAAAACTTGGCTCACGCAAAGTTGTTTACGCATTTGGTGTATTCATATAATTTGCCAATTTGCTAGGCTTGACACCAATAAGATGGCTGGACATTTGCTGTTGTCCATTTGCGGACTCACACGAACTCCAGGCCTGATGCCACATGAAAAGAATCTGGCCAGCTAGCCTGGGTGAGGTCTTGATAAAAGAAAAAACTAAGTCTTGATTTCTCTTTGGGAGGGGTGGGGGGGGGTACCAAGAAGTATCATTTTTGAATTATTCTCATAACCCTTTTATTTATCCTTTCCTCTTACCAAACCTAGATTGATTCCTAGAATGTTTCAATAAATAGTCACAACCACGACTCAAGTCAGGCACTTTAGGTAAAATGGCTTTGGTATTTAGCCCCAAATGAGCACCAGCTAAACAAACAATTAACCTGAGAATGCAAACACATGGCCAGTCTCATTCATCCGAGCCCGTCATTGGCTCACTGGTGAGAAGCATGAGAAGCCTAACTTCATGGGCTGGCTTCCCCTTCCCACCCCCTTCTCTCATCCTGAGATAGCAACAAATCCTACGTGTATCCATCAATTTGTGATCTTTAGAAAGAGACCAGTGGTGGTCTTTTCCAGCTGAATATCTCTGACGCTGGTAACAGAAAACTATGCATTTACAAAACATTCTTACCACGCTGAGTGTATTTACATATGGCGGCTCGATCAGCCAATACATACAAGATTACAGGAGCATCACGAAGCCCTACTGCTCTAGAACTTTCTTCTAGGCTGCATATCAGGAGACCCAAATCCCCACCCGTGGCTTAGTGTCCTGGGTATCAAATCCCCTGGATAAAATACCTATTAACTCTCTAGCACCGATTTGCTTCATACAGGTTTTATAGAGATCAAGACCCAAAGGGCAGGAACAGTTAAACAGGTAAACCACAATCCGAGTAGGGAATGGAACAAAAGTTCTATTGAAGGAGAGAAGCTTATAGCGAGTGTGGACTGGGCCACCAAAGGCAGTAGGAGGTCTGAGGAAGTAAGAAGGAAGTCCAGGAGGGTCTACTAGACCACAGAGAATTTTATTTAGTCTGTATAGAATGAAAAATGGTGAGACCCGGCTACCTCCAACAGACAGAATTCTCAAGATTATTTTCCTCATAATCTGCCCCATCCATCAGGTAAAACCAGCATGTATTTGGTAGAGAAAGAGAGAGCAAAATCTTGCCTGCTTGTCTTGCTTGGAATTCTGCCCATCTCTCCCCGTGCCCTGGGTAACTGCCAACCCTTTGCCCAGAACCACCGATACCTCCCCTTCTTCCTATCTGCTCTCTTTTCTCACTCTTTTCTCCCATCCTTTCATAAAATTCCACGGATAAGAATTTAAACCCTCTACCCAACTAAAGCAGGGACAAACCTTCTGAAGCTCCATCCACCAATACTGTCTGCACTGAGGAAAAGTGTTGCTCTGTTTACGCAGAGAGCACGGAGACTTTTAAGCCAAAAAAAAAAAGTCCTCATCTATTGATTTGGAGTCAAGGCTTTATCCCCCAGAACCAGTTGTTTCTCACAGTTGTTATTCTGGCAAAGTCACTTCTCTGTTTAGGTTGCAGACCAACATTTCAAAGTCTACCAACACAAGACAACACTCGCTCTGTGCGTTGGATGACATCCAATCCAAACTGGAAGATGAGGGTGAGCACAGGGTCAAGCAGAGCCGACCTACCTCCTACTGCGTGTCCAAGTAGCATTTCACATTTTGATGGTAAAATTACAAGAGCCTGGGCCATAGCTCAGCGGACTCTTGTGCCCAGTTTGAACCGAGAGCCTAAATCATGTTCTGAAGTTCACACATTTGTGTTCTGGGGTCAGGCAAGCTCTCCTAAGGGGAACACTCAGTTCTCACAGGAAGCAGTTTCCTCCCAGCACAGAGCCCTTGGTTCCCCCCAGGGAATGGGACGGAGGCTCTCCTGAGTCTCAGCTCTCACACAGTTGGCACAGAAATGCCCAGTGCCTTCTGTGATTCAACAGACTATCACTTCTGTATGTCTTTAAAGCTGCAAAGGAAGCAGGGACCGGTGATGGGAGAGTTCCAAGGAGTGGGAGGGTGACACGGAGCAGAAGACAGCCAGGGATAGGGATCTGCCGTGCGGCCGGAGACCATGAGAGGCTGGGGTGGAAGCAGGGGAACATGGCAGTGTCGCCCACAAATTTACATGTGGGCGGGAGATGGGCAAGTCACAACGCCAGCATCTGATTAGGTGAAACACCCATCTGTCAGGGCTATGTAGGCCATAAACAGGGAATTTTTAAGTTTTTTCTACTTTTTCCCTTCATTCTTCCTTTTTACCCCAAAATGACAGTACCAATCTACTCTGTTCACCGCTCCACATTAGTTTAGTCAATCTCAAGCCGCTGAAGAAAAATCGGAGAAAATTTACTCAGAAAACCTTGATGACGCCGAAGAATAAATTTTGACCTTACTCTGGGATTATGACACTTCTGGGGAGTTTTGTCCAGCTGAAATCTCCTAGAACCTCCACAACGAGGATTCTACCCTTGATCAGGTCAAGGTCTAAGAGGTTATTACCTTTCAAGTGTAAGCAACATTTTTACAAATGCAGTGAAAACACACAAGACACAGCATGAAGGTGTGTTCTGAGGTCATTTCTTAGGGGAAAAAGGAGTGAGATTGCAACAGGAGAGACTGGGGACCACCTGTAACTGACTAGGCACAGTGGGGCCTGGGGACCCCGGTCCTGGCAGGCCAAGCGGCACGAGGTTGGCCATGAACTTGCTGCAGAATTTGTGTCTTCACCTGTCTAGAAGGCACCGTATTATCATTGACCCTCACAGCACGAGAAAAAAAAAAAAAAATTGTACAGTAAAGAAAAATGCTTTTATAGCCCAGCACAATGGGAGACCCACTTGAGGTTTTCCAGCCACTCGAGTTGAAAAAGGAATTGAAGACGGACCCTTCCCTTCTCGTCTGAAAAATACAACAAGCATTAACACTCTTGGGAATAGCACTTCCTAAGTTCTAAAGGAAAAATGCCTTTGTCTTTGAGCTCTGCTTCCTCCCATTAGTGGGCTTCTAGACACTTCTGACAGCTACTCCAGCTCCTGTGCGGACCCTGTGCATATGCCCGGCCTTGCACCAGCCATGACTCACGCAAAGCGAGTAAAACCAACCCTGCTTGTTTGAAGAAGAGGAAGTTATCTCTACAGGCATGTTAGTAGCACTATTAATTTACAATTTTCCACCAACGGACAAATGGATAAAGACAATCTGGTAATATCCATGTAGTGAAATAGCGTCCGGCCCTCAAAAGGGGGGGTCCTTCCTTTGGAGGACTGGTTAATATTCAAGCCGCCGTACACAGAAACCTTAAGGACATTATGCGAAGGGAAATAGGTCCGGCACAAAAAGCCCAACACTGTAGGAGTCCACTCAGAGGCGTTATCTCAAATAGTCAACCTCTTAGGAGCAGAAGCGGAATGGTGGTTGCCAGGAGTTGGCGGGAGGGCGGTAGAGGGTGGGGACGAGGCACTGTGATTTAATGGGCAGCGGGCGGGAGACTCACTGCTCAATGTGAGCTGACACTCCTCTGAGTCTAGCAGTAGCTGTGAGTGTCAGCCTTGCTTTAGAGACAGGGAAACTGAGGCACGGAGGGAGAAAGTAACTTGTCCAAGACCACGATCACACACGGATGGTATGGATGGTGCTGGATTCATAGGTCACCCCTGTTCTCTCTCACACACACACACACACCCCTTAGTCCTTCAAAAGAATCTTCCTCCAGCTTCTGTAAGCTGGCTTTCCCCACACCACTCCCACCAACCTCCTCTCCTAAGAGTCCCCAGTTACCTCCACAGCACTGCTGTGGTTCTGGGAACATCTCTCCCTGGGATTCTCTCAAAATCTCCACCGGGAGAGATGCAACCCACCCTTTCCTTCTGGAGATTATCTCCTCCTCAGTTTTCTGGACGAGGTTTTCTCCTGTCGTCCTCCTACTTGTCTGACCACTCCTTCCTTATCACACTCCTAAGAAGTAGATGTTCTTCCCCAATTTCCACCAAAACAATGGCTAACGGATAACAACATGAACGGTTAGGTCAGATTAACTGTAGCTAATTTAACACAACCACAGGGTTCTTTTGAGGCTGGTGATAGGTTCCAGACTCTTCCAGATGCCCATCCTCCCAAGTTGTCACTTAGAGATAGGATTCAATTTCACTTACTTTACACCTCAAAATGCCTAGTGCAGTATTTGGCACATAATAAACCTTAAGATTTCATTTAATCTTAATATAGCTAAATTCTCACATTCAAAACCACTTTCCCTAGTATATGCTGCCAACTTCCCAAACTATTCAACAGTCCCCTTCTTTCCAGTGCCACTTAGGGGTCCTACAGACGCTCCACTTAACAGCTAAAGCAGGAGGAAAACATCTCTGTTCTACTTCCTGTGTCGTTCTCAGAGGCCTGCCAGCCCCCCTGGTTTAGAGGGACCCAGGTTATTTTGCAGGCTTTTCTGAAAGACGAGGTCCCTCCCTGACTCTCCTATCTCAACGGCTATCCCCACCCTCAGAGGGCCTCACCCGAAACAAAAGCACTGAATGAGATTATAACATTCAAATAATTTTCCTGCACTTTCTAATTAACTGAGTTAAATACTTGAAACCCTAATGAAAAAAATCTAAGGAAGTTCCAAATGTGTGCGCATGTTCAAGTCAGCTACATTTTGGTGAAGAGTAAATTAGGTTAACAATAGATTAAATCCGTCTTGGCCTGTCCCAGTGACTAGAAAGTCACACAATGATGCAATTTCGTTCTTGTTACCTTCTCTTAAAGTCTTTGCTTTATCCACTGGCTTCTGTAAACGTTTTCCACTTCACCCTTTTTCTGGATAGTACGTTCTGAAATCTACCTTGGATCTCTGACTTCACAAATGCTCTCCTATTAGTTCTGTGCTCAGCACAACGGAATGTTAATGTTACGATTTACTCCACAAAAGTCAATGGTGTAGCCCTCGCTGAGTAAACAAGCTCCCCAGCGGGTATGGCAAGGCACACAGCATTAGATTCGAGAAGTGTCTGCTTCAAGGAACAAAAACCCATCCTTGCGTCATCAGAGCTTTCTAAAATTTGTATCTTTTTTCATTTGCTATAGATATTCAGACTAATGTCCTGCCTCATTGCATACAACCCAAAACACAGTGAGGAACGAGATCCTTAACCAGCCTAAAGCATGAACAACACCCAAATTATGGCAAAACATTAAGATAAAAATCCAATGGTGAATGATCATGACTGAGCTGTGGACTCCGGCTCGCCCAAGAGAAGGGCTAACTTCTTTCTTAAGTCTAACAAACAAAAAGCCTCACACGTAAGGATAACCAACTGGTAGATCCATTTTGAACCTTCAAAATGAAGAGGATGGAATTCAAAAAAATCAATTTTTAGACAAAGAAAAGGTCCTTTTTTTTTTTTTTTTTTAAATAACAGATGTGATGGTCCGTGAGGTTGGTCCAATTTTTAAGACTGAATAGATTTGGTTTTGTCAAGGACCACACTGCTTTTAGAGATTAAGTTAAAAAAAAGCCTTTCCAGACTTCTGAGCATTCTAGCAAACATTTTCTTTTTTACCAGGATTGTCTTGAATTACATGTGTATTCAGAGTTCAGGCTTTTTCCATTTTTTTTTTTTGTTTTTGTTTTTTATAGAACACTTGTGTAAAATCATCATTACCAAGCCAGAAGGCTCTTCTCTCCAGGAAACAATTGTTTCTAAAGCTTGAGCATCTCAAAGGGACAAACTCCACCCAGCGAACACTGAAGCAGAGGAAGGGGTGTGTAGGATAGGTGTGAGCTGGCTTCAAGTAGCCCTGGGGAGTAAGGAATAGTTTTCTCAGTCTTACTTTAGAATGACTCCCTGGGTAGCAGTCAACCAACCAACCAACTTTTAGTCAGTTTTATTATTGTTTTTAAATTCTCTAAAGACAATGAACTAACCCTCTTACTGCCTGTACTTGGAACTGAGCACACCTACCGGCCTGCCATTCATGAAGAACACATTATATGGAATATGATTATCGCCACCACCTCCAGGCAGTCTTCCCGACTGCCACCCTTCCCCACAGCTCCTCTACTAGAGCACTTGTGAAAAACTGCATTTTGGGTTTTTTTCTTTCCCTTCGTTAGATGATGAGGTCCTTAAGGACCACCGTCCCACTGTGACCAAATGCCTTGGTTCTCAACAAAGACAATAGTTTAAGGAAAATCCATTGGGCATCTGTTACTGACCAGGCCCTGCCCCAGTCCCTGTGGTTATGGCAGTGAATAGAATATAGGAAAACGCCAGTCTTCCCTCAGGCTTACACTCAAGCCATGTTTGCATAGATGAACACTACAGGACATTCCTTCTCGATGGCTTAGAAAGTTACTCAACGGAACGAAAGGGAAAACATACATATGGCCTGCTTTCACGTAATTCCTTCAAATGGTCAAAGTCCGAGCCTGATTGCAAAGAAAATGTAGAGGCCTGGATCATCACTTGACCCATTAATTTCCCTTTATCAGCCTCAAAGGCATGAGACAGGGTCCTTATGTACCCATCACACCACTAAGCCCACAAACTCTAACATATATCCCTTGGATGCAGTGCACAATTATCCTCCAAAACCAAAAACCATGTTGGGAAAGTACATTTGAGGGGGACAAATACTGCACCACCGTCCAATACTAACAACCACTGCATGTAGAACATAATCTTCAAACTCCTTTCATGTTACACGTTGTCTCTTTCGAACCCTCGGAGAGCACATGAAGTGGAGAGTTCAGAGCTTCTCTCTCCTCTATAGACTCCTAAATGGACACTCAACGAGTTTATGTCACTTGCCTAATTTCACACAGCTGGTAAATTGCAAAGCCAGACTTAAAACCAGAACTACAGACTCCAACATCAAGAGTTATGCTCTAAGAACATGACAGCATCTGAGGGCACCTGGGTGGCTCAGTCGGTTTGGCGTCTGACTCTTGATCTCAGCTCAGGTCTTGATCTCAGTGTTGTGAGTTCAAGCCCCGCACTGGGCTCCACACTGGGCATGGAGCCTACTTAAAAAAAAAAAAGGAAAAGGGGGGAAAAAAGCATTTTTTTTCTGAGATCTAAAAATGGCATTGGAAATAAACAGAACACACAAACTCAACATGATTCTCTGGTCAACACAGTCTTTCTTACTGACTGACACACACACACACACACACACACACACTCCCACGATCTAGAGACCCATAGGCAAACCCACCAGTTACTAGAGATGAAGAGGACTATCTCTGTAGCAGAGATTAAACCTTCCTGACAACTGTGTTGTAAGTAGTTTATGTAATGACCACCCTCACTTCTTCTCCTGAAGGATCAGGACACACACACATTGCCACGCTGCCCATTTATCTCCAGCCCTCGGTACATCTCCTGATGAGTAGCAAGAGGGATCAGCAAACACTGCGTGAAAGAACGACGTTGCTACACAAGCAACTGCGAAAATGAGTTTAAGAGCTTGGGTTCATTTTTATGCTGTTTCTCTCCAGTCTCCTATTAATTAATTTTGAGCCACTTAAAGGCAGAGATGCTCTCTGTCTTCCAGTATAAATCATGTGCAGAAGCCCAGATGGTGTCATGTTCATGTGACATGTGTGTTGCATCAATATTTGCTCATTGATTTGTTGCTCAAATACCACTACTGACTCATGTTTTTCTGGCAAATCAGGCAATTTTAATAATTAGCGTCTGAGGTGGGAAAGTGCCTTTTTATTAAAAAAAAAAAAATTAGGGGTGAACAGGAAGTATGGAGAGTGAAACTTGTCTGCTTGGAAGGATGCGGGATACAAATAGATCCTAACCCAAAAAATAGAAATTAAGAAAAACTCCGTGTAGATAACATCTGAATGTAACATCACTTTTATTGTTTTTTTTTTTTACGTATACACACACCCCAAGGAAGCATGCCAAGAAATACAAGTGCTCTCAACACCTCCAGGAGCCTGAGGAACCCCTTTCTGTCCACGTGCAATGCAGAAGCTCAACTATGGCTTCAGGAAAGGAAAGCCGCTCATTCTCCAGTCGACAATCACAAATTTTAAAAAATGTTCTGAACCGAAGTGCACACACTCAACATGTTAGGTCGAAGGAGAGGTTTTCATCAACAGAACATCTGATGCATTGAAGACGAAGGTGCTTTCTGACGGGTAGGGGGATTGGGGTGAGCAGGAACGGTGAGGACCACCCAAGTCAATCTCCCATCCAGCAGAAGAACGCCTTTCTGGACTTACCACTGAGATCTTCAGGAAATGTGTTAATTATAATTAGCCCATGTTTCCAAGTCATAAACATAATTTTCTTTGATGGTAAGGAATTTTCAAGTAGTTCAAGATCATGCTTTTGAATCAGAATTTTAAATGTAGTGAACTGTGATGATGTTGTCCTAGAATATGGAGCCAAATGTAAATAGACCACAGGACATGCCTGGGAAGGGACACTTAAAAAGGGGGGGCGGGGAGAAAGAAAGAAATCCTTGATCTGTTTTACTATCCTATATTTCTCCTAAGATATGCTCAAAGAGAGCCCATGTTGATTAAAGAGTTGCAATTTGTGCGTTCTGGTTATCTGAGGTTTAATTTTAGCTTCATTGAGAAAAATAATTCGATATTATGAGCTCAAGCAGATTGCCGCCAAAGGCAATGATGTTGTTAATGCTTAATTGAAAACTCTTCTGAATTATTAATAGCCTAATTTCTGCCTTCAGATAAATATTTATTTCAATTGAAGCTTGTCCAATGTAAAATTATACTGCCATGACAAAGTAGCACAGCCTTGAAAGGTACAGTAGGTTTACATGGTCTCATACAAGAGACACAGTAATAAAAACTACGGTATGTATAAAATCTTTTTTATAAATCCCATCATGGCAAAATGTTCTAGGTGAATCTATCTGAAGAGTCCCAGCACGCTCAGACCACAGTCACCGATGACTACCTCTATGACATTTCATTTGTACTTCTAAATCTTTGACTACCTCCTTTTCCAAGGAAGAGCACTTTATAGGCTCTCTTTTCCAAGAACCTCTTTCAAAAGACACAATCGAAAAGCACGCAAATGGGAAGCAGAACCTACCCCACAGTGAGCATAGGTTCCCATCAGCCAAACACAAGTACGTGTATATAAGGTCAAAGCAATACCCAAATAACATGACCCCCGCATACTGAGCAAAGGAGGGGAGTCAGGAAGGCCACAGAGGCAGCAGGAACAAGCACTGAGATCACACAGTGTGGCAGATGCTGTTGTCCACCATCCAGAAATCCCTTAGGGACCAAGACACTTACTCCTCTGGGCACTGGAAAAGTATGAGAACAGGGCAGCTCTAATCCTCCTAACTCCATGTCTCTAGACATAGAGGCCCCATACAGGCAGTCATTCCTACGGGCCCAAATTTTCAAAGTCACCACTGCCAGACTTGAATGTGTACTTCCACTTTTTATAAAGAAGTATAAAATGGCACCCAGCATGTAGTTTAAAAGGTAAATGTTCAAGACACAGACAAATGATACAAACTCACAATTGGTTTCCCCATGTAATTCTTCTTCCTCGTTGGTTCAACAAGCCCAACAGTGCTATCTAACCACTCACTTTAGCTAAAAAGATGCAGCTCCCCTTCCCCAACTCCCCGGGGACCACTCCCTACAACCACCACACCATAACCGCCAAAGACTCCCACCTATTTCATCTCCAGGTGCTTCTTCCATCTTTCTCTCCCTGGCCACACTCCGGTCCCTGTCGTACTTCAGCCTCTCCATCTGGAGCCCACTGGATTCCCTACTGCAGTTCTCCCATTTCTCAATCCCTCTCATCCTCTACACCGCTGGAAGAGTCATCTACTATCATATACTCCTCAACTATAAATATGAACACTAGTTCAAGATCTGACCTTGGCTCTGCTCTCCAGCCTTCTCTCCCACCACCCCCCACCTTAGAGCTTGCCAAAACTTGACGATCACAGTCACCTGCCTGTCCCGGACCACCCCTCTGACTGGAAAACACGCCCCTCTTGCTAGACTGGATCTTAAAGAACAAGGTAGAGTTAAATTCAATAAGAAGGCTTTCCCAGAAGTGCCGCCTGGAATGGATTATACTCCCACAGCGCTTACCACGCTGAACCGAAAGCATCTATTTCTGCATCTGCCACCACTGGACCCCAAACTCCTTGAAGGCCAAGACCACTTCATGCACATCTTTGAGTTCCAAAAGGCAGCACAGTGTCCAGTAAATGAGTGGGGCGGGGGGGGGGGGGGGCTAGACTTAACATCTATCATTGCTTAACATTTTTATCCATTATCTATAATTCTACTTTAGAGAAAGAGCAAGAGCGGGAATGGAAGGAGGGGTGGAAGGTGAGAGAAAATCTCAAAGCAGGCTCCACACTGATACAGGGCTCGATCTCATGACCCTGAGGATCATGACCTGAGCTGACACCAGGAGGCAGACACTCAACCAACTGAACCACCCGGGTGCCCCTAATATTTATACAAAGATGGATGAATATTTAAAAAAAAGAAATGGGCGCCTGGGTGGCTCAGTGGGTTGGGCCGCTGCCTTCGGCTCAGGTCATGATCTCAGGGTCCTGGGATCGAGTCCCACATCGGGCTCTCTGCTCAGCGGGAAGCCTGCTTCCTCCTCTCTCTCTCTCTCTGCCTGCCTCTCCGTCTACTTGTGATATCTCTCTGTCAAATAAATAAATAAAATCTTTAAAAAAAAAAATAAATAAAAAAAGAAAAAAAGAAAAAAAAGAAAAAGGAGAAGAACCAAACTGACAGCGACACCCCCCCCCCAAAAAAAAAAAAAAAAACAAATTTGTGTACAACAGAATGGAATTTTCAAACAACTGAAAATTCAACAAATGCCAACAGTATTCCAGCTGCATATACTTAGGACATCCTAGTCTCGATGCACTGTCTCCTTCTGAAGAATAACATGAAACGCATTATTAACTAGTGCTTATGGCTCTCTTCTCCCAGAAAGCAACAGAAGCAACATCCCAGCGATGAATTTAAATGAGTCTCTTGGCTATTGACTCTGGGACTTTATAGATGGTGGAGGCATACAAAGGAAAAGTTACAGAATTATTATTCTGGATTCTTTTCTCTCAAGTGTACCGTCTCTGCTTCCTCTACCCTTCCCAGAGTTAGAAGACTTAAAATAGAATCTGTGGTGAATGTGGGTGTGAAAGGGAGCTGTAGTCAAAATGAAAGTATTAATCCAAAGGAAGTTCCGGTGTTAATCAGTCCTCACCACCAGTAATATGCCTTGCCATGAAATTTCTAATCATTTTAATTACATATTACTTATGCCAAAAGTACTGAGAGAGAAAAAGGGAGCAGGAGGGAGAGAGACAGAAACACAAAGAAAAGTCTTTGGTCAAGTCCACGTGTGCCCGTCTAGCCATGCAGTCATGTGGTTTCTGCTGGACTCGTCCAGAAGGGCATGTCCTCACAAAGCTCCTAGGAGCTCTGGCAGGAGGAGGACGCGGGCAGGAGCTGTGTGAAGAGGACAGGCCCCGAGTTTGGTCATGGAGTCAGCAGACACAGCAAAGATCCCACAGGGAGAAGAAAAAAAAAACCACCAAGGGCAGAAGTGGCCCAACTTCTAGGAGACCCAGTAGTTAGAGGAAAGCCTTTTTTAAACTCAGTGGAAAAGGCACACACAGCAGGCACCAGTGTAATTACCGAAGCCACTAGGCCTGTCTGCCAAGCAGGGTTGATGTGGTCTCTTGACCAGGTTTTATTCTTGGCTCCCATGGTCCTCCGGTCCCCGTGCACGCCCCGCTCCCACAGAAACGAGCACACGCCTGCCTCGTGCGCTGCAGACTCCCCGCTCTCTGTCCTCCACTGTGCGCTGACAGCAGCTTCACACGGGGCAGCATCTGAGAAGTGGACCACAGCTCTCCCAAGTCCTACTTTGGGATCGCTTAAGAATTTGTTTCTCCATTTCCCAAGACAATTACGCATCTTCCTACCCAATATACACAAGCACGACCCTGACAATCACTCCGTCATTTGTGCTGGTCGCCTGCTCTGGGCCAGTACCTGCCATTGTTGGAACACAAGAGCGGGAGGGAAACCGGGGCTGGCTTTTCACGTTCTCCTATTCGTCTCTGCTCTCTTCCATGACTGTGCTAACAGCTCCCAAGTTTCTCTCTTGACCGGACCTCTGTGCTCAAATCCTGATCCTAATGGACATTTCAATTACAAACCACTTAAACTTATCTAAAACTCTACTTCCTCTGGCCAGCACACTTCATCATCTGTGGGTTTCTCCCACCTCCTACTTGGGAGGCAGCCTCGACTTCCCTCTTCAGGCTCCCATGCAGTCAATGAAGCCATCCTGCCTACACCAAGCTCCACTGACCAACAACAGATAAACCTCCATCCCATTTAAGTGCGCTTCTGAGTCTCTCCCCCTTCCGGGCTCAAGCAAGCGGTCTGCACTGGACTGCACATCCACTGTGCGCAGTGTGTAGCAAAAGGCCTTGTTCGTTCCTTCAGATCTCCCTCCAGACCGTGAACCCATACCCCAACTTCAAAACCATTTGCGTGTATCAGACAGGACCCGCCTCCTTATATCGTTGGGAGGAAAAAACGAATTGCCTTTCCGAAGCCACCATAAACTCGTCTCAAGTCAGAGCTTAAAAGAATAGTTCCCATCTCACAGCAGTGGCCTCTCCAAGGAAAATTCAAGAATGAAACAACATATTTCATAAAACCCAGATGAAACCAGGTGAGTCGGTTAAATAGTAACAAGTCACAAAGCCAGACTAACCTGGATGGAGACTTAGAGAAGAAAGTTTTGGTGAGAAGAATACAAAACAAAGTTCCAAATAGTGCAAGTCCCTGGCGGAGGCTGATGGAGGGTCCCTGCAAGGAGGCATCTGCCCAGCTGCTCAACATTGCTGTTTTTCAAGCCTGGCCTCCGCCTGCTGAAACAGAGCTCGGGCAGAGGGTGTTAGGAGGAGACATTTCCTTAACTTGGACTTTCAATGCAACTCCAAGTAGAATTTTCCAAGAACAGAATGCCTAACTCGAAAGAGCAGGCTTACAATTTTAGCTCTAATCAGCTTTGTTAGAAGACTGTTCCCCAGTCGGTGGCTACATCTGAATGAGGTAGGTCCTTTTCCTTCCTATCTTTGGGGAGTGGAATCGCTGCTCTCCTGATCCCACACAAGGGGGGAAGGGACTGACCCCACATGAGAAGTGCTGATCATAAATTCGAGGTGCCACCTGACACCCTAGAACCCAGTGGCAGATGGAAGGACAGAGGTGGCAGAAGCTTTTCCTATCGTAAAATTCTTCTTTCCCCGGGGCTGATTACTCAAGCTCTAAAGACTCCTGCACCTCCCTACCCCACCCCACCCCCAGCCCACTCGCATTTTCCTTAGGCTGATTGACTCTAGGAAAACAAGTACTGCATTATGCTTGACTCCCTGGAATGAGATCAGTTCTAGTTTCAAATTCCCTTCCAGAACAACCCCAAGGCCACAGACCCCGTAAAAATCCCAGCTGCTCAACGGTGCAGAAGGCCTGAGCTAGGACAAGAAAGCATTACTTAAGTCAGAATCAGCAAATGCGTCCTAACCCTGGGCTGGCATCTCACGGGTCTGTTCCCCAGCGCCAGGCAGGAACACGTCTGTAAACAACCCCGTCTCGGCTCCTCCTCCCGAGGCAGCACGGCCAAGGCGAGGCGGCTGTGCGGCGTTCCACGGTGATTTTCTCCAACTGGCACCATCTGTGCCTGCCCAGCCAGACGTGCTGACAGAGCAGGCTGCGTAGACCATTACTAATCTACCAGGGTCGGCGGGGTCAGGCCTGCAACGTGATGCCTATAGATTTCAAAGGCCAGCCTTCCTCCATGCCAGCTAATCAATCTATGTTGAAAAGCAAGCACATTTTTATTCTTCTTTTAAATTTCAAAGGAAAAGAATCTCGTTTTCAAGCTCTTTGGGTGGGGATCGCTTGCATGGAATCCGGGTCCTGGTACTGGCTGAGCTGTAGGAGATCTTCGGGGCAGGAGGCCTGGCTTACCCGGTGGTCTTTTGCCAAAAACGGGTGACAAGGCCGGAAGGACAGCTCTCCTCCCACAAGGAAAGCCTTCCAAGCAGCATCATAGGGGAAGGCCAATGTAGATCAGGATTCAAATTCTATGGCAAAGGCACCCCTCCCCGCAAGGAGAATCTGCAAAAGGGTAGTAAATGCCAACAAGTATCCTATCAGGATTGTAGCATGTGAGCCCGGGCCGTGTCCCTTGGGCTGGTGCATAAGAACATAGCCCCACCCACCCTCCACCTGAGAAATCACCCATCACCAGGGTTCCCAATGGCTATCAGCTGCTGATCAAGTGCTTACTAGATGCCTACTGTGTGTGCCAAGAGTTTACATTGCCTGGTGCGTCTCTAGCTTCTGTCTCTGGGTAATGGGGATCCTGGCTACAGGAGGCCGAGGGCCCCTAAACACAGGACGTCAGTCCTGCCTTCAAAATGCTCCCTGGGTGAGCACACATTTATTTCAGGTGTGGTGCAGTCACAAAAAGATCTGTTGGATGATTTTGTAAATACAATTTTTGGTCTGTCAAGACCGGCTACTGTCATCAATTCTTTACAGATGGTATGTTATTCTAGATCTTCAAGTCCTCTGATGACTCAACCTGCTAAGAGTCAACCAACTGCCACAAAAGGAAGACATCAACTACAAGCTCCAAAGAAACCCCATCTGTATTTACCATGATTAAAGGTTTTAAGAAATTAAGATAAGTGACCTCATCTTCTTCCTTTCCTGAGGAATCAGTTACTCCACTTAGCAGAGCTCTAACTGGGCTAAAAAGGTCATCCTAAGGAGAAATCTGTGGGGCTACAAATATATAATGAATAATCCATCTAATCCTGATCGTTTTCCTTGGAAGACTCTGGGCTTATGAGGAAGTGGGCAGGGAGGGGCACAGACCTGCTGTGGGTAGCACAGCATCATCTGAAGAGCAGGTTCCATGAGTTTTCAAGCCATTTCCTCTTCCAATTTTTCCAGATTTCAGGCAACTCTGTGTAACTGCAGACTGTGTGGGCTGGGAACGCATGGGCTCCCCTTGGCTCCTCCCCTCTCAACCTTAGCTACCATCCACTCACACCACTCCTCAAACCTTATCTAGTCCACATCAAAGCAGCACGGCCATCAGAACAACAGACCCTCTCCTCACAGCCTTCCGACTCCTTATCTGGATATTATAAAACAACCCATACACACAAAACAAATGGAAACACTTAAAACGAGAGGTTTCCCCTCCATTGTAACTTTACTAACCCATCCTGGGACCACCTGGCACGGAAGACTACATTCTCTGTATAAAATGAACACCTTCACATTCCAGGATGACTCCTGTGGGTCTTTGAGAAACCGACTTTACAAGCCCTAACTTCAACATTAGGCTTTGGGTGTAAAGCTTTATGAGGTCTTTCCTCCACCTCCAGGCCCTATTCTGTTTTAGGGGCTGGAATTGTTCTAGACACCAGCATCTCCTTTGTTTAAACAAAGGCTGCCCGACATTTTACTTCATTCCTCCCTCCCTGTCTGCTTCTGCCGGGGCAAGAGATAAGAATCTAGACAGAGACTTTCATCGTGTTTTACCTGTAACTTGTCTAAACCACCAACTGACAAACACCGGCTCTGCCTCTAAGCACCAAAGGAACCCAGGGCAGAGAAAGAGCTGCACAGACCTGTGCCTCCGACATAAATACCAGTACGGAAGCAGCAAGTGGAATGATCAGAAGGCAGGATGCTTAGATGGTGGGACGGTAAATCCTTGGCAAGCCTAGAAGTATCAAGTCAAGCAAGAAGGTGGCAAAGTCTTGGCAAGAATATGGCCACAGGACTCCTAGTAAAGACCTCAGCAGGTCTTTACTATGTAGAGATGGCCACAAATCCATGGGTCTCCAACAGCCCAGTCATCCCCAAAAAGGGCAGCCAGAATAGATGTGGGCAGACTCTTCCACTTTAAGTAACTCACGTTCCTGTCCAGGCCCCTACCCACTCTTTTGCCTCCTTGGCTTCTAAAGATGTAATCGTCCTTCACTAGCCTATCGCTGAAAGGTGGGATTTAAGTTTGTTTTTATCATCAACACTTTATTACGAAGTGTGGTTATTAAAGCATCAACTTTAACTCTGCGTTTATAGGATTACACTTATGGGTCAGGGGAAAAAAGCCCTCAATTTTGAAGATGTAAACAGAAGGACAAGAGGAATAAGGTTCATTTTATTCTCTGTCTTCTGGGATCACTTAGATTTTCTGTGATTCCTGCAGGGTCTTCAGAAACCCAACCCAACAGGAAGCCCCCACCATATACCAGGCACTGGGTAGGGTCTGGGGGTACTAAGATACCACCTTCGCACTCTCAGCATCCTGGGACAAGTGGGAAGCAAACACTCAGAAGTCCTCATGGCTACCGTTTTTAAGAGAGTTGTCTGCATGAGATATTGACACAATGGCCGATCTTCCAACCTTCCGAGAGGGAGGAAAAACAATTGCCAGGGTTAGAACACTAAGAAGTATTTTGGTTTCTGATAAAATGTTGGTGTAATATTAAAACCAGGTAAGAGTGATCAAAGGAACCCAATAAAACACTGCGGTCACTCTTCCTTCATGTGCCATTAGCATTTGCCCAAGGGCTGCCACTGTGACAAATCAAAATGGCTTGCCCCAAGCTCTGTTTGCAGGAACCACGTTGATTTTGCAAACATGGTACGTTACAGTGCCTTTTTTAAAGACTGATTATAGTTCTTCTTTCTATAACCACCTTCTCTACAATGGTTTTAGGAGATCACTATCTAATCGCCAATTCTTAGTCCAGGAAACCACTTCAGAATCCTTAATATGGAAGTAACTTAGGACAAACTAAAAAAACTCTTCCTGGAATGGGGGGGAATGGGTCACAAGACAGACAAGCAAAGATGATCACAAAAGGGTGTGAAAGAGAAACAAAACCAGAAAGGGGTGCTTTTTTCCTCCTTTTCACCCATGCAAAATGCCAACCTGTAAGAGTAAAAGGAGAAAACTCTTCGCTCTAGAACCTCCAACTTCTAACGCACAATCCAGAAACCAGCAAAACACCACTGGACCAAATCCAAAGATATTCTGATGGGGCTGATTCACAGAGCTGACCTTGCACTTGACGGCAATATCACCACATGCCGTAATACATATTAAAGATGCTGAGGCATGGTCTCTGCCCATAAATATTTTGTTAGTATTTTTTCCAGATGCCCCATCTATTTTCCCAACCGTGTGCACAGTTCGATAAACAAGGCCATAAATAAAGACCAACTTTTTAAAGAAGGCTCAGAATTATATGCTATTTTTAGACCTTTATTGATCATCCCAGAACGCGCCATCTCTCCATTTATATTGTGGAGTAAATAGCATACTTTCGGCTTCATGGGATTATTTTAAGTATCAACTTTTAAGTTCACAGAATTGCCGAGTCCTAGCAGTTCAAAAAAGTCTAGGAGTTTATCTTCCTTGTCACTGAGACAGCAAAAACTCAGTGACTTGTCCAATGGCATATAGCTGGAAGCCAACCAGGTAATACCAGCCACACTGAAATACAGGGACTAAACACTTACATGGGCAAAAATTTGCCTTTTTAGCTACTTTGTATAGCAATTAATTATAAATAATCCAAGATTTCTTTTTAAATATATCCGAATTAATACATTTCAAAATAAACCTATTGCAATCATTTAATGGGTTGGTTAAATGTAATGTTTTCATAACCACCTTTCAAAGCTTAGCACATGTTGAAACTCACTGGACCACCCAAGTCAAAGACCTAGTTATGCTATTTAATGTTTATTTGGTTTGTTTCTAAATGTGTATTTAAGTGGCAAAGTCCTACAAGGAAGAATTAATGATAATCGATACCAGATCTACAACCACGGAGCTCTTCTTGAATTTACGGTATTTAGTGAAGTCAGCCAAGGCGGCGGGGTTGGGGGCGGGAGGGGGGGAGTATTTTAAAATGAGAAAACTCTGCACAGTACTTTCAAAGCAAGTCCCCAGCTATATGCTCTATTCTTAAAGCACAATTATCCAAAGAACAAGACATGACGATCCTCTGTAAGATACTCAGGGAAAGGAAAATGTAGACATCTCAGAAGTTGTAGAGAGAGCAAAGGAGATTTAATGCCAGAGAAGAACAGGCTTCTCGCCCATTCTGATCCCTTCATAGCTATCTGTCACAACATCAGATTCTAAAACAAAGTTAAACTTTGTTTAGTTAAACAAACTTAAAAAGACCCAGCCACAAAGGATGGCTTTACTTACTTCAACATGCAGATGGTTCATACTCCTAAGGAATGTTTGTAATTTATCTGCAACTCAAAATACAGCTTCTCACAGAAACAGTAATCATAATTAGGGATTAAGATTCCAGACCAGCCTACAGAGACTTTTTATTTTTTTTAATTCCACATATACCTGAGGCAACAAATGCTCGTCATTTATAGAACCCAGAAGGAAAGACTAGCCAAGGGGTCAAGGCAGTTACAAGGAGGAAAGGGGCTTTGTAGGGACAGAGAGAAAGCCTGCTTTCATTTACTCTTCTCCTGGGGCTTAACATCTGGCTGAAGGAAGGGGCAATCACCACTCTAGCCTGCCTTGCCCTGCCTCCTCTCCCTCCTATTCTCTAGCATTCTGCCTTCTGGGTCCTTCTCTTTAACACCAGCCCTCAAGGGGAAGAAGAACCAGAAGCAAAAGCGCTGTAATTCCCACCTGGCCATACTTCAAACAGGCAACGAAGCCAAAAGAGCATCCAGGACCTGGGACCAAGGGAGCAGAGAAGGACAGGAGGGAACCCCAGAGGCCGTATCAGAAGAGGCAGAACAGGAAAATCAACACCACCAGTGTGTTATGCTAAAACACCTCGGGCGGCCCAAACGATGTGGGGTGTTCTGAGAAAAGGGCTGTGAGAAATTAGGCACACATACAAAAAAGCAACTGAAGCCAACTTTGATAGGCCCAAACGAAGTGGGGTGTTCTGAGAAAAGGGCTGTGAGAAATTAGGCACACATACAAAAAAGCAACTGAAGCCAACTTTGATTAGCTCTTTGAAAATGTAGAAATGGAAGAGTTCTTCTCTAAGAATACTTAACCCAAGTAAAAGGGGGCTAGTACAGCTCTCGCAAAAAAAGAAATCATCTCACTATTTGGATCCCTAAATCCAGTTAATTGTCTTGATACACTTTGTACTGTGGACTAACATCAGAACATATGGAGGGTGAGCCATCCACAACTGAAAAACTCTAAATCTGACAGTGCCTGGGATTTAACGTAGTCCTGGCCTAAAATGGTGAAAGTTCCTTTAAATAATCACATTGTATAACTGCAAGATTTAAATTTAGTACCTTATCAGTAAAATCCATTGCACAGAATCTGCCAGCCAATACAATACGGTAAGAGACGTCAGAGGAGTTTTCAGAGCAAAGCCAGCTCTCAATGGGAGTTCTAACCTGGAGAAAGCACCAGGAATCCCCGTCACTTGTGGCATGGTCAGTGCCCCTTCATGGTTTCAGAACCTATCAAGCAACTGCTCTTAGAACAGACCCATATCCGCCAAAAAACTAACACCCTGGTTTGCAAGCATCTATGATGTCTGTACTAATGCCATTCAACGGGCTCCAACCTGGCTCAGCTTGGGTACAGCCTTTACATGTGAACTGCGGGGCTCCACCCCATCCATCCCTGCCCCAAAGAGAAAAAGACAAGTAGAGGCAGAGGAGCTCGCACAAGGGTGCAGCAGAAAGGACTAGCCCGGGTGATAAGGATATCCTCCAGCACCCAATTCTGAGGCCACACGAGTGGCCATTCGCCACGTGTTGCGGAAACCGGCTCAAGGGGCATCTGGGTGGCTCAGTGGGTTAAAGCCTCTGCCTTCGGCTCAGGTTGTGATCCCAGGGTCCTGGGATCGAGCCCCGCATCGGGCTCTCTGCTGGGCAGGGAGCCTGCTTCCTCCCTCTCTCTCTGCCTGCCTCTCTGCCTACTTGTGATCTGTCAAATAAATAAATAAAATCTTTTTAAAAGACTTAGACAGGAGTTAATTCAGCTGTAGCGCCAAAATCCACCTTTGCACGACCATTCTGCAGCCCTGTGGCTCTAGCAAATCTCAAGACAATGAGAGAAACCGTGTGACCCTCCAGGAGAGGCGCTGGGCTGAGTCAGGAGACCTAGGTTTTGATACTGCCTCTGCCGGCTCGTGTCCGGGGAAGGGGCAAATGGCTCCCTCTCCGGGACCGAACGTGCTCATCTGCAGAACACAGAGTGGATGCTCTTGTATACAGAATTCCAGCACATGGAAACCAGAAGCTCCGAGTCCTGTGTCTGTCCCCCTACCCTGGCACAGGGAGCCTCTACGACGTCCGAGCAAACACATTCACGAGCTCCCAAGATTGAATGCGGTGGTAGGAGCAGTGACCCTACCCTGGCGCTCGGACGAGACCGACACAACACCAGCAGGAGCAACGCGCTGCCTGCCCACCAAAGCGTGTGGAGGGACGAGCCTGGAGCTCGCTGTTCCTCCAGGTCAAGACACAGGTCTCCCTCCTGCCCCTCCACAACCCCCAGAACACCGCTGCTGAGCGCTGCAGTCACATGGAGTTTCAGATTCTCCCTCATGTAGTTTAATCCCGCGGCACAGGACTTCCAGCAAAACAGCCGCATTCCACCCAGCAAGCTGCTGCATGAATGACAGCAACGCGGCCAGGCAGCGGCGTGCGGACCTGAGCGCATGCGTGCGGGCGTGCCTGCGTGTGCGCCTGCGCGCCTGTGTGCCCTGGCTTCCTAACCAGGCTCCCGGAAGCTCTGGGGCGGCCGTAAGTCCACCCCGCCAAGACGACTGACACTTAACAAGGTGACAGACTCAGTGCCAGTGAAGCAACATAAACATTCGTCTGCACAGAGCCTGAGAGGGGCGGCCCACCGAGGTGTCCCACTTCTTCCATCTCCTGAGCAGAGGACACTGTCCCGAAAGGCCCTCCGGAAGACAATGCCCAGTAAGGCTCAGGCGGAGCGGCGTCCCGCTCAGCCGGGACCAGACCGGAACCTGCCCCTCGGGAGCGCACGGACGGCACAGCTCTGCCGCCCTTTCTACCCGCACGCCCGAGGGTGGCGTCCACGTGTATTGGGATGCGTGCACGGGACGCAGGACCGCTCATGACGTGAGGAAGAGGAAGGAAACGCACCGCCGCGCGTATTTTTCGCCGAGCCCTACCTACATCGACACCGTCGGATTTAAACTACTCCTTTCGGGCCCGAAGGAAGTGGGCAGTTGGCCAAGCGGACAGCACAGCCCTAACAATCAGGGCACAAAGACACAGACGCTCTGTAAGAGCGTACCCAGGCTTTGTCAAGACTCGGAGAATGCAGCCCGTGGAAAATTGAGCTCCACCTGGAGAACCACTTGGTCGAGCTGGAGAACGATCGCCTATTACAGGAAGCGCTGCCACCGCGGTCGCCCTGCTCATGCCCTTTACTTTCTAAACCTGGAGCGACTTCCCCTCTCCCAGCCGCCAGCCTATTATCCTCTCTCAGCTTCAAAAGCCGACGACCCAAAAGCTACATTTTCTCCACGAAGCCAAGTCCTAATAGCATTACCTAGGAGCGCCCGGCTTCCGAAACTTAAAAGGCGCCAAGAAATCTCAGGCCTCTGAGATTTAACAACTTTGTGCGGTACGGCTGCACGGCCTGCTCTCTTTAACTCAGACTATAATCCCCCTTTAAAATCTTGACGGGAACAGGAAAAAAAAAGAAAGAAAAAGGATTACAGAAATGATAAAAACCTATGGTGCTGATACATGAAATCCTGGGTCCACTTCTCAATTCATTCCCAGGCTCTCTGGAAAATGTTAGGAGAGACATGCCGTATCTGTCTCTCCCTTTATGAGGGAGCTTTTTATTAAGCTGTGTTGACGGTATCGTGTAATGCTCACAGCCTTCCTTACGCAAATGAGGACTGAGGCTCCTTCAGCTGCACCGTTATGTACATCTGCCTCTACTCTCCTATCTCGTAACTTTTATAGGTCTCGGGGACCTGCCCAATTCACGACTGACAACAGAAGTCCAATTCCTAAAAAGACATTTCCATTCACGCATAACGAGGCCATCAAATTATCACCAACGATTCACCCAAGGAAACATCTAGAGTCGTGAGTCGTCTTTACCCTCAGAAACGACGCACGCTGTCTGCAATGGGAAGGAGGGCCGGGGGCTTAACAACAGTCCAACTCCTCCTGGAGGCCGATCCACACAGCAGCACTTCTGGCATGGATTTGGATGTGGAATGAATATCTGGTGTCATAACAACAAAAAAGGGAGAATCTGTGAAATTGCATTTACCGAGTGTTAGCATCTCACAAGCAATTAACAGGAAATGGCTTGGCTTTATACACATCAGACCTACCAATTGCTATTTTTTCAACGCCTTTTCCATCTTCAATGGCATCTTGTGCAGATCCTACAATTTGGGGATGATTTGGGGTTACTAAAACGCTAGGTCAATTTCATTTTTCTATTCTCAAGTTCAACTGTGGCTTATGCAAGGCCCTACCTGACACCAGGCAAACCTGTAACTCCCACTATAAACAGAGAGGGCTGGGATCTGCTTTTTTTTTTTTTTTTTAAGATTTATTTGAGGGACACCTCTGTGGCTCAGGTCATGATCTTGGGGTCCTGAGATCCAGCTCCAGAATAGGCTCCCTGCGTTTCCCTGTTTATCCCTCTTCCTCTGGTCATGCTCGCTCGCTCTCTCTCTCTCTCTCACACACACAGACACACACGTGTGCATGCACACACCCTCGAGTTGGGGGAGGGGCAGAGGGAGAGACTCTTCAAGCAGAGTCCCCAGTGAGCATTGAGCCCAATGTGGGACTCCATCTCACAAACCATGAGAGCATTAACTGAGCCAAAAGCAAGTCAGATGCCCAACCAACTGAGCCAAAAGCAAGTCAGATGCCCAACCAACTGAGCCATCCAGGCACCTCTGGGATCTATTCTTTTACTCACTCTCCTCCTCCCTGCTCTAAGCAGTCCATACTCCTGCAAGCAACTGGTTGGGAGGGAAAGACAAATGTCTCCCTCCATAGAAGGCCATGACTCCTCTAATGCTGGGTGGTGTGTGAATTTTTCTGAGGGACCTCCTCACTGTACAGCTTCTCTGATGTAGGTCTGACCCTGGCCAGCTCTGCCCCAACCTCTTCCACCCACCCCTTGGCTCCCATTACCAGAAGACTGCCTTGTAAGGATAGTCTAACAAGATGGATCAAGACCAGGTACCATTCCCAGTGTTCACCCTTGGAGAGTTCCCATGTCCCTGCCAAACTAAACAAAGAATATGTAAGCTGCTCCACTGGTCGCTCCTTCTGTCATGCCTCTCAGATCTTTCCTCCCCAACCCAAACAGGCACAGGGAGAGGTAGGCATGTCTGTCTGAGCAGACATTCAACCAGAAAATCCCAACCCTTTTTTGTATTCGTGCAAGCACCCCCAATCTCTATGGGTGAGTGTCTTGGAATTTTCCCTCTCACTTCTGATATAAAACTAATGAGCCTTCCTCCTCCCTTTCCCAATGTTCTATGCAGACTAGAAACGACAGAGGGTGCAGGAAGGGGGTGGTTTCCTCTTGTTAAACTCATTGGGGAAGTGTCTGGCCTAGATGGGCCTGGCTCTCATCAGACTCCGAGGTCTTGAGAGTCTCCTATTTTAGCAGAAGACAGAAGCGCCTATTGTAAAACAGCAGAAAAGTCTAACAATTATTACCAACGAGTTGATAGTACAGAATCATCCAATTACTCAGACACTTAAAAACAGAAGCGGGCGCCTGGGTGGTTCAGTGGGTTAAGCCTCTGCCTTCAGCTCAGGTCATGATCCCAGGGTCCTGGGATTGAGCCCTGTGCCAGGCTCCCTGTTCAGTGGGGAGTCTGCTTCTCCTCTCCCTCTGCCCCTCACCCCCGCTCATGCACTCTGTCTCTCTCTCTCTCTAATAAATAAAAATCTTTAAAAAAAAAAAAAAAAAAAACAGAAGCAATAACATGAACCCTTAAAAAAATCTTACTTATGTGATAAGGTCCAGTCTCATTGAGGCACAAAAAACACGTGTTTTTAACCCTTAATTCTTTTTTTTTTTTTAAAGATTTTATTTATTTATTTGACAGAGATCACAAGTAGGCAGAGAAGCAGGCAGAGAGAGGGGGGAAGCAGGCTCCCCACTGAACAGGGAGCCTGACACAGGGCTCGATCTCAGGACCCTGAGATCATGACCTGAGCCGAAGGCAGAGGCTTAACCCACTGAGCAGCCCAGACGACCCTAACGCTTAATTCTTAATTGCTATTAACATTGACCAAATCCTTAGCATCTTTATCTGGTCCATTTCACTTTTTCAAACAGATATGTGTTTGAGCCACCCCTTAACGTTGCAGTTCTGTTGATCCCTTTATGTTTCTGGTTAGGATGGTGTCAGTTTTCCTGTTATCCAATTATGTCCCAGTATTAAAATTCATGTATTTATTATTTAGAGAGATTACTTCAATTGTACTTCCTATCATTGTGAGCTATGAATTCAAGGCCAACATAATGAAACCCATTAACGTGAATTCTAAATGAGGGATCCCATTTCATTTCTATTTCGCTTAGGTCTTTTTTAGCATGTTTAAATAAAGTATTTTGGAGCAAAGTGTATGTTCTGTTCTAAATATACTAAAACAATAGTAACAATGTATTTGTTAGCTTTTAAGTTTCCAAAACCTACCCATAAATCATCTCACAGTGCTTTTACAACAATCCCACCTACTAAGACACGTGTTTTTAATCTACTTTTAAAGCTGGGAACATTAAGATACTAAAGGAATTTTTTTTAAGTTATCATAAGGATTCAATCAGGTTTGTTAAATATGAAGAGGGATGAAACAGGGAACTTTTCCTTCATCTCAAGATCCTACAAAAATGAAAGAATGTGCTAAATTAGCTGAGAGAACTATTCTCTATGTGGAAGCTGAAGGAACTTGACTCAAGTCCTGTTAACTTCTCAATTCCAAAGAAGCCCCTTATGTTACTTGCAACCTGGATCACAAGGTATACTCCTTACTTCCCCACGATTCCACAATACACGATTTTTTTAATATATACAAAATATATATACAAAAATTGTTTCTTTGACTCACTAAACAATTTTGGAGGATGATAAAAAAGCTAACATTTGCCTTACCCAGAATCTTCTAGATAATATGTTATCACATTATTTTTTTTAATAGAGATAATAATGTAAGGCAAAATGAAAGTTACACCTCTAAGAGTTTAAATGATTTGCCGTAGTTCTCTCTACTGGTAAGGTCCATACCTGAGTCCCACTGCCAGGTTTTCTCACGTTAAATCCTGCACATTTTTTAACATCCTAGGTGGACTAGTTCTCCCACGGCACTGAGCACGTTGCCTTGGACGGGTACCAGTGAACTGATTTTACAACTTGCAAAGTTCTTACACATATTTTATCTCACTTGATTTTCCCAGCAGCCCCATAGTGAAGATTAAATAGATGTGATGACTATTTTTTTTTTCAAGATTGATTTATTGCTTTTTGTGGTGGGTAGAGGCAGAGGAAAAGGAGAGAGAGAAAATCCCAAGCACACTCCTCACTGAGCATGGAGCACAAGTCGGGGCTCACAATCCCACAACCGTGAGGTCGCGACCTGAGCCCAAATCAAGAGTTGGAGTCCACTGACTGAGCCACGCAGGCTTCCCTGAGGTGATGTCTCCTCCAAGATGAGGATATGAAAGCTTAAAAGCAGTTGCTACAATGTCAAAAGACTTCCAATTAGAAAATAGCAGAGAGCACTTGGAGTCCTCCAGTTTCTTCTACAGTGAACATTTCCTCTAAAGGGGCCCCACCAACGTCCCATTCACCCCCTCTGGGTCCCGCTGATGTCCCGTACCCCCCTACAATGCAACAGATTTCCCACTGTACAATCTGAGTTCTTACTCTATGGCACAAGAACAAAAAGAAGTCAAGAAGGAAGATGAGCAAGTCAAAGGAGATCTTGAGCTCTTGGAGTCCATGGACCCAGTGAGATTATGCATCTCTGAAGACACAAGAACAAGGAAAGGAAGTGGCCAGCTGCAAGAGGAGAGCTGAAACAATGAGACAGGGTAGGCTGCGGAGAAGTGCTCAGACTTGCCTGAAGATCGCCAAGGGAGCCCTCCCCCATGGCCACAAGTTGGGCCCTGGCAGCGCAGAGATCCTAGCCCTCTCCCCAGGCAGCGGATGAAGCCAACAGAGCCTCATGCAGTGCTGACCTGAAGGACGGGGCCTGTCTGGAGCGAAGGACCGCAACAAAAATCAACACATGGACATGGCATTGCCATAACGGCCTTGACCTCAAGGATACTCCCCAAGCCACTGCTGGCAGCTAGCCTTCAAGAGCAGGTGGGTCTTTCCTGTTTTGAAGGAAGAAGGAAAGAGGGCGATTTCCTCATTAGCTTCGTTCATTACGTGTGGCTTCACACCCAAAGCAAAAGCCAAGGGAAGTCAAAACTCTAGCTCACGTAGGGGACACCCCTCATCTTCCTAAGATGAGATGATGCCTGACAAGGAGGCCTGATGGGCTCCTCTGTGCCTTGGTTGAGCCTCTCCCTCTCCCCTCTCACAAAGTCACAAGTTCTTCGTCACTCGTTCCAATTCATTGCTAGAAACATTACCAGGAAGAGAAGGGAAACGCCCTGTCAATGTATGCTCTGGGAGAGTCAAGGCTGTGAGTTACACACTTAGAGCCATTATGTGAAATCTAGTTTGGCATTATTTGTGTTGTTATCTAGAAGGGAGTAAGTTAACATTGATAAAATATAATGTCTCATGTTTAAAGCACAAACCTGGAACAAAGAGTTAACTCCTCGTGGGTCTGTGACAGATACCTGGCAATTCTTTTTACAATGTTAATGACCACAAGGCCTGGTGAGGAAGCTATTATATCCATTTCTCATATAGGGAAGCTGAAGCCCCCAGGAGGAAAATTATTTGCCAAGAGAGGAGAAAACAAGTCTTCAAACCCAAGACTTCAGGGGACATCCCAGTTCTGCTAAATGAACACTGCCTCCGGAAGGAAGCATCCACAATCACGTCAGGGAGAGAGCACATACGTCCTCCCATCAGACACCATTTTACAGGGCCAGAACCATTGAAGACTGTACGCTGGTTCAGTGTTGCAGCTTGGGAGGCCATTGCCATCATTTTAAAACTCTGGAATTCGGTGACGTAGAAAGCTAGGCAACCTGTCATTTGAGATTGGCTATCTCTGTTGATAATGGGTCATTGGCAATTTTGCAGTTAGATACATGAGCATTCTAAGACCCAACCACTTTTACTGGTCTCTGGTCCCCTCAGTCTTCTAACACAGACAGTGAGAATGAGGGACGTAAAAGTAAGCTTAGTGCTCACTTTGGCAGCACATACACTAAATGCCCCCACAAAACGGTCAACTGACTGAAGCGTCATTTGCTTAAGGCTTAACCATCTGAAAAGCGCTTACCAAGCTACAGATCTGAAGAAGGATCTGTGCTGTAACCCTACAAGCGGGGTGTCCTGGGGGGGTTTTCACTAGGATGGAACAGCAGCGATGGCCGGTAAACGTCACAGCACACACGTTAAGGCAGCACGCTCCAGACAATGTGCCAGACCGTGAGAATCCTGAGGGTTCTGGTCCCTGAACCGCTGTCAGAGAATACGTCACTTCTACTAATGGGGAAGAATGGACAAGAAAAACGAGACCACTATTCCCAGAATATCGCTGCTTTAGCACACTCTCAAAGAGGCATCTGCTTTGTGTGGGAGCTGTGATTCCCTTTCCCCTCCCGCCATCCTCAGATTATTCTTGAAAAATGACAGAAGAAACAATAGCTCCAGGAAACTTATTTTCACAAGCCCAACACCAAATGGGGCCTGGCAAGTCTGGGCAGAAGTACGAAGGATAGAGGGAGGGGAGACAGCTCACACCACAGATCTACTTTGAGGGGGCCTTTGTGGGGACTGTGGGGATGCCCCTTGGGTCGATGGGAAGGTTTATTAATGTCTGTGATGGAGTCATGAAACCATACGACCAAGGCACTTCCAAACCCTGGCCATGTAGACAACTTTGTTCTCTACAATGGAAGACTTTCCTAGAGGAGGCCCCTCATTTGCTAGGAGGTGGCTGAAGACATAGTTCTTTTCTCCTGTTCTAATGACTGACAAATCCTTTCCACCATGTTCCTGGTGGTTCCAAAGCTGACCCCCCCCCCCAAATCCTTACAGTCCAATTTATGAACATCCGCAGCAAGCTGGTGACAGGGAAAACAGCTCCAGGTGTTGAGGGCAAGATCTCTCCGTGAGCAGCATTTTCCCTCTGAAATATCACATTCCTGAGATACCGTCAGTGAAGCATCCTTAATTTTCTGCAGATTTTTTATGTCACACTGCAAGAGCCTTAAGCTCAAGGAAGAGTCCTCTCACAGAAAAAAAACACAAGCCATGTGGAGAGCCCCATGCAACCCTTTCTTTTAAGACTCCACCACTCAGACACACAGACCTGGATGGACACACGACTAAGAGCAGGGACTGTGAGCACAGAGCTCTCCACATGGCTCATGCACAGGCTCATGCTCTGTGACGAACGAGGGCTGCAAAGAGCACAGGCTCATGCTGTGACGAACGAGGGCTGCAAAAACACACCAAGAAGGAATTCTGATGAGTTGTTCCAGGCAGAGAAGTACTTCTAGTTAAAAACACCCTGGGTTTCAAAAATAGATCTTAGAGATCATTTACTACCTTTATATTTTAAACACACAGGAAGGGAATTTCTGGATTTTTTCAAAAGATAAAAACTATTGAAGCACATTCATTTTATAGAAAAAATGAGTGGATTTCAGACATTTTATCTTTCTTGAGTAATAGGTTTTGATGGAGCTTTTTGGTGCAAACATCAGGTTACTGATGTTCTTGACATGGAAACATTTTTGACTAGTCCTAAAAAAAAAAAAAAAAAAAAAGGCAGAACATTTTCATTTTCAACTGCTTTCAGAAAACTACCCTAAAAAGACATGCAACCAACACCCCTCATATTCTATCTAGTGGGTGAGGGGTAGGCTGCATGGAGAGATATGGAGAGAAGTTGAGTACACTACACAGTGAGTACAACTGGTGGTTACAATGGGATGCCATTGGCCAACCTCGGATTTACAGATAAGGCCGGGAGGCATGAGCCACTCGTCTCAGCTAGGAAGTAAAAGAGCTAAGACTTGCTCAGGTTTCTTCTCTCAAAATCCACATTCTTTCCACTGTTTGACTTCTTACATATTCGAGATTTTTTTTTTTTTTTCATTTCCAGTGTGTATAAGGAGATGGACTTTCTTTGTCCAGCTGGCTAAGCGGCATTAGCTTGTTTTTAACTACTACAGCTTATGTAGTCTTTTTTAAAATTTTACTTATTTAAGAGAGGGGTGGAAAAATGAGCCAGGGAGGGGCAGAGAGAGAGGGAAAAGCAGACTCCCCACCGAGCAGGGAGCCCAATGAGGGGCTCAATCCCAGGACCCGGGGTCATGACCTGCACTGAAGGCAGGAGCTTAACCGACTGAGCCACCCAGGCACCCTAACAGCTGGTATGTTCTTGAAATGCACTCACACACAAAGATGTAATGTGTATGGGTTTCCTCTCCCTGTAGAACAGACCTCTGCTGTTGCGCGGCTCCAACAGGCAGGTATTAGACATAGTTCTTCAGATCAGAAGTTCAGCACATCAAAAGCTGAAATCTAGTGTTGGTTGGACTGAGTTTTCATCAGGAGGCTGGGGCTGGGTGGTGAGGGGAGTTGGGGAGAGGAAACCCACTTCCAAGCTGATTTGCATCATTAGAATTCAGTTCTTTGTAGTTATAGGACGGAGGTCCCAAGCCAGCAAGGGTGCACCAAATTCTCCTAGGCTCTCTTCAATCACCAAGACAAAACTCTCTGCCTTTTTTTTTTTTTTTACCCCCCAAAACTCTGTTTTTAACAGAGCTGATGTGATTAAGGCAAGCTCTCGTGGATCATCTCCCTATCTCAAGGTCAACTGAAACTCCGCGTTCACAGTGCCAGGGATTACTCAGGGTACACAAGGCAGTTAGAGTCAGAGAGGGAATCTTGAGGGCTGTAGAATGTTGCCTTCCCCACAATGCTGTAAGACCATGTTTCTTTTGCCCCAACACTGCCTAACTACACAAAAACAATTCTACCCGACAGATCCACGATCAAGTGGCATGGACACAATTAAGAACTTTCACAGAAATAGGTTTTATTATTTGAAACTGACGGCAGAGTGATTTTTCCTACTTTTAATCATTGTATCATTGCTCATGATCAGACTAAACTTATTCAGCTATCCCCCAAGGACTAGGATATCACCATAAAAAAACAAAAGGGGATCAGAGTCTTCCTATTAAAGGCGGGCACTAGGGGCGCCTGGGTGGCTCAGTGGGTTAACACCTCTGCCTTCAGCTCAGGTTATGGTCCCAGGGTGCTGGGATCAAGCCCCACATTGGGCTCTCTGCTCTGCAGGGAGTCTGTTTCCTCTCCTCTCTCTCTGCCTGCCTCTCTGCCTACTTGTGATCTCTGTCAAATAAATAAAATCTTCAAAAAAAAAAAAAAGGTAGGCACTATACCTCCCTTCCTTTCATCCAACACCCCATTACAGTGCAGGTGTTTTAGAGTGCCGAAATCCTCAAGGTCAAGAGGACTTGGATGACAACAGCTTCGATCTCACAGAAGCTCCCAGTGGCAAGAGTAAAAGGGAATGACGCAGCAAGCCTTTAGAGGGATCCTAATATTAGCAGTGGGAAGAGCTCCCCCATTCGAAGTCGTTCTGAAGTTGGCCTCTGCTAGAGTCTCGGGTCCCTAAGTCAGAACATGTGTGTTAAATCCCCAGGTGCTCCACACACTTATCAACGACCAGTAACACATCGGTCATTCCCTTTTGTTTTGGAACATGTATCAGTTCTCCCATGTTCCCGGAATCCCAAATTCAAAAAAAGAGCACTTTATTTACTTTAAACCAAGAATCCAAATAACAACATGCACAGGAGACAAATACCACAAACCAGAAAAATCTGATGACTTATTTGATCTCTTTACATTAAATGCAATAATTTGCCATCAAGATTTTGTCCGTTTATTTTAGATGGTGCTGTAATGGTAAACATGTATTATTTATAGTACATATATAAATATTCAAAATTAGCCAAAAGGACCGACTTTACATTAACTTTTAAATTTAAAAAAAAAAAATTAGCTTTTCCCTTTTGTTGTAGATTTCGTTTTCATTGTGGTGAAATGTAAAGGAAATTTACCACTTTAACCACTTTCCGGTGTCCATTTCTATGGTGTTATGTATATTCACGTTGTTGTGTTACTATCGTCACAATCCAGCCACATTAACTCTTCAAAAATGAAACTCTACCCATTAAACATGAACTCCCATTTCCTCTACCCCCAGCCCCTGGCTACCACCATTCTATCGTGCCTGGAAATGGGACTACACCAGGTACCTCGTATAAGGCAATCACGCAATTACTTGTTCTTTGGTGACTGGCTTATGTCACTGAGCATAAGGTCCTCAAGGTTCATCCACATTTATCACGTGTCAGCATCTCCTTTTGAAGTCTGAATATCCCACCCTATGTAAGTGCCAGGGGACCCTGGGATTCCTTCCACTTTTTGGCTATCGGGTAGACATGTTTTATTATTTTTTTTAATTTTTTATTAACATACAATGTATTATTTGCCCCAGGGCTACAGGTCTGTGAATCATCAGTCTTACACAATTCACAGCACTTACCATAGCACATACCCTCCCCAATGTCCATCACCCAGCTGCCCCATCCCTCCCACACCCCGCCACTCCAGCAACCCTCAATTTGTTTCCTAGGATTAAGAGTCTCTTATAGTTTGTCTCCCTCTCTGGTTTCGTCCTGTTTCATTTTTCCCTCCTTTCCCCTATGATCCTCTGTCCTGTTTCTCAAATTCCTCATATCAGTGAGATCATATGATAATTGTCTTTCTCTGATTGACTTATTTCACTCAGCATAATACCCTCTAGTTCCATCCACGTCCTTGCAAATGGCAAGATTTCTTTTTTGCTGCCTGCATAATATTCTGCTGAGTGTGTATGTGTGCGTGTGTGTGTACGTGCGTAAAATGTGTGGACCTATTTTTAAATTGCCTCTCCCATCTTATCCCCATTTTTTAACATAACTGTCTTTTTGAGATAATGTCAACTTGTTTTAACCTCAAGAAAAAAAAAGAAATTGTTTCTGGAAACACAGCGACAGAGGCTGATTGGAGAAAGTGAGAGGCAAGAGATCACCATGCCTCTGACTTGTGGGTCTTTCAGGACCTTCCAAGGCAGCCCCACACTTCTTCCTCCCTACTGTGGCTGGACCACCCTCATTTTCTCAGAGGTATTTAAAAAATAATTCCTGGGCACCTGGGTGGCTCAGTCAGTTAAGCTCCTGCCTTTGCCTCAGGCTCTCTGCTCATTTGGGAGTCGGCTTCTCCCTCCCCCTCTGCCCCTCCCCCCACAACCCATGCTCTCTCTCTCTCTCTCTCTCTCAAATAAATAAATAAAATATATATATTTTTTTAAAGATTTTATTTATTTATTTGACAGAGATCACACGTAGGCAGAGAGTCAGGCAGAGAGAGAGGAGGAAGCAGGCTCCCCGCTGAGCAGAGAGCCAGATGCGGGGCTCGATCCCAGGACCCTGGGATCATGACCTGAGCCGAAGGCAGAGGCTTTAACCCACTGAGCCACCCAGGTGCCCCTAAAATATATTTTTTTTAAAAAGTAATTCCTGTCATTATCAACTTGGGAAAAAGTACTAAGCTCAGTTGGATTAGTGAAAATACCAAATTATAGTTTGTTTGTTTGCTTTGTTTGTTTTTAAAGCAAAGCAAACTTATTACTTTCCAACCTATGGGAAGTTAACAAATGGTCAGGGGAGTCTTAGGCTCATATTGGAAGGAACACGGAGAATCATCATTACCATATCAAGTGTTAGGATGGAAATGGAGTTTTTTGAAGTACTTGAGGACACTTGAAAATAGTTTACAGTCTAGATTTTTAAACACACCACATCCTCCAAAATATCACTCAACTTTTAATTCAAGGCATTGATAACGGTTTATCAAGATAAGCTTTAGCCAACACTTGAGGTTAACAGGTTTTATTGCATCATTAAAATTCTTTACTATGAACAAATTTTAAAAGAAAACTGAAAATGTTTGAAGGAAAAAACAAAAGTAGATATACAATGGATGGGTATATTTAAACTCTCTAGGTCTAGATAAACTATTTGTAACCAACAAAATTAGTAAGAGAAAGGGAGGAAGAAAAAAAAGAGAGAGAAAGAAGAAGTCCCGTCATCCCATATCAGCTTAGGGGGAAGAGAAAAGCAGTAACATGACCAAATTTTTGTCAGAGGAATAAGTGATCAAAGACAAAGGCAGGCTAGAAAACAATGAAATATCAAAAAACCCAATAAAAAAATCCCTCAAGCTTGATAATGCTTTATGTTGGAAGGTTGTCTATTATTCAGTTCCAACCCTCAACTTCAAAAGTATAGTGAGAAAGAGATGGCTGCACCTTTGAGTCACTGAAGGATAGCATGTCATCAAACCCATCCTCTCTTTCATTTGTTTTCCCTGAACATTTTCAAATTGACAAGTGCTAGAATTCATCAAGATCATTACTCCCCACCTGAATTTGGCATCTTTAAAGGAAGGGGGGGGGAAAAAACCACAAAAACACCACATTCCTATTCTACCTCATGAATCTATTCTGCAGAGATGTAAACAAACCAGCAGTAAAAATAGGCACAAAGACCCCTCTTAGAAACAGCGCCTCTAGCCTGTGGATAGCGGCCATTTTGCATCTTTCCAGGCCTGTGGAGGCCCCTCTGTGTTAAAGACAGACCAAGCAGTCATCCCAAATGCTTAAAATCCCTCCTTTCCACATCCTTGTGGCTCTATCTTAGAAGCTGTGTGAAGAAAAACAGACTAGTTCTAAACCTTCTTGCTTCTGAGGGCTGAGCTCACTTTGCCATCCGAGGAGCCTGCGAGCCAGGGAGGAAGGAAGTCCTCCAATGGATGACGTGTGAAAATCAAAGAATCACCAAGGAGAAAAAACATGGAGCGCGAACTAGCAGATTTCCCTCTTTTTCATCCCAATTTTTGTTTTTAACAAAAACAAAAATAAGGCACACAAGCATTTTCAGAGAATGATTATTCTGCTTATTGAGGCAGATATTAAACATCTTTCCATTAACCAAAGAGTAGTTGTTGGTGCCGACTGCGTGCCGCCTGCCGGGAATGAGAATTACCTTTGGAAAATAAGTTTCCCCACCCTCTGAGGGCTAGCATTCTGTTGGAGGCCAAACCCACGCACCTCTCCTGCTTCTCCTGATAGGAAAAGGGTCGTTTACAGCATAGAATCCCAAACCCCTCAGTCTAGCCAAATTATGCCAACAGGCATGGCTGTCTTCTCCGGTTTAAATATCACTTCCCAGGAAAGGTGTCTTCAAATCCGGCTGTTCCATCTACCTCCCTTACAGTAACTGTGCTCGGGGGTCCACAATCCACTGTGATTCTGTTCAGGCCTGCCCGAGCCCATCAGCAGGAAGGAGTTTTGCTGGGCATATTTCTATTGCAATATGGGACGCCATGTGCTGTGCTCTGTGTTTGCCGCCTCCAAACCGAGTGATTCTTTGCTGTCTTCTGGCCTTGCCATTGCTCTGGCTTGTCCCCTCACTGAATCACCTCCGCTTGCTGATCCCCTTCTCATTCCAGGTATCCCCGACCTATGGACAAAGGCAGTGGCTCCCCGGGCTGTCCAAGACTTCTGGAAGTTAGGTCTGGGTGTGGGTGAGTTTTGTTTGTTTCCCCCCCTCCCCCAACCCAGAGTTCACAAGAGGACTTCAATGCACAGCCAGATTTGGAAACCACTGGACCTTCCAGGGGTTCCATTGTTCCCCATTCTAGTAGCCTAGCCCACCAGTTATCGCACGTCCACATATCCTACACCCATTGTGTGATGCGTGTTTATTTCTAAGGTGAGTCTAGAGCTTCTAGACTCACCATGTGTGACATCTGGATCAAGCAACACCAATGACTTCTTCCTTGAATGTTACTCCTTCATTTATTCTATTTGTTCAACAAGTATCTACTCCGCTTCTTCCACGAGCTCAAAGGGACTCTTGGCTTCATGGAAGGGATTGCCCACTAACGACGTAATCTTGAACTCCTTCCCCCGGGGAGGATTTTTAAAGCATCGAGCAATTATGTAGGATTCCAATTCAGGACAAAGTGGGTGGTAACTTACATTTTTAGCTCTTAAGTGGGTGCTCATAGCCATACGTAGCCCGAGCGTGGAGATTATATACTAAATTTACAACGAGGCTCATCTATATGGTATAATTGTGGATTTCAAAGTTTTAGTCGCCAAGCCACAAGAAATGAGGGAGCTATTCAGAGAAGCGGATTAGTTTAGCAAATACTCTCTTCTCCCCAACATCAGATTTCAAGAAATCAGGCAGCAACTGAGAAAACGTTCCACTCTTATCCCTACAAATTTGTGGATATTCTCTGCAATTCCCATTGGACTTTTTGCCTCCCCCCCCCCCTTCCTCCAAAGGGTGACTGACGTCCTACACTATTGTTAGGGTTTTCCAAACACGGTGGCCCTTGGGCGTGACACACTGGTGCACCTGGCGTCTCCATCAGTTCCAAGCAACAGTCTCTATAGAAGTGACCATTAGTCATGGATGTAAAGTAAAATGGCAGAGGGACCCTCTAAGACTGAAAACAACAGCTCCGTCTGTGAAAAAAACAAATCCTAACACCGGACGGGACCTGGCTGGGTCCGTGCACCGTCAAACGTGGTCCGGTAAACCAGAGCCGAGTCTTAACACTGAGCACTTGTGCGGAAGCTCAATTGCAACATCCGGCTTTTGTTCGCGTCCAGAATCGTCTTTTGGAAAAAAGAAAAAGAACCCAAAACACAGAGAGAGGAAGCGTCTAAACCCTGACTTCTAATTAGATCGCTCACATCCCTGGAGGAAAAGGAAAATGGATCTGTCTACTGTTTCCTTAAAATCCGCCACTGCTTTATCTGAAACCCTTCACACAAACATCCTAAGAGTGCACTGTACTTGGGTTCAAAAGTTCAGCAGAATCTGGAGAAATGGGGATCTCAGAGGAGAGGACAGTCTGGGGGGCGGCGGAGGAGGGACGCGTTACTGGAGCTGCTCCTCCCACTCACACCATCTGCAAAAGCTTAGATACGTGCAGCCGCGTCGACCTTCAGGCCCAGGGTCGTTCCTCAAGCTGCACCTGCCCAGGATTAGGTTTCCTGCGAGTGAAGGATCGTTTCTTTCCTTTGGTCCCTGCACGGCGGTCACGTGATCCAGGGGCAAGCCGGCAGGGCGGGGAAGGGGGGCAGTCGCAGGGGCCCCTCGCAAAGGGGGACAGGGAACTCCATGATTCGTCTTCAAAAACCTGTTCCTGAAAGGCTTCTGCGTGTTTTTATCACGTCTTGTTTCAGCTCACAGATAATTAAAGCCTGTCAGAGAAAGCTCTAACCTGGAGAACAGACCATCTCTATGACTCATTAGAGCCCCTAAGAATGAATGGGCCTCATTGTCCCTTCTTTTTTCCCTCTGACCCCAAAGGCCACGAAATCTATGGTTTCTAAGCTTGCTGAAAAACAAGGGGAAACTCTGAAAGGTAAGGCGGCATCTCCCTTTGCCCAGAGATACGGTTTCAAGACAGACATCAGTGGCACCTGCTTGCTCGGCATTTTGCTAATCCAAGGAATCCATCCATGGCGTTCATAAAATAACCTTGGACAGCCATTTCATCAGCCGTGGGGTAAACGCTCAGATGCACTTTTACTGTAAGGAGCAGCTTCAGGTAGGAGAAGGGGAAGCTGAATTGACACACTTGTGGGTGACGTTAAGATACTCTACCTGCGACTACGTTAACAAACAAAGGGGCATGTCATGGAACAGTTACACACAAAAACCAAGGTAGGTATCTTAGGAGTAAGAGGATTCTAGCCAAAATTCCTAATGAGCAATCATGGCTTTCCCTCAAAGGGACAGTTCTATGTTACACGTAAAGAAAACACAGAGTGCTGTATTTCTACGAAACACTTCCCAATGGTTCATCGAAACTCCATACACCACCTTCGATTGGAGTGAACCAGGAGGAATGGAGGATGGTCAGACCTTCCCAGAACTCTGGGGGTCACGGATCAATGCAGGGGTCACCCAGTTGCTGGGCAGTGGCTTTCCCCCTGAGAACGTCAATCAATCCTGCATAGCAAGATGGCTGTCGGATTTTACACACACACACACACACACACACACACACACACACACACACAGAATGGACATTCCACAAGTGTGATCCTCCTGCTGAAACACCATCATGAGATCAGATGAGCATTAAGTGGAAAAGGAGGCTGGTTTCCATTTGACTACAGAGTTATCAGAGGTAGAGAAATAAAATTAGGATCTAAGAACACAGAGCAAGCACTTTTCATTTCCATCCACGTCCCTCCAGTACCCAAAAGTGCCAACCCTGACCATGAGCATACTAAGACATGGAAAGGCTGCCAGAAAGAAACTCCCGTCTACGACCTCAGCACTTCGTACAGGTAAACAGCAACTGTTGGTACCCAGGTGTTGAAAAGCGTCTGCCTTACTTTCCAGCCGTAAGATGAGACAGGCTGAATACTTGTGACTCGTTACCGCAGTGCTCAAGGGAAGGCCAAAATGACTCTGAACACGTGAGAAATAGAATCCTTTCAAAATGCTCTGACTGACGTGCCGCATTTTAGATTACAAAATGGATTTTATACATTTCAGCTTTAAAAGACAGAAAGCGAGGAAACAGGCAGACCAGTTGATTTTCTGAGCACAGTATTAATGACAAGGTGACATCATCGACAACCAATCAGAAAGGCCTCTGGTGTCTGGTGTTCTAACACCATTTCATATTTATGGATAAGCACCAGAAGGGTGTCAACCCTGAGCTGCCTGTCCCTCCCCACTCACTTCTAAATAAAGTGCCTGCTTCCATTCAGCAGCCAAACTGCCAAAAAAAAAAAAAGAAGAAGAAGAAGAAGAAGAAGAAAAACCTTCCCAGTCCCTCTTCCTCCTCACCCCAGCCAGTCTTCTGACAATCCCCAAACAGTAAGTGGAAGGTGGGGGACAGCGGCTGGAACCTTGGGTCACTCTTCCTCCTCACCCCAGCCAGTCTTCTGACAATCCCCAAACAGTAAGTGGAAGGTGGGGGACAGCGGCTGGAACCTTGGGTCACTGCTTCTTGCAAAGCTGCTGAACCCATTCTAGAGCTTTCGGACTGTCCCTCACTGACAAACCAAAGCCAAGTTCATCTGCAGAGCCACTAGGAGCAGGAGGGACTGTACTGCAAATGACAGGGTCAAGTCACAGCTCTCTGGGCCCAAGAAACAAACACAATCCTTCTCCCTACTATTTTAAAAACTATTATCTACTCATACCGCTTCCAACCCCCCAACCTGAAGCCAGTTTTAAGAAAGGAATGAGAGAAGTTCATTCTGAAATCATTAATCCTTGCCCAGGGCAGACGTAAGAGTTCAGGAATCCAGCTTCCCCCCACCCCATGACCAATGGAGGCCAAGCCTCACCATGAACCCCAGGAGCATGGGGCCATGGGGACAAATCCTGCATGTCTGTGATGGTGACTCTGTCCTCCAGGCTGGGGCTCACTGCTGAGCCCCCTGGAGATGTGGTGGCCAGAGCAGGAGCATGGCCCAAATTTGTCTTCAGCCTAAAGCTCAACAATCTGGATGAACAGAAATGATGCCATTAAAATTCCAGGCGGCACACAGAAGAGGTTTACTGTCCCCGTGAAAAATTCCTGCCCTATTCAACAGCAACATCCACTCTGCTCTCACACGTCTCCCCAAACCTTGACAAGAAATGAATACAGCCCTTTTCCTTTTCCACACCCCTCACCATCTGATGTTGTATCAGGATTGCTGGATCAAGCCCAAGCCCAGAATTATAACATGTAATAAAATATGCTTGGCCATGCAGCAAAGATGACAGAATTTGGCATGCTGGCCTGGAGCCAGAATGACAGATCTTAAGCCGATGTTCCTTTCCTACAGATTTAACAATGTACAAGGAGGAAAGAAAAAAAAAAAAAGAGGACTCTACTCAAAGCAAATTCAATGTCTGTAAGATTCCTCTGGCTTGGAACTCACCAGCTCCCATGCCAGAAACATGGCCACAGAGTCATTAGTCTGTACCTTTTCATAATTAACTTGCTTCAAAGGTAAACTCAGATTCAAAGGGATAAGAGGAGTTGGGGTCCTCCCTGTTTAGGGGCCACAGAATCTGAAACATCAAACTGCCCATACATACAAACCCACCAATGCCAGCACAAAGATTCTCCCTGCCCCATGGAATCCCCATTCAAACCAGGGGGATCACAATCAAAGGAGAAGACAGTTGTGTGTGAAGCAAAGAATCTCACCTCAGACCTCTAAACCCTCAGGTCATCTGAGGCTTAAGGGAAAAAAAGAAAAAGTGAAAAAGGTTTTTGATACCTTATGAAAACAAGAAAGAAAGAAAGAGAGAGAGAGAGAGAGAGAAAGAAATCTATAAGGGAGAAAAAATTTCCTTTTGTCCCATATGCTAAGCAATGGATGTTCTCATTTTGAAAGTTATAAAAATTCACCAAGACAAAAATCAAAAGCAAGACATGAAAATCTGAACACTCAGAAAAGGAACAAATCAAAAGGCAGTATGCTAGTATCGTAAACCCAAAAATAAACACTTAAGTAAATGTTTCAAAAAGGCATTCTTCCCAATACCCTTTCCGAAGATAAGTGGAATCCTTCCCAAAACCTACCTATTAGAAGGCCTTGTTACTACTCGCTAATCTTGGTGCTCCAATGTAGTTGGCAGGAGGGAAAACTAATTTGGATCATCAGAAAATCATTTACATTTGGTTTTAGTTGTATTATATGGGGGTGGTAAGTTGGCAACCGACTTCCCTCCCTAATTACGTTTAGTTTAGAATTTTCAATTTTATATTCCCTCAGCACAAAACCAACTAATAACTACAGACAGGGACTGGCTGGCAGCAGGAAAAATCAATTGTTTTTTGATGCTTTCTTTGTTGTTTTCATTTTTGTTTTTAACTGTCGTAGATAAGTCACCACACATTGCTAATCACGTTGACCGAATTAGCCTCAGTGAGGAGTAAAAGCGCTGGCAAGCATCCAGAGGCCTAGAGTTGCCCGTGATGTGTGTGAACAAAGGTGTAAGCAAAGGTATGGCCAGATGTAAGAGGCCCTGGGACATTATAAACCAAAATGATGCTTTTCCTTATAAAATCTCCCTGACTCGATTTTCCATGCTCATTCTTTAATCTGTAATTCAAATCCAACATACTCACAACACACTTATTGAAGTCAGCAATGACAGTGGAATCTGGCCTCCAAATTCTGATTCCAGAGGCAACACATTGAAGTTATGTGATAAATCAGAAGGATATTTGCAGAACAAACACCCTCCAGTAGACACCAGGGAACCCAGGCCAAGCTTCCATTTTTCAGAACTACAGAAAGCTCTCGTGAGGGCTGATATATCACAGTATCTGCTCCTTCCGCCATCTTTGCAATGAGTCCTTTCCTCAGTGTTGCCCAGCAGCTGGCACTTAAGCGACCTCACGAGGCATCCTTCTACTCGACATCTCATCTAGCCTTTGTCTTTTCATTCCAGTCAATGCAATGGTGTAATATTTAATGCAGTCCCTTTGTGGAATGCAGACGCATCGCATCTGCTTCTAAAATTCAGGAAGAGAAAGTTTAGAAGTACGTACGTGGAGGGTATTCCCAAACTACGATGAGGCGTAGGGTATTCCCAAAATATGGCACCAAGGCATGAAGAACAGCCATCTTTCCTCTCTCCTCCCCACCCCCAGGTAAAATGTCCTATGATCCTCATCAATAGCAAAATTCTGTTTGGGACAAATCAACATTAACATGAAGGATGGGCACTTTGAAGTGAGCAACAGATGAAGATAGGTTTGAGATTTTAAGGGGGAAAAAAATCTTGTCTCATTCGAGAGACACATTCTCAGATGCGTTGGCAAACTGGGGGAGGGGCGCATTTTTAAGTCTATACAAATCCCTCCTTCTACCTGGGATCAGCTGGGCATTTTTACACACAGAGAAGATAAACTGAAAGATAATTTTATAAAAGTAAAGCCACAGTCATAGAATAGAAAGATTAGGTGGATTTAAAAAAAAAAAAAAAAGCCACTAAAACATCCCTTTCTGTCTTTAGGAACAGTCCAGTCTGACAAGAGGCAACTTGACTCCATGCTCCTTAGATAAACCACAGAAACAATCCATTTGCCTGGGCTACTGGAGTAGACGTCTATGGGCCTCGCCATTTACTACCCAACATCCTGTCCCCCAAAACAGGAAGTGAGCCACGGAGCTAAGGAACTACCCTATGACTTCCAAAGGAAAAAGAACTCAAGGGGTAACTTTTTGTTCGGAAACGATACAGTCCAAGAGAGTCCAATCGTCCATTCTGTTGATAATGACCTAAGTCAGTGCTTATAAACACTTCACCCAAAGAGTCCACATCTTGATAGACAGGATTTGGCTTCTGTGTAAAAAACGAGCTCTCTTATTGGGAGCAGCAGATTCATAGTCACATTCTCTCCCACTCCCAGCTAACAGGCTACATCTGCACAGAATGTAGAGAACATTCACTAGAGAACAAAGAAAGACAGTTACATCGTTACAGGTCATGTTTTCCACACACAGAAGACAGAAAATGAACAGGTATGGGAAAGGGCCATGCATGGTAAAGGAGTTTTAAGAAGCCCTGTTTTTCCTTTTTTTTTTTTTTTTTTTTAAGTTTGTTTGTTTATTTGCCAGAACGAGAGAGCACAAGCAGGGGGAGCAGCGGGCAGAGGTAGAAGCATGCTCCTCACTGAGCAGGGAGCCTGATGCAGGGATTCGATCCCAGGACCTGAGCTGACCTGAGCTGGAGGCAGAGGCTTAACCCACTGAGTGACCCAGGTGTCCCAAGAAGCCCATTTCTTAATAGGCATACAGGAGGTCGATAAGTGCAGTGTTCCAAAGCATAACTCCTGGTTTCTCTGTTTATTATTTTTTTATTGGTTTTTCATCTAATTAGAGCTAAGCCACTGGATTTGGCGAGAAGGCTAAGATACAAATTTCACGAAAACATAAAACTTGTAGTAAGATACTTACTTATCCAGGCATACAATCCCAATTGACAACCATCACACATGGAATCTAAGGGGCCACCTGGCATTCGTAGTACTTAACCCTTCAGTGTAAAACAAGATGTCTATGCTGGAAATGACCTTCTACGTTACTGAAGGGAAGAAAAAACAACCACAGGTTGCATTCAGAGGCCTGGCTAAGCCTTGCTTGCCAATCATCACTCTTATCATATGGATAGCAAGATCTGCACAAATAATGCCTTAGACCATCTGCCTGTGCTAGTCATCTAAAAACTTAGATATGTCCTCCTATCCATAGAGAATTTTGCATTATATTAACAGTACTTTGTTATGCCTTGAGTAAGTGTGACACCTTTCCTAAAACTGGAGTCATGTTGAGTGATAGACACACACACACACTGGAAAGAGGATTGGTACCAATTGATGACTTACTCAGGGCCATTGTGAGTGCTCTCTCCTATACAATAATACCCAACTCGGGATGGGGGAGGACATACAGCCAGCCCTCACTTGTTCACCAACCACAAGTCCTGGAACCAGAAGAGACATGTTTTTCTAATTCACTTAAGTTTGATGCATCCTTTTAATGGAAACAGCCTAACTGGGTATGTTACTTCATTGCAGGGATACCTGAAGATTACAAATAGACATGTTTAAAACACACACACACACACACACACACACACACACACACGTGCGCGCACACACACTTCCTCGGACAACAGACCCAAAATGCAATCACCCACACTAGGTCCCAAGTCGCTAAAATCAGACTCAACCTACAGTTTTGATTCTTCCAGTAGCATAACCTTAAGCCAGTCAAGAATCACCTGATCGGCGCTGGTCAGGTATTTCCCTGATAGACCCCCGACATCCTGAGGAAAGGAATCTTGTAATACCCAGCCTGCCCTTCTCCCCTCCACGTCCCCCAGAGTATAACTTCCTTATTCCCACTCCCTTCTGCTTATAACAGCCTTTCATTTTGTACAGCTCCTCAGAACTTTCTATCTGCTAGACTGGATGCTGCCGGATTCCTATCGATGTTCGCTCAAACTCGGTTTTAATAAACCTCCATGGAAAACATAGATCATCTATTCTATAGATGTGTATCATTTCAATATCAGACTTGAGGCCACCCACCCAGTCTGTCATGAATATGTGTGAAGACATTGAGCTCACCCACCGGGTACTCAGGAGGGTCTCTTCGAACGGTTCCTGAATCTAAATTATTTGAAGGGAGAGCAAAGAAGATCCACCAAGAAGAGGAGATGAAGACAGAAGAGAATAAAGTCAACAGAAGTTAAAGAGAAGAAAAATGTAATGAATCTCTATGACAACATGGTGGAGAGGGACAAGACTGGCAGGACCGGACCCATACGAGGTTATCTTCAGCATGCCAGCCATTAACCTACAGGTAAAATAGTCTCAGTGATTGAAGCATGGAGTGGTTAGGCCAGAGTCCTGGATTCATCCAACTGGGAATCACACGGTCTCTGTTCCCGGGTCACAGGTTTTGTGCCTCACTCAAACCAGCATTTTGCCTATGCTTCCAACTAGGCACAAGGGAGGCCAGAGCTCTGGGGTGATACGGGGAAACCCATCACCATCACCATCACCATCATCATGGTAGGAGGGAGAGAGCGCCGGGTGCCTGTTCTCCCTACAGGGGTCCTTCAGCATCAAATTGACCTGGGAATGAAAATGTGCCCCTGAACCATGACCATGCTGACTCCATGGTGGACTTGTGCTGCCCAGCACCCCTCAACTACCCCGGCGTCCCTTCTCCTGCTCCTAGGGTGGAGGACAGGGGCTCACCCAAGGTCCTGAGCATTTCTGTCTCCCCCGCAGGACAGTCAGACAAACGAGCCTTGAAACTGAGAGGAAAACACGCTGCAAAATTCAACATCGCATTCGTGGTCTTTTGCCCAAACTCCTGGGGTGACCGGTTCACATGACAGTCTAATGTCCCCGTGGTAGTAAGTAAACCAACAATAATAATCACTAGCCTTGCTTCTTTATTAGTGGTTTTATAGAGAAACTGTGTTTTTGCAGATGAAAAAGTTTGCTTCAGGCTCGACGTCTGTGTACCAAGCTTCAGTTTGTGGTGAAACTGAGCAGCCTCGTCATAAACCCTTGCGTGCTGGGAGTTAGGGGGGATGGAAACTCCGGCGAGACACAAGCCACAAGCTGGCACTGTGAAAATGCATTTAAATACGGGCACCCTCCCCCAGAAGTCAGTCCCCAGAGCCTGGCACTCAGTGATTTTTAAACACTGAAAGTGAAACTTCTCCGCAGTGAAAACCACAGTAAGTGCTGGAGATCCTGGACCCCTCATGAAAGACATTGAGCATTGACCGAGAACCAGTGTAGAAAGCCCTTGCTCGATTTGCTATTAAGTTAGCAAAATGAGGACAGAAGTACCCAGGAGGCATGGAAAGAATGACTTCACACTATACCATTTCTCCTAATAGCAGAGCTAAGAGGGAGGCCCAAACAGAAAGCAGCTGTGATTTCTGACACGGGAGGTCAGAGGCTAAACAAAAAGAAATCGGTCTGTTTAATTTTACATCTTATTTGCAAGTTGCAATATGAATGAGTAAAAGGAAAAAATGGCATGGGACATGGCCATTAAAGCTAGAATCTCCTTACTGAACATACTTCAAACTCTAGTCATCTCAAAGGCATGGCTATGTATATTAAGGGGGGAAAGATTCAGAGTTTTTTTTTAAAAATTGGATTTGGGGGTCTTCATGATCAGCTCCCACAGATGCAATTCCTACAACCCCACTGACTTTATAGACTGGCAGCTGTTTTCGGAGTGACCTTCCTGACAACGTCCTAAACCCTGCCCGTCCCTGTCGGGCACATCCTGGGTCTAAGGCTGGGCTGCACAGCAAAACCAGAGGCAGGCCGACTGCCCCCCAGTTAAGCTTACTCAAAGATGGAACTGCATTCCCTTCAGCTGATTCTTCAAGTCCTTCTGTCTTCAGTCATCAAACCCGCCATGCCTAAAAGAAGCCTCAGAGATTTTGGAAGATTTGCTTAGAAACAGGAAGAAAAAGGCGAGTCCACATATATACCCATTCATGAAAGTTCTGGATATTCGCCCTAGAGAAAACAAGCCCTACCAGGGAACCCGCTTCATATGAGCGATGCCCTCCTCCTCCTCTCCGGGAGACTGCTCTCCTAAACTAAATGACCCAGGTACAAACCCAAATCTCAGCTTACAGGTCAGACGGGACACTTAAGTCAGCATGCCCACACGAGAACTCACAGTCCAGCCATCCTCCCTGCTGAATGCCCGGGCTCCATCTGTGATCCCACCACCCCCCCGGCCAGAATCTCTCTCTCATCATCCTCTATCCCTCTCATTCCACATAGGGAGGATGTTACAGCATTTTACTTTTTTAGTAATTTCTCTTCTGTGTCTACCATGGCTAGGTTTCAAATTTTTCCCATCAAGAGGAGGCCCCAGTGAGTTCATGAGTCCCAGGCTCCTTCAGCTTTCCTTCCAAAGTCCCATCAATATGTGGTTTTTAGCCCCCAAATCTGCTTCTGTCCCTTGATTTCTCCAAATTCTTGGCAGATTCCCCTTGTCTCCCGAAGTGAGTTCTCAGACATTAGGGGGATAAGAATCAGGTCGATGCTGGGGAGGGAAAACGTCATACAGATTCCAGAGTCTTCGGCAAGGAAGTCAGGAGGGGTACAGTGGGGCCCAGGAACCTGCATTTCACATGCCCTCCCCGTGATTCTGATTAGAAGGTCTGAGAGCCTCATGCTCTAAGGAACGGGAGACGACAAGATACAGAACTCCCCTTAAAAGCGTATGGAAGGTGCCTGAACATACAGCCGGGGGCCAATAAGCTTGAAAATCCCAAATCTCCCTCTTCATAATACGCTGTTCTGCCCTGGAATGGAAATCACAAGTAGGATCTACCTGCATGACCATTTCCGAAAGCAAATCATTCTAATGCCCTCAGTAGAAGAGGAAATGGGAAAGGAAAAGGTATACATTTTAAATACCTTCACTTAAATATTTGTGCAGAACCAAACCAGAGGACGCAAAGGAGCAAACAGAGGCCTCCACACGTCGAATCCTCGTGCACACAACAGCCACGAGCGCAGACCCGCAGTGTTTTCCCGGATCACTCTAATGGCACAGGCGGGTGCTGCCTCTGAAGACGCGGTTTCCCCAGATTGTGAATTTGTAGTAAAACTCTACATAAAAGCAGGTACCATCTTCCCCCAATTTACGTAGTTTTATTCCTGGGAAATTCAATGTGTTTATTAAAACATCACAAACGCTTCGTGCCCGTGTGTAGAACCATGTCAGTTCCAGCTCAAGTACCTGAGAACAGGTCTGTTTTTAAACCTCACATAAGATGGAGAGATTGGAAAGTCAAGGTCACACAGGACATGTTTTCGTGGACAGAACTACCCTGTGTGCGCAAGGTGTGCACCTCCTGTTCTGCTCGCGAATGCCGGCAGGGCCCTCCCATCATGAAGACCAAAGAGAATCAAACTGATAAAACCCACCAAAAAAACGCACGCACACACATGCATCCCGTGACTTTCCAATACCCCCAGAGCAAACAGCACACGATCTTTCCACAGGAGCTGTGTGACAGTGACCTTCGCGTCTCTGCGCTCAGCAGACATCTGGCCTGCCTTGACTTCTGGCTATAGCTGGGCTCTGCTTATTTCCCTAATGTCGGTTTTTAGGACCATCTCCCAATGTCTGCCGTTCCTCACCCATAGCCTCCTCGGCTGGCTCTCTCCCTGCACCCTGCTAGGCAATGGCCCTCAGGAAGCCTGGTCCAGTTGTAACTATGGAGGGAACTTTCCCTCAAGTCTGCGTCGGCCCCCCCAGACCTGGGATCGGAGGTCTAGAGCTGGAAACCCAACCACCTCCTCACCTGTCCTTCAGACACATCGGAGAGGCTTAGCCACATCATTCCCTGACTGACCCCCCCACATCACGCCCACCCTTACTCCTCCTTCCAGCCTGGTCCCCCTCCTTGCTAACAAACTAGCCATCTGATCTCAGTGTCAGACACCTTGAGACCCCCTCCCACAGCCGATCCGCCACAAAATTCTGCTGAGTATCTGGCCTGTTTCCCAGTTTTACTCCTGCTACCTAACATGGCGCTTGCCATCAAGTGAGTATGCAAAATCCACGTTAAATGAACAAAGGACTTTTACAGAAATAGTGAACTTTTTTTTTTTTTTTTTAGATTTTATTTATTTGAGAGTGAGAGAACGAGACCGAGAGCGTGCACACATGAGCAGGGAGGAGGGGCAGAGGGAGAGGGAAGAAGCAGATTCCCCGCTGAGCAGAGAGCCCCACGCAGGGCTTGATCCCAGGACCTTGGGATCATGACCAGAGCTGAAGGCGGGCGCTTCACCAACTGAGCCACCCAGGCACCCCAGAAATAGTGAACTTCTTGCAGACCTATCCTTTCTTCACCCCCATACCATTTTCCATGATACTCCTTCCACGTGAACACCCACTTTCATTCCCAAAGGCTTCTAAGTGTGCATTCTTTGATCCCTGGCCAAAACACCACTTCCTCAGTGCAGTTTCCTCTGACCTCCCTGGGGCCCCGCCGTGGGCTCTTCTCCATCTGCCGTCATGGTGTTGTACTGACAGTACCAGGGGAAGAGCACTGCTGCCTCTCAATGACGTGGCAGGATATTCTTCCTTCCTTAGGATCTCAACACACAGCAAAGAGGCCGGCTCAGCAAGCATTCCTGAATGGTTTCCTCCTTCTCTCTCCATCCACCTCACAGACCTCTCCTATCCAGGCTCAGGAAAACAGGGCAAAGGGGTTTTATGAGAAAGGAGAGGTTGATCCTGGCACATTCCCATGGCTCTGGGGACCCAGGCACCACTATCTTTTCCCAGTCTTTGATTAGTAAAGACAGCTTTGATCCTTCCACTCCCCAAATACGGTAAAAGCCACGGGGGGGACTGCAGGGAGAGGGGTATACACACGTCACCCACTTCAAGATGGCGGCCAAAGCCTGCTAGGTAAAGACCAACACCGCAGAGACACTACATTTTCCCAACGTGGGAAAAGCTGTTAGCAAGAGACTAGACACACATAGGGCTGGAGAAGGAACAAAACAAACACAAACTTAATTAGAGTTGAAGATTTCCCAGCTGGGATCCATGGGTAGGGACGGAGCTCCAAAGGCCATCGAGGCAATTCCATCCCAGTAAGACAGGCCTCGGAGACCACCCGAGGCAAAGCTGGGGAGTTTTAAGATTTTCACACAATCCAGTGTTCTCGGCTTTTGTTTTTCCCCTAACCTAACCTCCAGGCACTGCTGAAACCCCAGGCTTCCAGCTCTTCACTCCCTAACTCCTCTCCCCTCCATAAATTAAATTAATGAGGAGTTTTCTAAAAAAGTACATTCTCTTAGAGGCTCTGTTATTCTGAAGCTAATGGCCCTGACATGTAGCCAGGCCAAACAGTCCCAGGCAGCCATAACTCTTGCAACAGCTCCAAAATGTAGCCTCAAATGTCACGGAGTCCTGCCCTGATCTGTCTTCCCCTTTGATTATCAGCGGTTGCCTTCCTTCCTCCCCTAACATTTTATAGCAAACTCAAATGCATCAAAGAAAGTGGTTAAGGATGTGAAGATTGAGAAATACATTCAATCTTCATGCTGTGATCTTGTCTCTTCCTTCCTACATCTTGTCTCTAAGAGAAAAGGACAAGAATAAATTTGAGGCCACATAGAACAGACCGACAAAATCCATCGAAAGCTACAAGGGGGATGACCGTCTCTAAATGCCAGCACGCTAATATGCAGCACACACTTACTCCAAGGACTGGGTCACAGTTGAGATGGGTGATTTCTAGATGAGCAAGGAGCAGAAAGGCACACAATGAGGCAGTAAGGACAGAAGTGCTTCAAATCACCTTCCTAAATGAACACGCAGCAAGGTGATTAAAAAGAAAAAATATATATATGTATGTATGTATGCAAACAAAATTGCAAGAGAACCTGATTTCGACATATGTAAAAAGGGTACAAGGTCAGAATAAACAGTAATATTTGAGTTTTTAAGCCTCCAATGTAAAGTAATTAGACACACGTTTATGAATCTGCTTACCTTGAAAATAAAATGTGAAATATCACTTCCTGGATAGAAAGGGCCTCAATTCCCATATGCACAGTTTGACCCCCAAATCTGGGTTGAGATACTCCAGTTTTAGTACCTCATATCCCCAAAAAAAATCAAGAGGAGGAGATAAGGGGGAAAGGGGAGAAACATAAAAGAAAAAGTTGTATCTGCGTCTCCTAACGGACCACAGCTTATCTCAATCAGCAACCGTCCGATTGTCGGTGTGTTCCTTAGACGTGGTGTCTGTCCCCAAATGGCCAGGCAGAGAACAGACACAGTGAGGAGACTGGTAAAGGGAGGCCGACAGGAGGGGGAGATACCTAGAGGAGGGAGATTTTCTTACCAAACCTTAGACCCTGAAAGGACACACATGCTGTTCTCCTTCTTCTGGGCTGTCTTCCTCTCAGCATCATTAGAGAATCCTATTTTAAGAAATTTAGGATTTCGGGGCACCTGGGTGGCTCAGTGGGTTAAAGCCTCTGCCTTCGGCTCAGGTCATGATCCCAGGGTCCTGGGGTCGAGCCCCGCATCGGGCTCTCTGCTCAGCCGGGAGCCTGCTTCCTCCTCTCTCTCTGCCTGCCTCTCTGCCTACTTGTGATCTCTGTCTGTCAAATAAATAAATAAAAATCTTTAAAAAATTAAAAAATTTAAAATTAAAAATTTAAAAAAAAAAGAAATTTAGGGTTTCCCAGGCATTTCTGCATACACTTAATCTTCTGCAACCCTCCAGCAATGCAGCCAGTAGGCATACCCTTGTTATAGCGCAGAAAATGGAGGTTCAGGAAAGTTGCTCAACTTTCCCAATGTGACACAAATGAGTGGATAGCCACCCCCAATACAGATCTTTTGATTCCTTAGTAAGGGATTATTACATTTTTGTAGCACAAACTTCGGATTTGCAATAGTAAAAATAAAAGGGAGTTGCAGGGAAATGAACAGGTAGTGAACTCCTAACTGTTCCCCAAATCAGGAATATCGTAGGCAAATCACATGTGGAGAAGGAGGGAGCCTGCTCCAAGAGGGGAGCAAATAGATTTTCATGTAATAATTATCTTCTGAGTCTACCTCCTCCATACCCTACTCCATTTGCTAACATCACAAAGTTTTGTGCAGCTGTGGAGGAGAGTTTATTCTGACCTTGAATTTGTGATGTTGCTGGTTGTTACTCCAACTGAAAACATGCTTCCCTCTGTACAGTGTGTTCCTTACCCGTCCGTCTTACCAGGAGGTAAAAATGCCCTAGCACTCACGAAAAGAATGGTCTGCAGATATTTAATGCGCAGTATAACTCATCGTGCTGATATCATTAGAGATCAAAGCACAAGCAAGGCAAAGAATGGAAAAGGAATGCGAAAACATCAAGTTAATTACACTTGGTTGTCCCAATAGCTGTCACTCCTTCAATTAAGATGCTGCTTTGGCTAATCTTCAGTCAAGCTGTGCCTCTCCAAAAGTCAAGCAATAAAAGCTAAAGTCAAAACCTCTAAAGCCGAAGCCGGTTTCTTCCCGCTACAGAGGGCTCTGCATTCACCGGGGGCCTCCCCAGCTCCTCTCCATGTGCAACTGTCCATCCTTTCCTCACCACCGCATGTTAGAGCAGGGCTGGCCGCCAACACTCGGCATGCACGCAGAACCTCCAGAAACAAGGGTTTCATGAAATCTCTGTACCCCGGTTCTTCACCCAGCCTGGACTTGGGGCATGGAAATGTCTGAGGTTAGAGGCGGCTTCTTGGTTTACAAGGAATGATAAAAGACTCCTCATACCTCAATTCTGTTTTTTATTTTTTTTAGATTCTATTTATCCATTTGAGAGAGAGAAAGAGAGAGAGCACAAGCAAGATGAGGGGCAGAGAGAGAAGCAAACTCCCTGCTGAGCAGGGAGGCTGATATGGGGTTGGATCCCAGAACTCCATGACCATGACCTGAGCCAAAGGCAGATGCTTCACCAACTGAGCCACCTGCGTGTTCCAGAGAACAAAATATTAGAGCCATGGGCAGCAACAGTGCTTTCCCATCCCTGGAATAATTCCTTTCCCTCCATTAATTCATGGATTTTTCCACGGGAGGGGGGTGGGCAAGGGGGGCTCATTTGGCCAAGTACTTATTGTATAGCAGAAACTGGATGGAGGCCTTATAGATATTGTCTGATGTAATCCTTCCCACGAGCCTGCAAGAGAAGGAGACAATCTAAATTTTGAGCTGAAACTCAGCCAGGGTGTGTTCCAAAGGCACTTGCAGGAACTTAAGTCAAGATTAGTTCAAGAAAAACCTACACATCCTAAAGGGCGACTCCCCGGAATCCACAGGTCTTGGGGAAGTTGAGAGGAGAAAGGAATGTGGCCACTAGCAGCCGTGCACCCAGAATGCCAGCCCACTCCGTGTCCACTACACAACCCTTGAAGCCGCTAAGCCACATTCTTCATTTTGCCCTATGGCTTCACGTTCCTGGGTGTTGTCCCATCAGTCGGAAAATCATTCCTTAGCTCTTCCTTAGGTCTTCTCAGGCCATTTAAAACCACCACCATCTGATCTAATGCAGCAGTTCACTAAGCATTTCGATCGGTTTTCGTGACCGAGTGGTTTTTACCAAAACTAGTTCTCCATCCTGTTTCCACTTCTAACTCCACAAACTGGAGATGATTGAGAGCAAGAACGTAGAACCCACTCTCCTCATCCCGCTCTCCAGCACTTCGGGCAGGGGGCTGGACTTGCACACTTCCCACACCAACTCAACCTGAATGAGGTCATAGAAGCTGGGAACGAAAACTCCTTTTTGACCTAAACCAAGGGAGCAGCTTTTTTCCTTTCAACACAGGTGCCCATGTGAGACGACAAAGCTCAGATTTTCTGCCATCAGCGGACACCTCTAGAATCCCTTACAGATACATTGGAAAGTGTGTTCTGCTTCAAGTCTCAGAATGTATCCTGACCGTATATGGGCTGCGGTTCATGCGCTAGGAAACCGGGACCCTTACAGAGGAGCGTTCATAAACGGATATCCCAGAGGGTATGATCATGTAGTCCCTTTCCAGACCTCCAGCAGTATTTTTACTCTGAACCGTCTCCTGAGACCCACCTGGTACTGGATTATTAGAGAACATTCTATACCAGTTGCATTTAAAAAGCCCTCCTTGAGACGCCTGGGTGGCCCAGTCCGTTGAGCACCTGACTCTGGGTTTCAGCTCAGGTCATGATCTCACGGTTGTGGGAACCATGCTCAGTGCAGAGTCTGCTTCAGATTCTCGATCTCTCTCTCTCTCTCTCTCTCTCTCTCTCTCTCTCGCTCGCTCTTGCTCTCAAATAAATAAAACCTTTAAAAATTAAAAATAAAAAGCCCTCCCTGCCACCCAGAACTGAAAATTCAATCCCAGCTCACCCTGAATTACTGAACGCATCTGGCCTGCTCATCCCGATGCCATCTTCATCAGAGCGGTTCTGTGCACCAATGGGTAGGACCTTACTGAGCTCCTGGATTTCTCATTTCCACCTGCAGAGGTGTTCCTTGCCAATATACACCGGCACGTTAAAATTGACTAGATCTAGGGTATCCCACCAAAGAGCACAGCCACTGAAGAAATGGGTGTGTGTGTTCTCAATTCCTCCTACAACCTTTAAGAAAGTAGAGCCAGAAGAGAAAAATGGGTCTTCTTTCTTAGCAGCTCTCTCTCCTCTGTTCACGGCATAATGTGGCCCAAAAAATGACCAAAAAACAAAAACAAAACCAAAAAATCCACACACAAAAGACTGTGCTACCTTAAGACAAGGAGTAACACTGAACCAGGAACCAGAGGTTGCCAAACTTGAACATGCCTGAGAATCACGAGAGAGGTGCCTTTTAAAACTTCAAAATCCTGCCCCAGTGGTTTCCGACTGAGCAGGTCGACAGTAGAAGCCAGGAATTAGCCCTTTCAGACAAGTTCCACAAGGGGTTGGAGGCTGGTGGTCTCAGGACCACCCCTCCAGAGCGCCCAGCAAGCGGGGTGAGGGCAGACAAAGAGCCAAGGGAGGGACGGAGCAGGGTCAGGCATGTGGGATTCTGAAGTGGTTTCATTTCAGCTGTTTATGGTCTTTTCCTTTGCTTCCATTATAAAGTCTGTTCAGTTAAAAATTGACCAAGTAGGCCCCAGACAGAGAGAAGTCTGGCAGAAAAGTCCTGATAACACTAATGGTAGTAAATGGGCTTTCTTTAAACAGGGCACCTGGTTCACGCCGAGCTGCTTTCCTGCAAGATTTATCGAGGTATTGGGGCGCCTGGGTGGCTCAGTGGGTTAAAGCCGCTGCCTTCGGCTCAGTGTCATGATCCCAGGATCCTGGGATCGAGCCCCGCATCAGGCTCTCTGCTCAGCAGGGAGCCTGCTTCCCTTCCTCTCTCTCTCTGCCTGCCTCTCTGCCTACTTGTGATCTCTGTCTGTCAAATAAATAAATAAAATTAAAAAAAAAAAAAAAAAGATTTATCGAGGTATCGAGGTCCACCCTCCTCAGACAACTCTCATCTTGGGCTACTTTCATTCAAAACAACATTCCCCATCGCCATCAAAACCCGCCCGGCAGTCCTTGTTTGTTAACCACGCCTTAGGTACAGTGAAACAATCTTGTATCTTAAAGGCTGGACTAGTTGTTCGGGTGAAGTTTATACGAAGCTGAGGTATAAAAATGTACAGGTGAGGGGTACCTGGGTGGCTCAGAGGGTTAAGCCTCTGCCTTCGGCTCAGGTCATGATCTCAGGGTCCTGGGATGGAGCCTGGCATCGGGCTCTCTGCTCAGCAGGGAGCCTGCATTACCCCTCTCTCTGCCTGCCTCTGCCTACTTGTGATCTCGCTCTCTCTGTCAAAAAATAAATAAAATCTTTAAAAAAAATTTTTTTTTAATGTACAGGTGAGGCACTGACGAGAAGACGATCACTGTCCAAACACACACACTGAAGTGGGGACACTAATGGGTTAAAAGCAAAAAACAAAAAAAACTAGACGATAAACCTGACGAACAGACTAACAAAAATCAATAAAGCCCAAGCAACTGCAGCCCCAAAAGTGTAAGGGATATAAAAGGTATTTTTAAAGAAAGTAATATTTAATGAAACATTTATTAAACAGATACTTCGTGAAGTGCTGTCAAAAGCAGGAATGAAAAAAGAACCCAGGACTCTGAATTTCCAGCGCTTGTCAATAAAGCCATTTCCCCCCCACAATCCAAAATAGCTGTAATGCCCTGGTTATTTTCTAACATATGGCTGAAATATTGATATTTTAAGTGCTTTCAGCTTATAGTCCCTATTAGAAACGTTCACTAACATTTATGCAACTTCATAAGTCAGTCTAACGCCACGGTCAGACGAAACGCACACTTGAACCAAATAAACATTTCCAATCACAGGCTAAAATTGTTCCCATAATTACCTGATAACCGGACACCCACACTCATTTGCCATCCTTCCTCCCAGAATAAGGTTCTTTAGGAAATTCTCCAGTACAAAAAAGGTGCTGTAATCCAGAAAGAAAGGAGTCCAATTCCAGATACTAAGCTTAGAAGCTGAAAGAGCTTAAACATTAGGAGAATTTAGCTCATTTGTTGGTTGGTTTTGTGGGATCACATTAACTGGGATCACATTAACCCAGTGCTTGTGTATGTGCCTGCTCAGTCCTAGTCTCAAAAGACAGAGTAAAGTCCTGGCCATAAAGTGCTTACATTCTAGCAAAGACCATTAATCAACCAGCCGGCAAATATTTCATCTAACTGCACATAGTGTTAAATGCTATGAAGGAAAACAAAACGGAGGGGGTACAAAGTGACAAAGCCTTGGGTGGAGGGTAGATACTGCAATCATTTTTTTTTAAGATTTTTATTTACTTATTTGACAGAGATCCCAAGTAGGCAGAGAGGCAGGCAGAGAGAGGGGGGGGGGCGAGGAAGCAGGCTCCTTGCTGAGCAGAGAGCCCAATGTGGGGCTTGATCACAGGACCCTGAGACCATGACCTGAGCCAAAGGCAGAGGCTCTAACCCACTGAGCCACACAGGCACCCCGATACTGCTATTTAAATGTTAGGGTGGACAGAGAAAGTTTCTCAGAAGCTTTTAAATCAATTATGGACTAAACCCAACGCTGAGAATAATATTGATTCCACTCCCCAGAGTCATCAATAATCACTGGTCTGTATGAAATGCTAAAGGCTACTTACATGCACATGAATGAAGGAAGATCTAGGAATTTTTAAGGAAAGAAAGAAATGTGCGAGGCAGCCTAGCAGATAGAGAGGCATACCCTTCATCTGTCCTTGCTCACATGAGCCAACCAAGACCATCCATAAGTCTGACTTACAAGCAGACACACACACACACACACACACTGAATTCCAAGGAAAGCCCTGTTTAATTCCTTCAGAGTTCTTTTTCAGGGAAAGAACAGAATATACTTAACAGATTACACCATCAGATGCAAGTAACAGAAATTTTGTAAAATCTTGTTACTAATTTCATCACAATTCTAATCAGATATTTTCTTATTCTTAATAAAGGAGAAACCAGCTTCAAACAAATTCCTCATGTAATTCTCATTTAAAACATGCAGAGTTTTTTTAAGATACCAATATCCTGTGTTAAAGGCAGGAAGCAACTGCCTCAGAAGGTTGCAAAGAGTGAAATAAATCCTTGTATTTGAAAGGCAGTATCTGAAGAGTCCAACACTACAGGAAAACCATAATCTATTTCAGATTAAAGGACATTAAAAAAAAAGAGTCATCACTTTCTAGTAGCTGGGATTAGAGTCTGGTTAAAACTCTAATCATTCAGGCTTTTAATCTGAAATTGGTCCTTAAAAGCTGTAATGAATTAAACAATATGCCACCCACAGAATCAACTATAAAAATATACTGTAACTAAAAGCATAAGGACTTAACTCATTTCCTTCCTCATTTTCCCATAATTCATTTGACCCCCTTCCTGTCACCTCATCTAAACACTGTCTGGGTTTCCGTTAACATCCTCCCCCTTGGAATTCATTACATTGGTCCTCCCAGATTTAAAAGACAATTTTATAAATGTTCCCATCTACAACTTTGTTGTTACATTGTAGAGAGCGGTTCAAATCAAAGTTTGATTCAAATCAAACTGCCCGATAACTAACCAGAAATATTAGACAAGTCTTCAAGCTTCATGTACACTCTTCTCCTAGCAATTCTCCATTACTTCATGTCATCCACCATCACCTCAACAACACACAATGTGTGCGTAGCACATTACAATCCCCAAAGCATTTTCATATACATTAATCTCGTCTGATTCTCACAACAGCCTTGAGACCTTCTAATTACCCTAAGTCACAAGAGTAAATTACTCAAACGAAGATGTGGGGCAAACAAGGGCATGCAAACTGGCTTTTGGTTTCATCAAATCCTTAACTGCTAAGAGCCAGCTTCATATTTTAGAATAGGATTTCGCAGCTGTACAGACCCCCATCAACCCTTTCTCTGAACTCCTCAATTTATAGACAGGGATGCCAACTCTCCTGAGTCTACTGTATGTAAAATTAGTCAAAGTCACTGTTCAAAGGCAATGTCCAGATAATTGATGGTGTAGGTAGCAAATTAACAGTTTCATTTGAATCTATATTATGGATAAAGAGAGAGCTAATCTTTCATCCAAGGTCACACAATTAATAACACTCCTTTTACAAACCCGGGCCTGTCTGGCTTCTTTGCCAGAAGGCTAATCTAGCTGATGATTCAAGATAAGAGTGGGAGGGAATAGGATCCCAGGTAAGGCTTTGACTTGCAAGTTCATTCATAACCCATTTTAAAACTAGAACGTAAACGCTAACCCTGGAATGCTCCTAAATCCACTACATTTTCGCTCTTACTGGCTTTGCTCAGTGGCTGTATCACAGCTTAAGTGAAATGCAATTGCTGTTGGTTGATTAATTTTTTAGCTGCTTTTTGGGGTTTTCTTGTCTGTTTTTTGGTTTGGGGTTTTTGGCTTTGTTTTGTTTTGTTTGGCCTACCACACAAAATTAAAATCAAATCTAAGAAAATGCTTATGGCTTTTTTTCCCCCACCTTAAAAAACTTAAGTGATCGTTAGACCTCATTCTGTGAAAATGACTGTTTTTCTTCGGGTTTTATTTCTATTTGCTTTAGTCACAGGGAGAAGGAATCTAATTATTATAAGCACAACGGCAGCTTACATTTGTGTAGTGTTTTATCCTTACAAATGCATTACATTAACCTATTTGATACTTATAACTCACTGGGGAAGCAGCACGGGAATGATTACCCATTTTCACAATTAAGTGAAGGCTCAGAGAGGTTGAGTCATCTGCCCAATGTCACTCAATTAGTAAGGTCAGAACAAGGTCAGAAATCCAAGTCCTTTTGCCTGTAAGCCTTGGGCTCTTTTATTACTTGGTCAGAAAATCACCATCGAAGGAAATGTTCTGATGACCCTATATGTCACTCTATAGTAAATTCATTACTAAGTATACTCGAAGGGTTTCCTACTCTGTCTCTAGACCACTTCTTATCCTTCCATCAAGATAACTGTCATACTGTCTTACTCTTAGAGTGACAGAAGCAAACACTACTGGACTGTGCCAAGACAGAGGATGTCCAAAGCCTTAGTTGTGCTAAAAAAATAGAATTTGGGCCACAAGACCCATGTAAGCAATCCGTTGACATGCTTCCGAATTAAACTAGTCAAGGAGGCACGTCTGTCACCCAGAGATGTCAGGAGAAAAGTAGAACAGGACTCGGGCAGAAGAAGGAAGGGCACAGAGCCTGTGAAAACAGGAATGATTGGAAGCCCAAGCTATGGACAGAAGAATCATGGGAACCACACGTGAGAATTCTTGCTGTTCGCGCTTCTGATGTAAAACATCCTTTTACATTCATTAGGTGATTGAAATTATTTATCTACTTAACTAGCTACTAACAGCAACTCTCAAGCCAAGTGAGTATTTCTTGGGATATTTTTAATGCTCCTGAAAGCTAGTTGGGTTATGTTTTGTTTCTTCTTTTAAGCACGGATTTTTTTTAATCCATTAGGAAATGGATAAAAGGCAGGAACAGACATTTCAGTGGCAAGAACATACGGATGGCAAATACGCACAAAATGTTCGACATCATCAGTGGTCAGAAATTCAAGTTCAATCTACAATGGAATCACTTCCACCTATCAAAAGAGTGAAAACTAAAGACGGCGAGAACAGCAAATGCTGGGGAGGATGCAGAGAAACTAGGTCACTCGTGCATGGCTGGTAAGAAGACAAAAATGGTACAGCTACTCTGGAAAATGGTGTGGCAGTTTATTTTAAAACTAAACATTCAGTTGCCATACAAGCCAGCAATTTGATTCTTGGGTGTTTATCGCAAAGAGATGCACAGTTACATTCACATAAAACCAGAGCAGCCTTATTCATCATAGCCCGAAACTGCAAACAGGCCAGATGTCCTTCAACAGGTGGGTGTTTAAACCACAGTATGTCTATACACATACCATGAAGGATGAGTCCACAAAAAGAAACCAGTTAATGATACATGCAACTCGGATTTATCTCCCCGGAATTATGGGGACTTTCAAAGGGCACTCCAAAAGGTTATAAATTTTGTGTGCTTTTTTTTTTTTTTTTTTTTTTTTTTTTTTGAAGAAATAGAGAACCGGCATCTAGCTGACTCAGTCCATAGAGCATGCCACCCTTAATCGTGGGGTTGTGATCCCGCACTGGCAGGAAGACGGAGGGAGAAAGGAAATGGAGAAGCCATTAGTGGTTTCCAGGGGCTAGAGACAGGAGGGGTGGGAGGGAAACAGCTGTAGCTCTCAAAGAGCAACAGGAGGAACCCTTGTGCTGTGGGAGCCGGGCAGCACCTTTACTGTGCTGACCACAGGAAAGGGGGATGTAAAACCCCCCACATGGTAACAATGTATAGCATAAGTGTTCACCAATCCACCAATACAAGTGAAACTAGAACTCTAAGGCTGGTAGATTGCACCAATGTCAGTATCCTGATTATGAAACTGTACTCAATTTTCACAAAATGCTACCATTGTGGGAAAGAGTAAAGGCTATATTATTTCTTACAACTGCATAGGAACTTACCATACCTCAATTAAATTTTTAATTTAAGAATAGATTGGTAACAAGTATTTATAGCTTAGCCATCCCAAAATGATATTGTAATAATATAGCCTTTTTTTTTTTTTTTAAAGATTTATTTGACAGAAAGACAGGGAGAGAAGGAACACAAGCAGGGGGAGTGGGAAAGGGAGAAGCAGACTTCCCACTGAGCAGGGAGCCCAATGTGGGGCTCGATCCCAGGACCCTGAGATCATGACCTAAGCTGAAGGCAGATGTTTAACGATTGAGCCACCCAGGCGCCCCAATTTTGCCTTCTTTGAACCAGGAGCACTCTTGGTTTGCTCTATTCCTACACAACTACTTATGGTAAGGAGCTTCCATTAAGTATACTGGGAAAACCATTCCTTGAAACTCAGGAGCGAAAGAAGCCTTTAACAAACAGTACATTTTGTGAGACTTCATTTGCATGAAGCTGGAGGAAAGAGTCAGGGAGAGGCTGGGAAGGAGCAAGAAATAACTAGCTGGGGCCATGGTAATGGTAGCTTGACAGGAGTCCAAGTTACACAAGTGGATCCATTTGTCAAAGGTCTAAAGGCCCTGTAAGATTCATGCATTTCGTTGTATGAAATTTTACGCTAATTCATTGTATGAAATTTTGCACTAATGGTAAACAAGTTGAAATGAAGCTTCAAGGACTGGCTCTCTGTTAGCTTTATAGTCTTGCAACCAAAGATTCCCGTGCTCTAAGATACTGAGCCTGTAATAAATCCAGGGTCGCCAAACTACGTGGTTTAAAAAAAAAAAAAAAAGTGGGGGTGCCTGGGTGACTCAATGGGTTAAGGCCTCTGCCTTCAGCTCAGGTCACGATCCCAGGGTCCTGGGATCAAGCCCCCCATCCGGCTTTCTGCTCGGCAGGGAGCCTGCTTCCTCCTCTCTCTGCCTGCCTTTCTGCCTACTTGTGATCTCTGTCAAATAAATAAATAAAATCTTTAAAAAAAAAAAAAAAAAAGAAAGAAAGAAAAGAAAAAAAAAGAAAAAGAAAACAGTTCACAATTATCCCACCTTGAATACACTTTTGTCAGGGAAAGGAAATTGCAATCAGAGTAACCATGAAGCAAATTCATATAAAAAGTGTCATTAAATCAGACTAAATCAAATTAAAATAGATGTAATTAGGGCCCTCTGAAAGTAATTTTGGCTAATACTTTGTTTACATGTAATATAGATGTAGCAACTACTGACCTCGGGCACTTTCAGTTGCTTTTATATTAATTATTACATGTGCTTTTTACAGCCCAGCTCAAAATATCCTTTATAGGTCTGAGCAGCTAATTTTTTTTCCCCCCAGCCAAAATTACTTCAAATGAGTCTCCGCTCCCAAGGGTGGGAGTCCTGTGAAATCCACATACTGATAGTGATGTAAAATCATCTGGCCTCTAGTAAGAGTTGTAGGTTTTGCTTTGCCTAACCATGATTTTGTTCTGTTCAGGATACTTATTTTGGTAAGATTACAAAAGAGATGGTGGGCTGTCCTTGATTGCAATTATACCCAGTAGGACCCACCCTTTTCACTTAATAGGGCTGGCACTGCAGAAACATGTCTGCTTAATTGGCCAGACAAGTCAAGACACTGATGGAAATTATTCCTTGACCCTACCAACAATCTGTAGAGAAGATAATGTGAGAAGTGTCTAGTGCCTCCTTCTCCATTTTGGCCTTAAACTTTGCTCATGGTCCAGGCTCCATCACCAGCCCCTTTGTAATATGAGTTTCCCTGAGCAGTGGGATATATTTCATTGTCAATTCGTGGCCATGCAATCGCTCACCAAGACCATGAAGAATATGTAGATTCTTGATTCTTCGATACAATGAAGGAAGCAACTGCAGAAATACACATAATTCTTAGTATATATCAGTGACAAATGTTAGGTTCACATTATTTGTTAGAAATAGTGAAAAAGACAAGATTATCATTTTATCTCTTGGCAAAGAGGTGGGGATAAGCAGCAAAAATGAAAAGGAAAAGGTAGAGGAAGGGGAAAAAAAAAATCAGAGGTTGTACCTCGAAGAGTAGTTTCCCAGGCAACGGTCAAGAAAAAGGTAGCAGTTAAAGATTAGTTATGAACACACTTGTCTTTTAATTATCAGTAATCACACGAAAACAGGAGCTAAGAATCCATGCACATGGATTTGGGCCCGTGCAACTTCCCCTCAAGGGCCAAGTTTGCTTCCCTATCTTCCTGCTCAAACCAAAGAATTACACTTTTATTATGCCAGATCACCAATTTTAATGGGTTTCTATAGCGAGTTACAAGCCCCAGAAGGTTGCAATAGAGAAAGACAGAAAACCTGACTGTATCTTTAGCTATAAGAATTAGCCCAGTCATTTGATTGAATGCTCTACTATCGCGGCACAAGAAATGGTCCCCGATTCACTAATCAGACAAACATCTTTGTCCTTTTTTCCCCGTCCATCAAAAAAGTTCCTAAACCATGATGTTTTCTAATAAAAAAAGAAAAAGGGCATAGAAACAAAACCCAACTGTGGTGTTTTTATCTACCAAACAAAACGGGATTCACCATTTTTTAGATGCTAACGGCCCTGGAGCTCACCCAGGAGGAGTTAAATGATCACATCCTTTCCCTTGTAAAGTAGTTATTTTCAAGCAGTTTGCTTCAAGGTGACTCTACCAGTCTGAATCGTCAGTTTCCTTCCATTCCCTCCCCTGATGTTAGTGGGCATTTCAGTACCAAAACCGTATTTCGTGAAATCTACCACTTTGTTGAACAGGCCAGAGAAGAGCTTTATTAATGAGGAATCTTGCAACCACTTGTTCTAAAAACACTGATCCAAAAAACTAAGTCTTGAAGCAACCTGAGCAATTCCTTCCAAATACAAGGTTCGTATGTGCTAAGAATTGCCACAAATACTGTGTGATGGGTTACCGTCAAGGAGAAAAGTCATTCTCTCTTAACCCCAGCATTTCCCCCTGCCTGTCCACAGACAGCTCTAAATGCCCTTGACTGCAATTGAGTTTTTGGAAGTCGTATGTCCATTCCCAGGAGGCAAAAGAGCACCTTGCACTATGAATGGCGTATTTTTTAAAACTCAGCATTTCTTCACTGCTGAAAATCTATTCAGAAATCCCTTCCTCCTTAAGCCAGAGAGCTTTGTTCAGCCAGGGGGCCAACCAAGGCTGATATTTCAAGGAACCTAACCTCTTCATGAGTGGCATCAGAGAAGAGAGGACAACTGTCCAAGAGTCACCTTGAAGTAAGCTTCATCTCAGGTACCCGGGAGCCCATAAATGCTAGCAAAGGGTCAGGATGGCCACCAACATGGCATCAGTGTGATCTCATCTGCCGGTCCGGGGCTGTTCTGTCCAGAGAAGATGAGCTGTCCTCTCTAATACACACACTCAATTTCCCACCACATAAAAGGACACTCACTGGGGCACCTGGGTGGTTCAGTCGTTAAGCATCTACCTTCACTTAGGTCATGATCCCAGGGTCCTAGGATCGAGTCCCACATCAGGCTCCATGCTTGGCAGGAAGCCTGCTTCTCCCTCTCCCACTAACCCTACTTGTGTCCCCTCTCTCACTGTCTCTCTCTGTCAAATAAATAATTTTTAAGTGTTTAAAAAAGAAAAAAAAAGTACATTCTTTGTCCGAGGACATTCATTATCTGAAGATAACCTGGGCTTCTGTGTGTTCCAAACAAAGCAGGTCAGTATGGGGTCTGTCGATGGTAGAGGCAAGCAGTGGAGACAACAGGTGGACGGGGCCATCACTGAAGGCTTTGGGGAAGATTTGGGTTTTGAGCTCGGGTATCACTAACAGCAAGTATCAGTTACTGGATGGGGGCCAGGGAGCAACATGGGGGAGGGAAGAATTTGGACAAAGTGACAAAGTGAAAACACATTTTGTGTACTAAAACCACAACTAGATTCACTTGGTTGTAGCAGATTTTCCAGAACTATGGTGACAGCAAAGGGTATAAAAGAGAGAGTGAGACCAGACTTAGGGAAGGTGTGCATTCATTAGCTCACTGTGCCCAAGTCACTCTTCTCATGTATTGGAGAAAAAAATTTAAGGAAAGACCTTTTAGGATCTTCCTTCTCAAAGGGAAACCAGCCCTCGCATACAGAGCTGATGCAAACAAGACTGTTAACATCAAAGAGGTCATTATAATTCCTTCCCCCCAAATCCAGTTTTCAGTTACTTCTCTTACTTAAAAGATCCGGTCTGGCTACAAGCGTTTGGAGTGGACTGAGGAAATCCTCCCCACCTAAGTTATCTAACTATCTTGTCACTGGCAAGGTATTCCGTGAGAATGGCTGACTGGAAAGATAAATTTTCTGTGAGCTGATGAACAGTGACTTTCCCTAGAAACTAAGGGCAGCTCCGTGAACAGCTCCAACATGAGGAACATGGCTACAGGGCTGCCCCCAGACTCCAAAAGTAAGTACAGACTGAGTTTCTCTACTTGAGGAGAAAGATCCATCCCAAACCCACCAACATCAGTGTTCATAAGTCTCATCTGGGGGAGTCTGAAGAGGGGGATGGGAAAGCTCGAGGGCCCCAGAGGGGACCAGAAAAGACGATCAGGGAAGGGGCTAGGTTTTCATGCTGTCTGACAAGCACAGATAGCCACCTGGAGTGTGTTGTTTAATGTTACCATGAATTGTTTTCTCTCCAGAAAGCTCTGCCTTTTGCGAGTAATAAAATCACACGGGTAGAGTGTAAGAAGGAAGAGGGAGATTTGGAACCAAGAAAGCTAGTTTACTGCCCACCTCTGTCTAGGTGGTTAATGGCAGCTGTTAAGGCCAAACACTTAACACTCAACACAGTGAAGATGCGGGGGCCGCTGGAGGGGGGGTGCAGGGGGCAGACACCTGTGCCCCACCTTCATTCATTCCAAAGGGCTGTTAGTGCAGAAAGAGGGACTGCGCTTCCAGAAATAGCACTGCCTCATCTTCAGTGACATTCATCACAAGGAATCGCTTAACCTGCACTAGAGCGAGACCCTTGGGCCCATGGTTTGGGTCAGAGAAGTTCTTAGGATCACAAAGCACCATCATCTTATCCCATCAGGGAAGTCACTGAAGCCAGAGAGGTTAAAAATGCCCGGGAAAGACGGTGGCAAAACCAACACTGGGATCAAGAAGTAGTCAGTGGTCTTCCTCTGGCTTGGCAGGCCAGCTCTGATCCCCAAGTTGAGCCTGGCCTGGGGTGCCAACTCGGGGTTTTGAATTTCCTTCCAGATACAAAGTATTAGGGGTTCTGCCTAGAATGTCATTTGATTTCTACAACTGTCACTGATTACCCACCGAGGAAGAAAACTTTGGGCGGAATCAATACATCTGAGCTTAAGTAAAAATGGCCTCTCTTCCAGAATTTTAGCCTGAAGCAGCATTATTCAAAATGAAAGGCATTATACATCGGCACTAATACCCCACACTTGGCTTTCACCCTTGCAAGGATGCAAGAACAGAGCAGATTAGAGGGGGCGGTACCAAGAAAGACAAAGTACAGGTATGGACCAAAAAATAGAAACATAAGCTTGACACATTGTATCACCATCATGTTATTGGTGAAAGCATGACACCCTAGACACGGCTTCCCCCAACCCTTAGGAAACTGGGAAAACCGCAAAAGGGAAAGATTATCTTAAGATTCTAATTTCTAGGAGAACCCTCCTACATGGTTGGTGGAAATGCAAACTGGTGCGGCCACTCTGGAAAACAGCATGGAGGTTCCTCAGAGAGTTGAAAATAGAGCTACCCTATGACCCAGCAATCGCACTACGGGGTATTTACCCTAAAGATACAAACGTAGTGATCCAAAGGGGCACATGCACCCGAATGTTTATAGCAGCAGTGACCACAATAGCCACACTATGGAAAGAACCTAGATGTCCATCAAAAGACGAATGGATAAAGAAGATATGGTCCTTATATACAATGGAATACTATGCAGCCATAAAAAACCATGAAATCTTGCCACTTGTAATGACATAGATGGAACTAGAGGGCATTATGCTGAGCAAAATAAATCAATCAGAGAAAGACAATTATCATATGATCTCACTAAAATGAGGAATTTGAGAAACAAGACAGAGGATCATAGGGGATGGGAGGGAAAAATGAAATACGATGAAAGCAGAGAGGGGACAAACCATAAGAGACTCTTAATCTCATGAAACAGAGGGTTGCTGGAGGGGAGGGGGTGTGGGAGGGATGCGGCGGCTGAGTGATGGACACAGGGGAGGGCATGTGCTATGGTGAGAGCTGTGAATTGTGTAAGACTGATGAAATCACAGAACTGTACCCCTGAAACAAATAATACATTGTATGTTAATTTTTAAAAAGATTCTAATATCTAATATGTACACTTTAAGGATTTAGAAAGAGGAGGGTGGGGAGAATTCAAATAGTTTTCATTTCCCTTAGGTGGTACATAGAGGGGTTGAATCCAAGGCTAAAATGCGTCAGTAACAGAACCGTTTATTCAATGAGCTGGCCTCGGTGATGCTCTTTTTCTGCTTCAAAGGTTCTCTCAACAAGATACAGAAAGCAAGCCCTTTAGAAACATCCTTCTCTGCCCCACAAGTCAGGCCCAGCTTGACCATCTCAGACTGCAAAGGCTCAAGCCAACAAACCCGTGTCACAGCCCGAGAGGAGAGGGCTTTCCACGGAGTAACTTTTTTGGTAAGAAAAAAATCTCGGCGGTTCATAAGTGATTTTAATTTGCCACACTGTGTTTTTACAGACATCGCTGGACAATTAAAATAGTGTTGCAAATGGAAATTGCTCGTGCCTCATTGCAAATTTTATTGCCACGTTGGAATCCTTAAGAAGCACTATTAACTTTAATGGTGACCTGTTGCTCCCAGATTGTGAGTCATCTTCAATCAAGTAATTCAGGGATCATCTCCACAGCAGTGGGAAGAGGAGGCAGGGCAGCAGCAACAAGGAGCTCATTGTGAAAAGTCGAGGAGAAAGTGTGAAAATACACTTACACATTTGCAATCTCTAATTACTGTTAATTCTCAGAGGCTTCCTTCCTGGCATTAGGAAGCGCCCTTTCACATAAATATTGAACATGCCATCTTCAAGTCCTTCTATGTTTTCTAGAAGTGAAACAAAATTCTTAAGTTCGCCTTCAAGTGCAAATCAGACTTACATGTAAATTGAAGACAGGGTCTAAGTGGTCTTAATATTTTTTCATGTGCTTTTTCAATGACATCGTAGTTCCCCAGTGGTGTACGACAGAGGTGTTGTCCTTTCCCTTTTAAAAGAGCTTTTTGGGGGCGCCTGGGTGGCTCAGTGGGTTAAGCCGCTGCCTTCGGCTCAGGTCATGATCTCAGGGTCCTGGGATCGAGCCCCGCATCGGGCTCTCTGCTCAGCGGGGAGCCTGCTTCCCCCTCTCTCTCTGCTTCCCCCTCTCTCACTGCCTGCCCCTCTGCCTACTTGTGATCTCTCTCTGTCAAATAAAAATAAATAAATAAATAAAAATAAAAGAGCTTTTTGAAAAAAAATAAATAAAATCAAAATTTAAAAAAAATAATTTAAAAAATTCAAAAAAGTAAAAGAGCTCTTTGCAGAGATTTGAGGTGCCTGAATGACAAAAGTCAAAAGTGTGCCTCTTTCAGGTACAGAAGATAGGCATTCCTTAAAAAGAAGTGTAGAATGGGGAAATGCAGTGGATTCGACCATCGTAATCATTTACAGAACTAACCATCCACGGCCCAGTCACCGCTGCTCACTTTGGCCCTTTGAATTCTACAGTTTCTCTTGGATCCCAGACTCTGCATCATGCCCTTACTTTTCTGAGAGGAGCTTCACTTTCTCAAACATGTCCAAGTATGTTTAGTTTAGTAATTCCACTGTGAAAGTAAACACAAGTGGGAGGACAGAAAGAAAAACAATTGTGAAGGAAGGGAGGAGGGAGGGGAGGAAGGGGTGGGGAGGGAGGCCAATCTGTTAACCATACCCTAAGGCCTAGGCCCTTCGTGAAATTTACATACATTTCCCAAAATTCTCCCTGAAAAAATCTAGTCTCAAGTTCAGAGAACAAGCAAGTGCGTTCAGATTTAAAAGGGGAGGGGGAGTGTGTGAGGAGTAAGTGGGGGAAGCGGAGGTCCCCCGTTCAGAGGACAGCAGGAGGAGGAGGGGGCCAGACTTGGCGATTCTCTGAGGGAAGGCAGGGGAACATTCCGCGGCCTTCCCCTTCCCTAGCTTCTGTTCCCCGACTCCAAATCTGAGGCGTGGGACCAAACCCAAAGCTGCGGAGCTTAAAAAAAACCCTCCCCTCCTGGCTGAGTCCTGCCCAGCCCAACCCCCGCCGGGTCAGGCTGTGTGGCAGCTCCAGGCGCCTTAAGGTCATGGCTAGGTTTGGCCCGAAACGCTCCCACTCAGTGAAAACAGGCCTCTGGAGAAGCATGAGCCAACAGCCCGGGAAGAACCACTTCGCAAACAGACTTCCAAGGAGCATCAGCCTCTTGAAATCCTCTGTGCAAAAGTTCACACCATAAAACAGCTGCTTCTTAACGTCTCGGGGTTCTCATGAGCCCCGAGCTCCTGATGTACGCAGAACTTCTGGCCAAGGGTGTCCAAGGCCCTCAGCTTGATCCCCGAAGGGCTCCTGGTCAAAAGAACCAGGTCATAAACTTGTCCACGGAGAAACACTTACTGTCGTTTTCAGATGGTGTGTTCTGTTCAAGAGGTTATGATAATAAAGGAAGAGGAGCAAACACACTTTCGAGTCCTGGCCTGTGCTCGCCGGCACGCACTGTGGCTCCGTCCCGTAGCTGGGCTCTTACAGCCTCCAGCTCACTGGACTCCGATTTGGGGGGGCGGGGAGGAGATGAGGATCATTTCTAGAATGACTGTATCAAATTGGATTTCTCCTTCCTCCCCCCTCCCAGCTTTAACCTAAGAGCGGCTCGCCAACAAATAAGTTCCTGTTTCAAAAAAGTATTCACAGGCCTCACCCCTGCCAAAGTTTACAGCATAGTTACATCCTGCGGCAGAGAGAAGGTTGGGGTGGGGTGGGAGGGAAGTGGAGCGGGGCAGCTGTTTTTTCAATAAACTCCAGCTCCAGAAAACCTCCCACTGCTTCTTCCACACCCCCAGCGGTGAAGCAGGAGGAGGCAGCAGGAAAAGTCATTCCTCCGAGGCAGGGCAAGCCCAACGGAGCTGGCTCACTCACTTTCGCAACTCCCACACAACTCCCCAAGGTCTTTGCGAATCCCATCCCCCTCCCGCCCCCCAGGAGCAGGAGGACACAGGCCAAAGGGTTCCCTGTGCTTCCTTGGAGGTGGACTCCTGTTCGCAGGGAGCCCAAGAGATTTCCACCTCCTCTCCGCCCCACACCCCTGCACCGGAACAGAGGCACACGGGGCCACCTTACAAAAGGAGCCCATTAAGAAGGTAGACGGTTTGCATCCCACACCTTCCAATGGGCTGGAAGGGCTCCCCAGGAAAAAGGCACAGCTGCAATCCCGTGCTCCCCAACCAGCATGCCCTCCCTTTGAGCTCAGCAACTGGGCTTGCCTTTCTCCTCCAGAGTGGGAAGGTTGGAAGGGAACCGGAGAAGGCAGGACCCACCCGGACTCCTCCAGCTGAAAAGCTCTAATTTGTGAACCTAGAAAACCCTGGGGCATTGCAATCAAAGCAAGGCCCCACCCCGGCAGTACCTCTGATGATTTGTTCCCCGGCGAGTAGGCAGGCAGAGAAAAGGGAGAATGAGGACAAATGTGTTCAAAACAGAAACACTGCATAACACTAACTTGGTTTGGGCAAGGACCAGATTATAGGCCCAACACCTCCATTTCTGTCCAAGTGGAAAGAGAAACTACAGGGTACAACCTTGATCCAGCTGTGTGAACTCTGGTGCCCAGAGGCTCTGGCCAGGTCCAGAAGATCAGCATAACCCCAAATTGCTCCTCAGTCCCCAGCTGGCCTTTTTTTTTTTTTTTTTTTAAGTTCTTGAGAGTTCTTTTTGTTCCCTTTGGTGAACTGATTCTTTTGGGGCTGTGATTATAATTACTGTGGAATGGTCTCTGAGCTTCCAAATGTATGTTCTTGGTGTGAAATGGTTCTGTGTTGGAGAAAATGGTACGTGGATATGAACTTCTCTTTTAAGAACCCTCCCAAACCCTTCTCAAGGGACTGAACTGTAACCAAAGAATGTGAAATGGTAAGGAGCTACCAGGTAATGGGCTAAGAAGAAAACTCCAGATTTTGACAGCATGCACTTAAGACCAGTGTCCTAACGTGTTGCCCATCAAACTATAAAATGGTGATGAACTAACGGGCATTGACTCAAGTCCTTACCCATCTCTGAAAGGAAGTTCAATAGAACCTAACATACATTAATTGCCTTGAAGGCCCATCTGAACTCTCCAAAACTAAAAAAGATGGATTGCTTAAAGAAGCAAAACATACCAACATAAAAAAAATTTTTTTTACAGTTTTAGCCAAGCTAAAAAAAAATTTTTTTTGGTACAAAAACTGTATTTCTAAAATATATCTAGGTCTCCAACAGATGTTATGTACCTTTGCTATAATTTAGGTCACACCATTTATTTACAGCTCCTACACATACTCTGTTTTTCCTTCAAATTAAGAGAAAATAAGGTAAAATCTAATTAGGCCAACTCCTAATCCCACACAGTGAAATTTGGAAATCTGATTCTTTCTTCAGACTCTTCTCCATTTCTAAGACCATCTAAGCATAAATGGGGGATCGGGACAGGAGAGAACCAACTAAGAGCTGGAAATACTCAGCTCGTCCAGCTCTTACGAACTGTAATTTCCTAAGTAGAGCCAAGGCAATGGGATTTTTTTTTTTAAAGATTTTATTTATTTGAGAGAGAGAGAGCACACAAGCAGAGGGGAAGGACAGAGAGAGAGAGAGAGAGAGAGAGAGAGAGAGAGAAGCAGACTCCCCGCTGAGCAGGGAGCCTGATGCAGGACTCAATCCCAGGACCCCAGGATCATGACCTGAGCCAAAGGCAGATGCTTAACCAACTGAGTCACCCAAGCGCCCCCAAGGCAGTGGGATTTAATAGCCAATTGGGGGCTCGTCAAACAGACCATTCCAGGACTAAAACCATTGATTTTTTTTAGTTTTGATGGTAGAACTGAACCAAGTTGTGGGAAACGTACCTACACACATGCTTAGAGAGCCCTCCCTCTCCCTGTCCCAGGCGTGGCTCAGTGTTTGCTCACCTTCGTCTTCACTTACAAGCAATTAATTGCAACACAACAAGAATACTTAGGAACATAATCTGAATTCTGTGTGCCATCTTTCTGCAAAAACAGAACTCTTGGATCTCAGTGAGCCCCCAGATCAGGAGACATGAACCCTACCTCCCCCCACCCCAAAGAAAAGATTCCCAAAGAGGTGAGGACGTAGTGTTCCCACATCCTGCTCTATAGCAAGATTACTATTTGGATAAGGATTAGTATTTGAAGTTCAAACACTGTTTATCCATTGGATTAGATTCATCAATAAAAATACTTCCGATTCATCTTTTCTAAAATTGACATAGCTATAAGAGCCATAGGCAGCCAATCAGAAACTCTAAGTCGGTATTCTTAAAATAAAGGAGAGTCGATATTCTTGCTCATTTAAAATAGTGATTCACTCCATCTGGCCACGAACCATTTACAGTATCTGAAGCAACTGTAAATCCCAGGTGCAACCACCAAACCATCCATCCAGCAGGAACCCGGGCGCCTGAATGCAGACAACTTCTTAAGCACCTGGTATTGAACGGGGACGGACCTAATGAAATAATTTATGTGCTAAACCCAGAAAAAAACTGAAGATCAGACCACGCAAAGTTCGTCAGGAAAGAAAGGGGAAATGAAAGCGAAGTTCTAGACATACAAGATTACAGGGGATTGTTCAAGGAACCACAAGGTATAGGGTCCAAGCATTACTGAAGAATTTCCTTCGCGCTAAGGGCGTTTGCTGTTTGTCAAGGCAGCACACCCATGTGTTCGCACTTTCCAGATACAGAGTGGCCCTCTACCCTGCTGGCCTCTTCGCAGGAACAGACTTGGAAATGGTTCTTTAGGAAGGGTCTGCTTAGCTCCATCTCTGGGCCTGTCCAGAGAGCTGTGGCTCTTTCAAGAACGGCCAAGTGCCTCCAGCGGACACTTCAGAGGACCAAAAAACATCAAAGCCATATAGGGGAAAAGGAGAATCAGACACTGCCCCCCTCGATCCCATGTTAACCAAAGCCATCAGACTCTCAGGCACCATTTTAATGTTACCTTTCAAAAACTAGGAGAGTACACCACACCTCCTCCTGCTGCCATTTCAGATGGAGTGCTGGGGTTCCGGGTGCCCTCGGTTACTGCTTAGCTTCTCCACTGGGCCACAAGGTGCCCCACGTCAGTACCATGAACACAAGGAAACCTCAATATTAGTCTACCCTTCTCATAAAGTTATGGGGAGAATAAAGGAGCACAATCTTAAACATGCTTACGCTGAAAAACACTGCTGGGAAATGGCGATGTTTAAGTCTCTCACAGCACGATGATGGCTACGAGCATAAAAAAGGATTATTCTTAACTGAAATAGAAAATTAAGGAGCTAAACTCTAGGTAAGACAAAATACAAACCAAGCTGGAAGCAATTCTCCCCCCTGAAAAGCACTCATCCATCATTCCGGCCGTCTGGTGATAACGCTTCCGCAAACTCACCAGTAAAATGAGATTCTTGCCAAGTCGTATGCATTTAAAAGAGGACAAACATGTCACCCTATGGAAAACATGTGATCAGAAAGACATTTAATTTTGAAGTGGGACCATAAATGTCAGCTAATACTGCGGAGCTGTGTCTCTCAAACATACCCGTCAGGATGTTCCTGAAGCACACTTTCTGCACTCAACCATTTTCGTTTCCCCTACAGTTTCCATTTGCGAAAGGACTTGGGATGTACCAAAGACATGGGAGTGACATCATGCTTGGGCATGAAACTCGGAGAATGAAAGACACATCAATTAACGGGGAGGGGAAAAAAAGATGTAGCAATGCACTTTGCAGGACTTCCCTAGAGAGACAAGCCACCACATCACATCAAATCAAAAGCTTTGCCTATGGGAACTTTTATTACAGCTCCTATCAAACAGACAGGGGAAGAAAAAAACAGCTTTCCGGTTTTCACAGTAAAAGAATGATTTCCAAATTATGACTTTTGAGAGCTCAGGAGAAGGAATGACTTATTCGCAGTAAATGGGAAACACATGGTTTTCTCCGAGCGTTTCTGTCTGCCCTGCAGTTACTTCTCGTATGTGGAAGAGATAAATTATTAAAATGTAAACACAATACCCCTTAGAATGTACCATGCATCTCTGTGTAAAGCCAGAGGGTTGAGACTCTAAAATACCATTCCAAGGGTAAGTAGGAAAACACCGCACCCCTCCCACCAGAGACCAGCAGAGCAGTTGGGTCCTGCACACCATGGAAACACCAGCTGGGTGGCGACGGCAGCCAACAGGACACCGGCCCCGTGGACCCACTGCTGGAATGTGAAGACAGCAGCCGCAGCTGGCTCCAAAGATCAGTGGCCTCCCTGGGGAACATGGGGATCCGTCCACCCAACATGGAGTGGGAATCGGCTTTGACCTTTTGTTGTTTTGTTCAGGGCGATTTCTCCTGATTCCTGGGGCTCTTAATCCCCACTGGGCAGTAAAATCATTTGGAAGATTTTAAAAATAAAAAAAATTTATTTTTTTAAAACGATTTTATTTATTTGACAGACAGAGATCACAAGTAGGCAGAGAGGCAGGCAGGGGGGGGGGGAAGCAGGCCCCCCGCGGAGCAGAGAGCCCAGTGCGGGGCTCGATCCCAGGACCCTGAGATCATGACCTGAGCTGAAGGCAGAGGCTGTAACCCACTGAGCCACCCAGGTACCCCCAAAATATAAAAGAAAAAATTTTTAAAAGGAAGAAAAGAAAAAAGTGTCTTAGTAGGCACGTGGAGTGGAGACCCACCCGCCTACCGCCATCTGATTTCAACCTCACTAGCACAGCATTCAACTCCATCATTTAGAATTTTAATGAGAACTGCCCAGCAAGCTCTCCTTTCTCTTTTCTGAGAAGTGCAAGAGGCTCTCAAGGTAACATTGGCATGTCTTCCACAGGGTGCCAGGTGTCTCCCTGCTGCTACGTGCAGGGTCCCCCAAAGTGTGGGACACGGTCCCCACGCCATGTGGCACTGCGGCCTCGGGCTCTCAGCTGCACCCCCCACCTGCCTTTCCTCCGGGTGCCACAGACTCGAACAGAGGGAAGCCGTGGGATAGGATTTCTCAGGAGATCCGATCCAATCTCCTAGCAATCCGTGACGCAGGAAAGAGCTCACCACAGTCTGTCACTGTGACACCGGATACCTCCTCCGTCTCACCCAAAACAAACAAACATCCCACAGCAGAGCTAAGCGGGGGGCGGGGGGGGGGGGGTCCCTGAACAACTCCAACAATGTGAATCGCAAATGGCAAAGCCGGTGATTGCACTCGGTTACCTTGTATCATGGCCGAAGCGGCCTTCCGTGAGGCCCCTCACCCCCCAACCGCTCCTGAACACCCACAGCAGCTTGGGGCCTGTCTCCCAGATCACTTCTCAGGTAATGGATAGGTCCATGGATAGAGCGAAGATTAGATCACCAGAACCTGAGGAGCAAGACGTGAACCACAAAAAGTCCTTCCTCGACTGTCAACACAAATTACTGATTTCTATAAAATCTGCTCATTCACAGATTTAAACATAAAAAACACCTTTGGGGGAAAAATGGCTACCTTACATTTGACAATATGGCAACTTTTATGATTAAAAAAAATGTATGGGTCAAAGGACATTCAAAGTTCAAGAAATTAAATTGCTATGTCACTACAAGAATGTCACCCATACTATGTTGTGTTGCACATAACAGAATCCTAATATTTACTTATAATTCAGTACTGAGAAGTAGAAAATCCATAAAGTAAAGACCCACGCGTAACAGTTGTCTGTTAAATAACTGGTAGGTATCAGTTACTGCATTGTGTGCTCTGCATGTTTAATTCCACTTAATTCCCTTCAGCGCAATGGAGAAATCACCAGGGTCTCCATTTTATAGAGGACATGAAGCGTCAATACATAAATCAACACGTCCATCGTCTGCAAAGCTAGAGGATGGCTGAGCTGGGATTTGGACAGAAGTATGGCTGGCTCCAAAGCCTTTAACCATTTTTATAAACCAGTACAGTGTATATCGTCCATAAATAATATACTGGAGTACCACTCCCACCACCATTTATTTAAAAAAGAAAACACAACAAAACAAAAAAACCAGGCAGGGAATCAGAATTCTTTGACTTTTAACCCAAGGAAAGCAAAGCATTCATCATGGAGTCATGGTGAGGGTTGTAGGTCTGGAAGCTTGCCTGATATCAACCGACCAGAGGCAAGTTACTAAAACTCGGAGCACTTTCATTCTCTTCTGTAAAATGAGAAGGACAATGTCAACCTCGAGGTTGTTGGGCAGCCTACCTCAAAGGTCTTATCAGACTCCATGACTGTTGGCTTTATTCCCTCTCTGAGCCCACTTCCTACTCTGTCAACCAGGTATAATAAACCCTATCATGCCGCTATGACAGACAGCCTTAGAGGGGGAGGGGGATTATAAAAATGGAAACACTCTGCAAAGCGATGCTTTTAAAAAGCTGTTTCTGATCATTAGTACTTTTAATGGAGTTCTAAAAGAAATGATAAATTATCACTTAATTCACACTGAGGAGTTCAGATTTAAGAAAGTCTGAACTTGGTTATTTCATAAAGCGAATGATCCTGACTCATCTGTTTTCAACTCTGAGTCTTCTGTTTGGCTTGGCTTTGTTTCGGGTTTTGACTCCTGCATTTCCACAAGTCATTATTAAGTACCTCTTAAGTGCTCGGGCCAATAGGGAATAAAAATATTTGAAAATATGATTCTTACCCTTGAGAAAGCTAGAATACACGGCTGGGTTTCTTAAAGCAGGCACGTGTAAGATGTGTGGATTGACCAGCAGGTGCTAGTGGTCAGGACTGGGAGTAGGGTACCACTACTAAAAAGTAGCAGAAGGTAGTGGTAAGGGACCAGCTGGTAAAGGAACAGTTGTTCGGTTTTGTTTGTTTTAAAAACCGAACAACTGGGGGCGCCTGGGTGGCTCAGTGGGTTAAAGCCTCTGCCTTTGGCTCAGGTCATGATCCCAGGGTCCTAGGATCGAGCCCTGCATCGGGCTCTCTGCTCCGCGGAGAGCCTGCTTCCTCCTTTCTCTCTCTGCCTGCCACTTTGCCTACTTGTGATCTCTGTCAAATAAATAAATGAAATCTTTAAAAATAATAATAATAATAATAATAAAATAAAAATAAAATAAAAACTGAACAACTGTTTGGTTTAAAAAATTTTATTTAAGCCCAACACAGGGCTTGATCTCATAACCCTAAGATTGTGACCTGAGCCAAAATCAAGAGTCAGACGCTTAACCTGCTGAGCCACCCAGGTGCCCCATTGTTTTAAAGATTTTCTATTTAAGTAATCCCTACACCCGACACAGGGTTTGAACTCACCACCTCAAGATTAAGAGTCACACACTCCACCACCTGAGCCAACCAAGTGTCCCAGGAAGTGAACAGTTCTGCACCTTGACTGCAGTGATGGTGGCTTGAACACACAAGGGTGATAACATTTCGGAGAAATACGCACCTCCCTCCAAAAAAAGAATGTGTATAAAAACCAGTAAAATGCATCTAAAGAGGTATCTGGGTTAATAATGTTGTACCGATGTCAATTTCCTGGTTTGGCAACATACTAAGACACTATAAACGGAGGGAAGAGGCGTCAGAAAGACATGAGAACTCGTACCGTTACTCTAAGTTCTTAGGAGTCAAACTATCCGAATAAAAAGTAGTACTTAAAAAAAAGAAAAGAAAGCATATGAGGAAGTTCCCTACAAAGAGATACGGAAAGAGGGCTAATGTGTATGGTGAGTATAAAACAGGAAGGTATTACACAATGTGTATTATATGCTACCTTTTGTGTAAGAGCAGGAAGTAGAGAATAGATACTCCTGTTTCCTCGGAGAGCAGCAGAAGGGGCTTGTCAAGGGGACCATAGAAGAAACTATAAATAGTGGTTTCCGGGGGGGAATGAAAAGGAGGAACTTGATAGCTGAAGCTCAAACAGGGAAGATTTTTCACATTTGGGGGGTTCTGAACCATGCAAATGTAATATCATCCAAAAACAAAGAGACAAATGAAAAGGAGAGCGACATAATAAATGATGGGATCAATGTGGAAAGCTTGATGGCAGGTTTGCTGAAGAGTTTACATACATTATTTTTAATCCTCAAAACAAAGCCCAAAGTGATTGATATATCTTGACAGAGGATAAGCCAAGACTCAAAGGTAATTTTACAAAATCTTTTGCCTAAACCCATGCGTTTTCCACATTAATTCGTCTCCTTATTCAGGGATCTTCAGAACACAATCTGCTGCTTCTTACCTTAATACTCTTGTACGTGGCTTTTCCTCTACCTGAGACCACTCACCCCCGCCCCCACCACCTCCTACTTTGCCTGGACAACCCCTAGCCAACCTGAAAAAGCTCCTGCCCAGTTAACTTTTCTTCAGACCACCTTCCTCCACAGAATGAGTAAATCTCCTATCTTACCTCTGTATCCCACACTGAGTTCAACCCATCTTAACCATTATTTCTTAACGGTCTTTAAATCCACAGCATCTAGCAAAATGCCTGGCAACTATGACTTTTGCTCACAGAATGTTCCTTCAGCTACAAAGGACTATCTAATCCACACCATGAGCATTCAGAAAAAATAAGACCTCATTAAGAGGGCACATTCACTTGCTAACAGGTATAAATAATGGTTCTTGGGTATTTTAGAATAAAAGTGGCTACAAGTACTTCTGAGAACCCCAGTATCTTAAGAGGGATTGCTCTTACTTTCAGCTGGACATGAGTAAATCTTCCTTACAAATTCTAACACCAAATTTCTGGTGGGGTTTATTCTTAATATTTCTGGTAAATTCTTTACAAAATAAAAATTCACAGAGTAGGAACAGTTTCATAAAAATATATTAATTTTTTTTTTTAATTCCCAACCATGGCCTTTCTGAATTTCCTTTCCCAGGAAATGTGTTTACCTTTAAAAAAAGGAAATAAAGGGCATGGAGTTCAGAAGAAAGCTTGGTCCTCTGTTGCTGAGCATCTAAAATACTCGGTGATCATTTAATACGGCATGGGTTTCTAGATAGACACACAGAACTGACTTTTTCTCCACAGAATCTGTCCTCCAAAGAATGCTGCACACATAGGGGTGCCTGGGTGGCTCAGTGGGTTAAGCCATTGTCTTTGGCCCAGGTCATGATCTCAGGGTCCTGGGATCGGGCCCCACATCGGGCTCTCTGCTCAGCGGGGAGCCAGTTTCCCCCACTCTTTGTCTGCCTCTCTGCCTAACTGTGATCTCTCTCTGTCAAATAAATAAAATCTTAAAAAAAAAATGCTGCCCACATAACTTATAAGTTAGATCAACAGCAAAGTGCCAGGCCAGTATGGCATAGCAGTCAAGGTTATACAGTCTGAAGTCAGATGCCTGAGTTGTCGGATACACAACAATTCCTGCCTCCCAGAAGATCCCTGTAGTTAGTATTTACTGAGCATGAAATATACGTTAGAGTTAGGATATTATTACTAGTTAATGTGCACCCAATCGGCATGGTGGGCGAAGCTCTTTATTTGTGTCATGATCTTATTTAATCTTCCCAATATCCCAATGTGTTTGATACCAGTATAACCTGATTTCACAAGTGAGACAGATAGTCCCTGACCAAGGACACAGTTCTTGGTGGGGAGGGGAGATATGCGCTAGTCGCAGGAGCTGTTATGCTACTTTCAAAGCCATAAACCCCACTCTCTAGGAGTAGACAAACAGTCCAAATCCCAGATTATCTTCTGCTTTGAGAATTCTGGTTAACCAGAGAATGTTAATTTTGGAAGTCACTTTAATTTTTCCAGATGTCATGCAAGAGTTCTTCTCAAGGCGGATTCTAAAACATTGGTCTTCATAAGATGTCAGACTCTATTAAAAAAAAAAAAAAAAAAAAAGTCTATCCCAATGGGTCTTTACCAGAGAAAGTGGACTGTTATGTCTAGTCAGGTGTGTTCTAAAAGGATTTCCAGTGCCATGTGTTTATCTGTCCCCATATGCCTGTGGGGACTTTCATAACCCATACCCAACATACTAATACTCATGACGCTACATAAAAGGCTTTGTTGCAAAGAATACTTTGTTACAAAGAATACAGAAAACTGAATACTTTGTTACAAAGAATACTAATACTCATGAAGCTACATAAAAGGCTTTGTTACAAAGAATATTGAAGTCACTGAATCAGCTATGAAAACCAGCATATGGGTCCCTTACACAATTGGAAAAAGACCCTTCTCATGAGAAGCAATTCAAGAGTATTGATAAACAGATATTCGTACATCCATGTTCTTACTACTATGATTTGTAACAGCCAAAGGTTGGAAGAAACCCATCCGTGCTGTTGATAAATGAACAAAATGGCCTATCCATGCAATGGAATATGGTCTTAAAAACTCTGACACCTGCTACAAGATGGATGGGCCTTGAGACCATTATGCTAAATGAAATAAACCAATTACCCCCAAATAAATAAATAAATAAATACTGTAGGATTCTACTAATCAAATACTACAAGAGTCAAATTCATAGAAACAGGTAGAATGCTGACTGCCAGGGCCTGAAGGGAAGGCAGAATGAGGAGTTAGTATTTAATGGGTACAATTCCAGTTTGGGAAGAAGAGTTATAGAGATGGATAGTGGGAAGGGGATGGTTGTGCAAGCCCGTACTCAGTACCACTCAACTGTACATAATTTCACACAGCTAGAATGATAAATTTTAGATTTTTGCCTCAAGATAAAAGATATTCAGTACCTACAACCCATACAAAAGAAAAGCAGGTAGTTATCAATGAACTTGGGCTAAAGAAACAGTTCATCTAGATAATTTTGAGAAGAGAGACCCTCAGGGGTCAATATACCCTTAATTCTCTTTAATTAAAAATTAAAAAAAAAAAAAAACCTCCCCTTTGTTTTAGCCAAATACTTCACCTTCACGTGAAAATCGGTCTTCCCAAGAAATTAAAGGGAGAAACATTCAAACTCTATTTCTACTCCAAGGGTCAGTCCTGTAACACACATTTTGTTTGAGCACTTTGCTCTCTTCAGCAGAAACACAACAGAAAAATGACAGGATCCAAAGCTATGATCTCAAAATGGGACTTGAGCCATCCATAATCTTTACTGTCAAAGCAATGCCTAATAAACTTCAGTTAGGTTAATTCCATTAAGATCTAACATTGTTATCCTTTTTAAGTGAAAACACATTTAATTAGATCATTGGAACGAACGAAGAGTCAGTCTGGTTCTGCCGTTTCAGTATCTGTTTCTGCAGTCATATGGACAGGCTCTGAGCGTGGATAGGACTATTTGCTTCTGGTACTTTCTTCCTTTCTCTTGGCCTTTCCCTGCAGCCTTATTGAAACTTGATAATACCTACCTACGTACCTACCGAAGAGATTTCAAGGGGAGAATAGGAAGAAGAGAAGACACTTTCCCCATCACTACCGCACCCTTATCCCACACCTTCAGGGACAGAAGCTTCCAGGAAGGAGCCCTTCTGCCAAGTTAGTCTATTGCATATCTGACTCTCCATTACTTCTAAAACACTCATGAGCTAACTGGGCAGACTATCCTTAATCCTAGGAAAGAGTACAAATAGGCATTGTAACTTTGATCTCAGGATTGAAGAAGGACAGAAAATGACTTCGTGGGCAGGATGATGGGACGGTATGGTTGGAAATCTGGACTGGTTTTAACAAAGGAGAAGGAAGGTTTTACTCTGTCAAGTTACAAACAGTCCCTTTTGTAATAAATAGGAAACAAAAGGTAATGTGATCCACAATTGTTAAATTTGGGGAGTGCTAGAAACCTGTATGATCGAAATCCACTCATAGGAACTGTTTAGCAGATGTGGAACTCAATTCATGTGTCTTCCTGAAACATTATCTCTACTTAGTAGCGTCAACCTCTTGGCATTGGTCTAATTCATTTGACTCAGTACAATCTGGGAGGGTAAACACAAAGGTTAATTAAATTGAATTATTTTTCTAATTTTTTTTTAAGATTTTGTTTTTATTTATTTGAGATAAAGGGTGAGAGAGCAGAAGCAGGGGGCAGAGGGAGACACAGACTCCTTGCTCAGCAGGGAGCCCAATGCAGGGCTGTATCTCAGGACCCTGGGATCATGACTGGAGCCAAAGGCAGATGTTCAACCCACTGAACCACCCGGGTGCCCCCATTTTTCCGATTTTTCAAAGATTTTTTTTTTTTAATTTCATTCTGATTGTAGGTTTTGCTAGAATTAAAAATGGGAAGCATATGAATATTTGGTATTCCTGGCAGGAAATTTGTATATCAACAGTAAACATTTTTAAGTCACGTAACTCATATTGTAATCACATGAAAAATAGCTTTCACTTTTCTCTTGGGGAGAGAAAAATTTGTAGAGGGGCTAAGAATCAAAACTCCAAGGCCAACACCTCAACCTGCTACATAGTGATGGGTTCACAGAGCAGTCGGCGCTATACACATAAATGTGTATTTTCCTAAAAGGCACGTTAAACCGTCGACCGTGACCAATCAGGTTTTAAACGTCTGCTGTCAATTAAGAATAAATAAATTCCTGAATGATTAATTTTTTTCCCCATTTTGGAAAATGAAATTGGGTCTTATTTCTGCCACATCTGCCATCAGCAGGGAGAAAGAAAGGGCATGAAATAAAATAAGCATTGGCGTCAAGCAAAGCTGACCTCCTCCCCATATTTTTTATTGGAAAAATAAAATTTGTTTTCCAGTAAGATATTTCTTTTTTTTTTTTTTTTAAATCTGTTTCTACTCAAAGCTAGAGTTCTATTTATTTTTAAATGAGGCACAGGAAACCTCCCAAGTGTAACTCAGATTTACATCTGGCTAATCCTCTGAACGGGACCGACCAAGTTCAGGCTGTTTATTTCTGAGTTCTGTGATTTTTGGATAACACGTGTGAGAGATAGCAAATTAACTACTGCGAGTCATCAGCAAGCCAGCAGAAGATGTCTTGGGAAGCAAGGGGGAGCAAATCCTGCAAGTCAACTTCTAGTCACACTTGCCAGAAACTTGGGGGGAAAGATGACCAATCCTGCCAAGAAAAATCAGTGGTGGAACTTGTTTCCCTTTTTCCATGGAATATTTCAACACTCCACCAACAAATACAGCTCAATCTTTCCTTTCCATAACTTCGGGACTGCAGGGAAGGTTCTGGTCTCATTGATAGCCTTAGAAACATGAAAACAGCCCACACTGCAAAAAATCAGTCTCTCGGGGTCCCCTTCCTGGAGCAATCTCCACTTACGTGAAGGGGAACCCCAGAGGTTCAGAAGGCAGGGGGCACTTGCAAGCTACAGAAACACATATTCTCCCCCCTCCCCAACCTCAAAACACCTGCAGGGTCTCAAGAAAACGAAATCGAATCTCTGTACCTAGAAGTGGCCAGGAATATTGTGGAATGGGTCAGCCTCCACTGCGAAGAGAACTGATGGCTTAAAGCACCACCGTTCGGAAAAGCACCTTCTCATCTGAAGAGTAAGACCCCGGGGGTGGGGGGACGGGACACTCTTGCCTTGGATTTTCATCTTCTTTCTTACCTCAATCCCAAACCAAATAAATCACTGGTTCTGAACCATGGCCACCAGCAGACTCACCTGGAGAGCCTCGAGGCAGTTCTGATGCTGATGCTGGGACCAAGCCTGTCCCTTCCACCCACCAGTTCCTAAATCCATTTGAAACTTGGGTCTCTTGAGGTCAGGACAGGGGACCGTGTCTTTCTAGAAGCCTCCCAGGTGCAACCAGCAGCTGAGAAGCCCAGCTTTTAGAAATGCACTTTAGAAAAAGTTGATTTCTCAGGGCACCTGGGTGGCTCAGTGGGTTAAAGCCTCTGCCTTCGGCTCAGGTCATGATCCCAGGGTCCTGGGATAGAGCAACACAGGGAGCCCGCTTCCTCCTCTCTCTCTGCCTACTTGTGATCTCTGTATAATAAATAAAATCTTTAAAAAAAAAGAGAGAGAGAGAGAGAGAAAAGAAAAGAAAGAAAAATAAAAAGTTGATTTCTCTACCAAACACGCTCAAACACATTACAGCTCTCTTTTCAGTCCGTCTGTCCTGTCATTGCCTCGAGGACCATGAAGTCCTGGGCATTTTGCGCGGCTGCTGCGGGGCTGGCTTCCCCACCTGGGAGCAGGCTGAGCTTGCGGCTCTCTGTGGCCAGAGATGGAAGTGGGCTTGGTACAGGCCCCAGAAGGCAACGGAAGCCTAACACTCCAACTTGGCCATTAGAAAGCACAAGCTCCCACGTCCCTCTACTCACATCTACGCCCCAGCCCCCGAACCTGCGCATTTTTCCACACCAAGCCATTCTCCGGATCTCGATGGTCACGCAGTCGGCGGTCGGCGAACTGCGACTTAATCCGGTTCCGACCCTGCCCACCGCTGCGCAGACCCCCCCTCGCCCAGGCGAGGGGCTCCGGCCCGCAGGTCTGCTCCCACCCCAAAACGCCACCTGCGAGTCCCGGCCACCGCGGGGAACTCCGACCGACCAGCTGTCGAAATCAGGGGTTCCCCCAACTCCTTTCTCGGGCTCCACAATTTCCTAGAACCGTTACAAGAACTCAGGAGAGCCGTATACTCACCAGACCACCAGTGCATTAGGAAGGCTGCAATGCCAAGCCAGCGGGAAGGAGGAGACACCTGGGGCAAGGGGCAAGGGGCGAGGGGCGACCTGGAGGCCACCTGCCATGCTTAGCGCCCAACACCTCCAACAGGTTCAACCCAGAAGCTCTCCAAACCCCTGCTCCTGGGGTAGGCATAATGAACTAAACGATTGGCCACTGGTGTTTAACTCAACCTCCAGCCCCTTCTCGCCTCCCTGGAGGTCAGGGGGCGGAGCTTGTAAGCACCAGTCCTCTAATGACGCGGTGGTTCCCCAGGCAACCGGCCCCCATAATTAGAGGCTTTCCAAGAGTTGCCTTATTAACAGAAACTCAGGTGTGGTTGAAAGGGGCTTGTTTTGAATCACAAAACATACCACCCCAGAGCTGTTTCAGGACCAGGGAACAATAACCAGATATTAAAACAAAACAAATAATGCTTCTATTTGTCTTAGGATATTACGAGGGGTTTAGGAGCCCTGGCCAGGAGCCAGGGACGAAGACCTAAATGTCTATTTCTTATTGTATCACGGCGACCCAGTGAAGTGCACCATCTCGTGTATTTTGAACATCTTGGATGTGCTTTTGTGTTAAACACAAAGACAAACATAAAATAGGGTGTAGAGAGAGTAAAACCTGGTGGTTTTCCCAAGACCGGGATTTCCCTTCCTTCACCCCACCATGCATTAGAATTGCCTAGAAAATCACTCCAGGCTCCATTTGATAGTTCAGCTGGTGGAGCCAAGGACTGTACAGACTTTCCAGCCCCAGACCTGATTCCATCTGGGGCAGATTAATAATGCAACTATTTGCAGTTCTAACAAGTTGCATTTCTAACCTCAGGACCACACCTTGAGAACCACTGCTCCAGAGGAAACGGGAGCCTTCAAACATACGAAATACCAGAGATTTATTTTTATTTTTTTTCCTGCAGTTTGATGAGGATAAAATTAACATACAGCACTGTTTACATTTAAGGTGTAGAGCATAATGATTGGGCTTCCACATATTTCGAAATGATCACCACAATAAGTTTAGTTAAGATCCATCATCTCAGATAGGTACTAAGTAAGGAGAGAGAGAGCGAAAGAGGAGAAAGGAAAAGAGAAGAAAAAAAATGTTTTTTCCTTGTGATGAGAACCCTTAGGATCGACTCTCTCAACAACTTTCAAATACACCAACAGCAGTTGATGACCATGGTCACCATGTTGTATGTGACGTCCCTAAGATTTGTTATTATAGTATCTGCACAATGGGAATATTGAACAGACTGGACAGTTCATATAAAAGAATTATTGTTGGGGCACGTGGGTGGCTCAGTCTTGGTTAAGCATCCAACTCTTCATTTTGGCTCAGGTCAGAATCCTCATGGGTTGTGAGATCAAGCCTCACGTCAAGCCTGGAGTCTGGCTCCAAGCTCAACACAGTGACCTTGAGATTCTTTCTCCTTCTCCCTCTGGCCCTCCCCCCACCCAATAAATAAATAAAATCTCTTTTAAAAAAATTACAGTTACCTATTATTTTAGGCATGAAAACAGTATTGTATCTATGTTTAAAAAAATACAGAGTTCTTATCTTTAAGAGTTAGGCATTGAAAAAGTTTGACACCTGCCTTGTACCCAAAGCCTCTCCTCTTGGTAGGGTTTACCATCCCCAGGCATGTTTTCTGTCACAACATGCATGGATGAGTAGATAAAGATAAAAACAAAAATATAATAAAGTATTAACATAGATAAGAAACTAAAATAAAAGCAAAGGGAAAACCACCAGAGGGATGGTGGCCATTAGGATCTTTAGGGCAGCCCAGGAAAGAGTAAGAACCAGACCGTAGCCACAAAAGGAATCAGTATGACCTTTTATCTGGAAATCTTCCCCACCCAAAAAGTCTCTTACCTGAGCATGCAGGGTGCCAAGGCTTCCGTAGTCACCTGAGAGTACTAGGAGAGAAAGGGATACTGAGTCAAAAGTCGTCAGAGTTAACAGAAGGAAGGACACAGCAGAGTGACATTTTGGTACACATTTTGGTCTACCTTGAAGGTTTCTAGAGGAACATTTGGGAAGCTGATTCTTTATTAAACACATTAGAATGGCCTTGGACTTGCCTCCTATCGTAAGGCAATGCAAGCACGTCTCTCCCGTTGTGGGGATAGACATCATGATGTGAAAAATGAAGGGTTTTAGGTGTTCATAATGCCTACCAAAGCTAATGGTGCATTACTACTCCTGAAAAAATACTGGCCCTGGGATGTAATCAGAAGCAAAGAGAGAAAGCTAACATACATATATATGCTAGACCCCATTGTCTATTTCAGTTTCCCTCTAAAACCATTTCTGTAAGGCAAGTCTCGATAGCAACAGAAGGCTCTGGACAGAGAGACTGGCTGAGAGCATACAGGAACTTGCCCAAGGTCATAGAACCAGCAGTAGCAGAGCCATAGATCAAACCCAGGAGCTGGTTGACCCCAGAAGGATGTTCTTCCCAAGCTGCCAGGGGCAGTTTACGGAGCGCCGTCCTGTTGCTCAGAGAGTCACATCAAAGCCACGGCGAACTCTGACTCCGGGACTTACAAAGACGTGCAAGGTTATATCAAGGGTGAAGTCTGTTTTCTGTGCCCAGACTTATCTTTTTTAAAAATCTGCTTTTTAAAATTCTTTGTCAAAATGTATTTGATTACAGAAATAATTGCCCAATACTCCAAAAAATTAGCTTATGATGTTTCTAATTTTTTTTTTAAAGATTCTACTTATTTATTTCTCAGAGTAAGCGCAGGCAGAGTGGCAGGCAGAGTCAGAGGGAGAAGCAGGCTCCCCGCTGAGCAAGGAGTCCCTTGTGGGACTTGATCCCAGGACGCTGGGATCATGACCTGAGCCGAAGGCAGCCGCTTAACCAACTGAGCCACCCAGGCGTCCCTGTTTCTAATTTTTTTATTCAAATAATGTATACTTCCCTTTCTCTAATATTCTTCATTTAAAAAAAAAAACACAGTTTATAAGGGCAGGTTATGTCTGGATGTAACAAGGGGAAGAAGCTTGGAGGTTTTTCCCTCCCTTAAAATTTTTAGGGACTACACCCCCCAGACTACTTATTTTCTAAGCATCTGGTTCCGCAACCAAAGTTACTGGCAAGTCATGAAAGATCTAACTATTTCACATAGTAGCTCCTTTTTTCCTTTCTTTTCTTTTCTTTTTTTTTTTTTTAAAGAAAAAAAAATTCTAGAGATTAGAAATACACCACGTTTCCTCTTCGGCCAAAGCAACAAAACAGCTCCAGTGGGTGAACACGCGCTGCATAGAGCAATGGTCTCCCTCTCTGGGGCTCAAGGTCATTTTTCACTCTACACAGGGATGCACATAATTGGCTACGCACATTCGTCCATAGAATCAGGTGGCAAGACAACCTATTAGATAGATCAGTGGTCTGATGTAGGACACAGCTGCTCTGCTCCCTCCAGGCTTAAAATAATTCAGCACTATCAACCTCCCCCATTAAGTACAATTAATTTTATGAAATGGAGAAAATAAGGATTTTATTTAAAATGGCTGACACACACGACACACAGCAGAAAATACCAACGGTGCACACAACACCAGCGTCCCCCAGCTACCACTGACCTCAAGGTGCTAATGAGGGAGTTCTGCAAAGACTGCATGAAAAAGGAGCCTACATTTAGCCAGCCCTGACCCCAATCCAAACTTTTCTCCCACACCACAGCAGGAGGGCCTTACTAATTGGAATGTGCAGAACACGTGGCCCAGGATATGCTTCCTTAGCACACACCCACAGAGCGCCCTTCACGACACGCGCACGTGCACGCGCACACACACACACCCCCCACTCCGATTCCTTCGCTTTAAAAAAAAAATTATGTGCACAATAAATGTGGGTTTAAAAATTAAAGTATTAGTTGGGGGGGGTAAAACATGCACACACAGGTGTAAATGGTTTTCAAGAGCACAGATCCCCCCCCCCCCCCGCCCACCCCACCTCCAAGACAGGCGGTATCGACCAGACACAGAAACAACAAAGATCTGGGTTAAAAAGGGACCCTCTAATCACATTAGCTTGTAGTTCTAAAGGAAGATGGTTGCTCTGGATTTCCCTTTATACATAGCAACTTCAAAAAAATCCCCATTTTCTTAGTACATCTTTATGTAGGGAAAGCCTGTGTGCCTTTGAAGCTTCAACACAAAACAAACAGGAGTCTTTACAAGTCCTGTCCGACCACCCAGGGAGAATCAAATAGTATTTTTTCTCCAGTAGGCCACCCCAGGATACTGCGAATAAAAAGGAAAAGGAGGAACTCATCATGTAACCGGGATATATTTTTCTAGTGCCGTTATAGGCTGTTTTAATCTAAATATTATGGTGTATTTTTCACTAGCAAAGCCAAAGCAGATCTAATTATTCATTTATTAATAGAAGAAGTTTTGAAAGAGCAGGAAATAGGTTAAAACCACGGGAATAGCACGGGGGTGGGGGGCGGGGGGGGAGGCTTGGAGATTAAGGAATTTTCTTCTCAAAATCCCAAGCATGGAGAAAGGATTTTTAAAAGTGCTGACGGTGGAGAGAAGGCCGGCTGTGCCTGAGGACAAAAAGCCCTGGGACAAAACATCTCAAGGACCAGACTGTTGGAGACACTAGGGGAGGGTGTTTCTGGACACCGCACTGAAGAGCTTAGTTGCATGCAAGTGTTTTAGAATCATGAGAAGGTCTTAGAGTCATAAACATCCTAAAATGCGCTCTTCTGATCAAGTTGTGTCCCTGCACCCATCTCCATGGGGGCCGAATGAAAACCAGATCCTATAGCCAGACATCAGGGAAGTCCAACCAGCTTCCCACACCTGGTTCCTACAGCAACCATTGGGCCCGTGGTGCTCCAGGCGGCTGGAGGTCCCGGACGTTCCTCCCAGACGCCCACACAGCAGGTCTTTTATTCTCCTGAAATGCCCTGCTGGCCTCATCTCCCTCCTGACCCAACCTTTAGGGCAGATTGGAAAGAGGTGGACAGACCTTCTCCTGAATCCCATCTCTGTCCCTCAACAGCCTGCCTAGTAGCTTTGGGCAAATTACTTAATCCTATTCTCCGCCTCACTTTCCCCATCTGCTCAATGGGGATATGAAAGCCGGGCTCGCTGTTAGAAACACAGTGACCTACAAGGCAGGATGGAAATGAACTGATGCTGTTCAACTTAATGCGTCACTTCCCTGCACTCACATAAAGGTCAGCTCCCCTCACCCCGACTCCAGCCAGGCTCCCTTAACACCCACACCCAAAAGACATCTTGCCCTTCTCTGAATTGCCCTCTCAGTCTCCCTGCAGCAGTGTGGCCTCCCTGGTCACCCTCCACATGCACCAGGGCTCTCCCTCTGTCATCACCACACACACCAGAATGTGTGCTCTTTGGAGGGAGGACGCGTATTTAACTCATATTTATATTCTCTCCAATGTCTCATACATAATCAAATATAACCACCTTGGGATTCTGATATTAACAGAATATTTTAAATATTCTTTAAATATTCTAGATGTAACCCATCATTTTCTAACTGCGAAAACCAAGTCCCCGTGAGATGAATAAGCACACTACTCATAAGTCATAGTAACTCTTCCTACAGGACCAACTGGAATGGGTGGGCGGAGAGGTGGGTTCAGGAATGGATAGATGGGTGGACAAACACAGGAACAAATTCACCAGCCGTCAGCTACAACATCCAAGATTTTGTCAGCAACCCAAATCCTGGGGGACTGCGTACCAACCCACCATCTCACCGCCACCTCAGCCCTCATGCTTTTTTCATCTACTGACCATTTTGGAACATCATGCCTTGGAGATTCCTTATGAAATCCAGATCGAGAAAATTCCCCAGGCTAAAGGATGTGAAACAGTATTCTCCTTCAACAGGAGGATCTCTTAATTAATTTGATGTATAATCGTGTTCAAAACTTTGCAAATAAGCAGCAGCTCACCTTCCCCTTGCATATTTTATTCACGCCACAGCTTTTACTGAAAGCCAATACTTAGGCGCCTGTCACGTGCTTGTCCCCACAGGAAGCCCACAGGCGGGCCATCCCTGTGAAGAGCTCCAGCTCCAGATCCTCTCTCGTTCTCCTCCAACTCTGCCATCTCCATCTGTCCCTCCATTTATTCAGTAAAGTGCAGTGCCGGCATGATAAACCCCATCACAGAGATAATGAGGGGGGGGGGATTATGGAAAGGCAGATTGCAAAGCACTTGGCAAACACTTCAGTCTGAAGGTTTTGGATCTAGGAGCCCATTTCCCTTCCCTCTCTATGGTTCAGGAAATGTTGCAAACCTCTCAGATGGCAGGAGGCTCCAAACTAGGATCAGGGGCATAGGAAGAATTTTCCAGAACGTCAGCATGCAGGAGGCAGCCTGGTAACATTCTGGAGCGTTGCTGGGCTCTGTTCGGAAATGCCCTCCTCTCTCCATCCCTCTCTGAACTCATGAAGTCCCTGGAAGTACAATGTGGGTAACACACCAAGTGGAAAACTCGTGGTGTGAGGCTGTTGGTACTGGAGATAAGCTACGGAGAGCAAATTCGGAGCAACTGAAGACCACACGCGCAAACGGCTACAGCACTGTGCCCAATCACTGTCCTTTCCCTTGTGAGATTCCAAGATACCTGAGGGGCACCCAAAGTCATTAATCAAGGCATTGCCTGTTGCGCAGGACCTATTTGATATGACTCTGGTGACAGTTCCAATGGCCACCCCCTGAAGACACCCCTTCTGGCAACATCTGTACCCCCACACTCCGCTTTATTTCTGACAGCATTCATTATTATGCCACATTAACTGGTACCTTTTCGTTTTTTCATTATCACTAGTCTCTTCCACCAAAACAAAAGCTTCTTTAGGGCAATGGCTGTTTTCTTCCTTTCTATGTTCCCAGTATCTAGAACTATGTCTATATTCTCAGTATCTAGATAGACGGTGAGTGAATATCTAATCGGAATGACTGATACCCACTTCCCAGATCAGGAACTGGTCAATGTAGACCCAGTGTAGACCCAGAGTTACTAAGTTACAACAGCAGTTTCTCTTCTGCTTAAAGTAACAGCAGCTTGGAACCTGGCTTCTCTCCACCAATACCTGAGGTAACTCAGGAAGAAGCCCAGAGAAGGAACCAGGTGCTTCTAGTAAGTGGGGGAGCAGGTGCACAATGAGAGGGTCCTGGGCCAGCTGGAGGGTCGAAGTCACTTTTACCCTAAAGCAAAAGCAGATTTAAGGAGGGTCACCCCTGAGTACGGTCCCTGGACGAGTCCAGATGCCTAGGGCTCACCCTGTCCCTGGGGCTGGACCTGAAGGAAGCCATCCTGCTCACCGCAGTGAGGACGCTGGGAGGGATGTCGTTTTCTGTCAGTGGCTTACCGGGGCCCCATGGCCCTCCAGAGAGTAGGACAAAGTAACAATCTTCCTAACAAAGAGAACACTGGGAATGGGGGCAAAACTCAGGTTGGAGACCTTCGCTTTATTAGAAAATGTGCTTGCTGATCAATACAGAGTAAGAAGTTCTCGCTGCACAGAGCTGCAGAAGCAAATGAAAAAGAATTAGGAATACCTAATTTTAATTAATTAGTTAAGAACACCTGAAATCACAGGAATGTTTGCACCCATAACAAACTATATATACGTTGTGAATCTTCTTTCTTCCATGGTAAGTCATCTTCCAGGCAGGGGCACCCAGCTAGCTCTGTCCGTACAGCATGCACCTCTTGATCTTGGGGTTGTGAGTTCAAGCCCCACGTTGGGCGTGGAGCCTACTTTAAAATAAACAAGTCACCCTTTAGGCAAAAACCCAGAACTGCCATAACTATTAACTGGGCAGTGTACGAGTTTTTCGATTCTAAATTACCCTAACTTTTCACAAGCGCATCTGGGCGGAGAAGAATTTCAGCGCACTTGCAGCCTAAGAGAAACACACCATTTTTCTTGGTCCTTGGAGAATAACTCAACGATGTAGCAATTGCATACCGGTTCTGCTCTTCATTCTTTCCCCCACACTGAGAAATTCTCTCCACAAAATTGCTTTGAAGGGATACATTATGTACAATAACAATACACAGGAATGTCATCTACAGTTTATACTGATCCTATAGAGGTGATGGTCTATTTATCTGCTTTTCTGTTGTAGGTACATGAAAACCCAATAGGCACGCTAGAAAATGCTGCGGGACTGCCCCCGTCTGCACATAAGCAAGCCTCAGCTCCCTCGCACATAGAAATACTGATTTGTGGACGTCCATGGTCCCTTGCCGTGACCTCCAGGAGAGGTAGGGGGAAGGGACTGGAATAAAAGATTACGCAGGGGATTAAAAAAAAAAAAAATTAGGCAGGGGGGACAGCCAGCCAAGCCAAGGGAAAATGCGACCACAAATGACCTTTGTCACCCAAATTGCACTGAACCGTCTCAGAGGCCTCCAAACCAGGAACGAGTTTCCACACTC
>NW_019154177.1:6510019-6575518 GCF_002288905.1 Enhydra lutris kenyoni
GGGGCAGGACACTTCTGGAAGAGAATCCGAGCCCTTCCTCCCCCATCTGCCCATCTATCCTCTTCCTCCCCGCCTACAGAGGTCCCCTTCGCTCTGTCACAGTAAACAAACCCCTGCCCCTCACCAGATTCTCGGTTTCAATCATCATCAATGACAACAAAGACATTTGTGCCAGCTTGTCTGTGCGTGGCCCCTGCTAGACATTGTACAAACCCAAGTGAACAGACTCCGTCCCGCCTTGGAGGCTCCTCCCGAAGAGATTATTGTTTGGTTTTATAAAATTTTACCACCAGGAAAACTCCGGGTCCATGTCCTATTAATGGCAGGTCTGTGACTTTGGGTACAAAGAGCGGCACATCTCAGAAGCCCCCCGGGAAATCAAAGTCAGCTCTCTCACACCAAGGCACTGTCCACCCGTGCACAAGCCACAAAATGCATTTCTAAACCATGAAACCCACTCCTTTTGAGGAATGGCCTCCTTTCTTCTTTTTCCAGTGCATCGGAGTTGTTTTGCAATCCTGAAATCGCATGGTCTCACTGAGGGTACAGCCAAGCAGAGCTCAATAAATATCTGAACTGTGTCTTACTGACACACATTAAATAATTATATCCCAGGATAATTATGCTGGACATACCGCTTCACCTATGGAAATGTTCAGGTGCAAAATATACATAAAATGGAAAACAGAAAGGGGGCACTACGATGTCTGCTTTCTAAGGGTAAGCGGCGGCGGGGGGGGCTCTTCTTTTCAGTAAATCCATGTTAAAAGTTCAATTTTCTTTATGGTACTTCTGTGCTTATGTTTTAAGATACCATCAGCTCTGAACTACTTTCGTTCAGAAAATAAAAAATTCCTGGGATTTTCTGGTAGGGAAGTTCAAATGGTAGAAGAACATTTGATATTTTCAGTTTTCCTAAAGATCAGAAGGACTTTCAGAATAATGCATCTTTCCCTCAACAAAGGGCATCTGCAAAGCTTAGTCTGCTGAAAAAAATCATTCTGACAGCCTTAATGTATTCTTTTCAGGAAAGCTCTGTTCAGAGAATTCCACAAAAAAAAAAAAAAATGTACCCCAGGAAAGCACCAATCTAAGTCACTATAGCTTCTTGTAAGTAGATGAGGCCAAAGTATTTTCAATATACTCTAGATATTAGATTGTGGGGAGGAAGGAGATAAGAATAATGATCTCAAAGATTACATATTTTTTACATTCCCTTAATAAACCAATACTAAAACAAATATTTGAACAATTTGCCAGTCTTTCAAAGAACATCTTTTGGAATCCAGCTGGAAGACAAAAACATCCCTGAGGTAGGAAATATAAAATTGCATCATTGTCGTAATGGAGAACAACAACCCCAACAACAAGAAAAATTATAGTAAGATATTAATAGAACAAGGCTTTTCTCATCCAGGACTCAGAATACTTTTGCAAACATTTTCTGTTGCTGGGATGATACCACTGGGAACTCATATATAAGGAATTTTCATGACTCGTCTCAGGTCACTGGCCATCTCGAGTGATAGACCAAAATGTAAACACTTGATTGTGGTCTCCTGATTTAAAGACTCAACCACGTAACCTTCAGTTAGTAATTTAGAGAATCCTATTTCAGAGTGATTTTCTGGGAGACCCATATTAGTCTTCCCATTAAATTCTGATTTTTGCCTTTTTACTCTGTTTGCATGGCTTGCACCATCGCCCAGGCAAGGTGTAGGATAACTGGGGAGGCCCCTCGGTGTCCCCTAAGAAGCCATCTCCCCCGTCTTTCTCTCCTCCATCCCTCCAGCCCAAGTTAGGATGCAAAACTCCTTCACACACCTGTTTTATCATATCCTGCCCCAGGACGGGAAGCAAGACAGTCCCCCTAGCTTGTCAGAATGTTTAAAGATCGGTGATCTCATGCTTTTGTCATACCCCCACAAACCCCCCGACCCCGGGACATCCCTGTTCTCCTTCCTCATTCGTTGTCTGTTCCTGCCTCATTGACCTTCGCGCAGAAGGCTACCGTCATTTCTGGTGGCCTTGGTTTCCTAAATAGACACTCAGTGAAGAATATATTCATGTTGAAAGAAACCTCGGAGCCCACTTAGTCTAACCCTGCCACTGCCGCACAAGCCGGCGTTGCTGACAGCCAACTTCTCTTTCACATTTTCAGGAAAGAAAAGTTCACTGCTCTGAGGAACAGGGCTTGGTCAGGCATTTTAATTGGGAGAAAACTCTTGTCTGAGCTGAATTCTTGCATGGTCCCTGGGACGTCCACCCAACAGGCCTGGGTCCACACCCCAGACTGATTACAAGTGAACTTGCTGCGCAACAGGATGGCCTTTGGCAATGTTTAAAAACCACTGTAATGATTATCCTTAATCCTCTCAGCTCCAAGGGCGTTTGGGGAGGCCCTTCCATCTTCTGCAGGAGTTCTGGTTATCTAGGTCCTTTGCCATCCAAAAACACCTCCAGTTCGGCGCTGCCCAGTGAACATCTCATGTCATGCACACAGAGAAAATGATAATATCTGTATAGCACATTGAGAAGAGAGGCAAGGGCATGGGGCAGGGTTGGGGGGAAGAGCTCTGGCCTGTAAACCACGTGTGGTTCCCAGATGGGAAGCACTGTGCTGACCTCACTGGTTACTCGTTTAATGTCTGCCTCCCAAGACGGAACACACTCCACACAGACCACCTCCAATCCGACGTATCTCATCGGACGTCTCCCCACGAACTACAGCCAACACTCATGTTTCCCCGGCCTGATAGCAGACTAAGTGCCTAGTACCTCCTTGAGCACGATTTGACATTTGACTTCAGAACTTCGGATTCTTGTTTCCTTGGGGATTTTCCAATTTCGTGCATCAGATTCACTTTTGCAGGGACTACGGCTTCCCCGGGAGCTGGGTGTCACGTTGGGGCCCTCCAGCCCATACGTCCACCAGGCGGGTCTGGGCACACAGTAGGGTCCCCTACAAACATGGGCAGAGCTGATACAGCCTCTGACTGGGAGGGCACGGCTCACAGGCTACCGTCTGGTTCAAAAGATAGAACAAGCACCTGAAGAGGAAGTTTATCGTTCTGTTTATTCAGGCCAAATCTAAACAATGACACAGACTCTCAGACTGACAAACTTCGTACAAATAAACGCTTGCAGACAGGTCCAGACTGGGAAGGAGGGCTGTGGAATTCCATCCCCTATCTGGGTTATGAGGCCCAGACACTCGTCCCTCAAGTTATAAACACGACTAAATGATGTTGCATCGTTTTATTTAAAGCTCTGTTTGCTTTCAGATTAGACTTTAACATTTAATAAGTTTCCCATCAGAATATGGTCAGAGAGGAGAGTATTTTGATTTAAGCTTTATTTCAAGTATGAAACTCAAGCTGTGCTGGTTAAAACAGGCTCTAGTTATAATTCAGCCTCACAGTAAGGTCAAGACTCTTGGATTCCCCTAATCCTCTTCCTCTACAGCTGAAATGCCTAGGAATTCAGTGAATTTACATATTCTTTTCTGGCCATGAGCTAAGTCACAGGGTCCCAGCCAAACTCTGTCTCAGGCCTCCGGGTTCAGGACGGCTTGCTCTGAGATGGCTCGGCCCAAAATTCAACCTTGGGAGGGCAAACTTGAAGGTACCAATCCTGTCACAGGAAGTTAACTTCCTTTCCTGGAGATGATACCTCCCTCTCCTTTTCCTCCTCTCCCATCTCTCTCGGTACAAGCCTGTCCGTTGGAAACTCCAGTAGATTAATGAGAAGTCGGCATTGGTCCCTCTGGACATGATCCATTTTTAAGCGAGCTATGAGAACTTGGACACTTGACAGATCCTGGAGGAATGAAATACAAGGAGAGAAAAGGAAATCTGACACATGCAGAGAGACGGCTCTCGGGGTGGGGAGAAGCTTAGAGAGGGGAAAATATTAAGACAGGACGCGTAACACAAACTCAACAGATCACATCACTGAACAGTAAGGACCAGCTTCTCCACTGAAGTTTGGAAGTAGAGCTGCTACTACGAGCTTTTAATTCCATGCAAAAAAAAAAAAAAAAAAAAAAAAAACTCGCGGCTAAGGACAAGGATGTTAACGCTGACCCTGGATTCACCTTCCCATTCCCACTGCCAGTCCTGTATACCCAAGGCAGTTGCAGAAAGAGGGCAAAAAAGATTTTACACGGAAGGTGGAAGATGGGGTAAAAATAGGTGCAAAAAGGACCAGGTTTGCCCTTCTTTGCCTTTAGAATCCCAAGCAAAGAAAAAAAAAATTGTGATGATTCTGAGATGACCCCAGGATAAGGGCAGAGGAGGGCGGAGGCAAATTTTCAAAGCAGAGCTACAGGGGAAAATTAAATCCCAACCCTGATTCTACCTCTGAAACCGACATTTCCATACAAATCTATTCTGTTCGTTAGAAGCCAACGTTATTCTCAAGTGCCATCAATCCAGGAACTCAGCCACTACTGAGAAACTATTAATTTTAATTGTATACCGGGGCCTTTAAAAGTCTGAGGGGAGGGGCACCTGGCTGGCTCAGTAGGAAGAGCCTGGGTCTCTATCTTGGGGTTGTCAGCCAACCCCTTTGTTGGCTGTACAGATTACCTAAAAATAAATTTAAAAACTTTTTTAAAAAGTCTGAAGGGAGGATGATGGCTTAAGGACAGCAAAGGCTGACTGTTTAATATAAGCAGCAAACAACTAGTAAAGAAAACAAAAACATCTGCATTCTCATCTACATGAATGTCCATTTTAAAAAAGAATCGGTAAATAAGACAACGTGATGGGAATGAAAATAATGTCAAATTAACACCTATATGACCACGAGGCACTTGGTAGATGTTTCGTAAATTATTTCACGAACAACGGATTGACTGCTTACCAACATCAGAATTTACTAACTAAAACCAGTAAATTGAAGATTGAATTCTCATGGGCAAGGAGTATAGGAAAGAGAAATCAAAATGATATGACTGCTTAAATCTCCAAAAGGACCATGACCAAAGGAAATGAGAATTTAAAAAAAAAAAAAAAAGGAATAAAAGTATTTTGTGATTCACAGTACTTACGCTGCCTCTCTTTCGAATTAACTGATTCTGTAATCGATTACATCATCCCTATGACATGAACAGGACACAAAAAGACTAAGAGACATGGTGTGAGCTGAACCAAGACTGTTAGGAAGCTAGAGTTCTTTAGAGACTGGGAGTGTAAATGCTATTCGATAATATCACGAGAAATACTTTCGATCAGGCTGCCTCAGTATGAACCACTGTCCAACAGGGTTTTTCTAAATGTACATTAATTCTTACATGTTCTCCACTTTTTACCATGACTAAGATGAGCTCTGTCTTCTTGTCTTTCTACAATGTTTTCTTTTTCTTTTTTGCTGATTATTGTCTTATGGGTAAGGCGTATAATGTTTTTCATTGTCTCCTAGACATTTCCTATTTCGTGAGTCTATCTTGGTGGGGATATCATTTGACATTTTGAAATAAACCAATCTATTCTAAATTACTTAGCTACAAATGCATGGAAATGTCTCAGTTTGGGCAAATACCTGATAGTTTTCTCAGGTCCCTCTGTATAAAAGAAATTACACGTTTATCTTCTCGCTGACCCATTTTAAGTTTTTTTTTAGGGAATGGGGATGATGCTATATAAAGGTGCTTTGTACTGCCCAATGATGTAAAGCCAAGTGGACTTCAGACTAAAGTATCAGACTTCATTTGAGTTTTAAGCAAAAAGAACCCTCTCCCAGTAAAAATAATTGGAAAGGTAAGATTAATTCTATATATCTCTGGAAGGCTTCAGTTCTCAAATTACACAAGTGACTACCCTTGGTAAACTAAATAGATATTATGCAGCACAGTTCTTCTCTGCAACGCTGGCATTTGATTTCCTAATAAATCCATTTTGTGAAAACACGTTTTCATCTCAACTTTGAGGGTACAATTAAGGATATGATATACTGTTCTTTATTGCATGAAAAACAATCTTCAAATTACTTATACCTATTGATGTTTATGTAGACTTGAATAGATGAATTTGAAATTCTGGATTCATCTAGGTAAAATAAAATAAATCAGTCTCATGGGATTCAGACAAACCAAACAATCAAGATGTTCAGATGGGCAAGCAAGGACTGGGTACTCTCTGAAAACAGGACCACATCTTCTAGCAAGCCTTACAGAAGACTGACTCTGGTTCAACTTACAATACAATAGCAGAACAGGTCATGAATACAAGAGACCTTGGTGGGAAGACTTGGGTAGATCTTCAGGACACCCAGTGTATGCACAAAGCCTGCTGACTCTGGCAAAGCTAGGGAGGGAGGTGGTCCTTCCAAGAAAATGCAGAACAGTTCGGGAGGAAAAGCCCCCCCAGAATTGAATACACCTAGAGATGAGGAACAACGGAACAATCAAAAGCTGATTCCTCCTGAAGGAGAATGGGGGTCAGCCCAAGCTGCAGAAGACTTTAGTGCATTCCATATAATGCTTTGTTCTGTTGCTGTTGTGGACCCATAAAGACAGGCTATATCTTGTTCTTGTGGTGAGCACCACATGACAGATAGACTTGTGGAATCACTAAGGTGTACACCTGAAACTAATGTAATATTGTGCATCAACTACACTTCAATTAAGAAAAAAAAAAAGAAAAAAGTATGTTCATTTAAAGAAAAAAAAAAAGAATGTATTTCATCCTATAAGGAGTGATTTCTAGTTTTGGATTTTCTATTTGAGAAATGTTTCATGCTATATCTAATTTGCACACACAAGACCCCTCAGGGATGTGGGATTCTTTAAATAAATCAAATAAATCAAGTATTACATGCTTTCTCTAACTTTCATTTCATTATGAGAACTAGTAAGTTTTGCTCTATTCTTTAAAGGAAACTCCTTGAATAAATTATGGTGCATCCATTACATTTCATCAAATGATATGCTACCATTTGTAGGAACGAGAAAGATGTCGATGTTTGGGCTTGGAATAATGATCATACTATGTGGACATGTGCGGGGAAAGGCAGGTGGTACAAGAGGTACAGCCAGTCCCTTGAAGCCCTGGTGCCTTCGCTGGTAAGTTAGTAGGAAACAATGAAAGGCTGGTTGGCTGGGTGGATGGATGACTGGATGGATGGATGGATGGATGGATGGTGGGATGGATGGATGGATGATTGGATGGATGGATGGATGGATGGATGAATGGATGGATGGATGGTGGGATGGATGGATGGATGGATGGATGGATGGATGGATGGATGGATGGATGGAAAATGTTTATAATGGTTCCTTTATGGACTAAATAACTCGTTCTTACATGAACAACATCAAGTTTCGGGTTTGGTCAATAATGAGGAAGAAACAGCATTACTACACACTGTGCTGCAAGCCTTCACAAACAAGTTCAACCTGGGTCTCGGGTCTAAGAGTGCATTTCTTTATAGCTGTCAAAACAAATCTCCAGTTTTGACTTATTCCACTGATTAAAATGACTACAGTAAAAGAGTTAGGTTTGTCCCTGCCCCCGCTTCTGGCCCCTCTATACTATAACTCTTGGGCAACTTTCCCACACAAACTAATTTTCAGTACTCCCGAGGAGAATTTATTCAAACCAGCACATTCAAGAAAGAACCAACAAGATTTAGAAAATTTAGTCATGCTTCTTTCGAGGGATTTAAAGGAGTCCTGGCCTCATAGCCCAGATGAACTCAAAAATCACGGTTTTATGTCATTTCTATGATGGGCCCTTAAAGCAATTCTGAGAAGAAAAGGAAAAGAAATAAGCCCTAAGTGGGTTCCTCTGGGTTGGGGTTGGAAAGAGAAATGGACCACCTTTATCACTCCTCTATCCATCCGAACTTGTAATACATCTAGCAAAAGCAACTGTCACAACAGTAGCAAAACTGTTTCCCTTCAGTAAAGGTGTTGGCTACCAACAAATAAAATATTTACAAGATCTTAAAAATGGATATTATTCCTATTTTTGCTCTCTTGATAGGCAACAATTTTGAGACACTTAATCTTCATTATAGGAACAATAACCACCCATCTGAACAGCTAACACACAATCCTTTGCCAATATTTAGTGAATAAATTATGCTGGATCATTTTACACTAGAATTATTGCCAACATCTTTGATCATTTCTTCATTGCACTCTCTGTTTCATTACAACAAATAAAATTTTACTTATGAAAACTCTTGGTTTTAATGTTTACCTATTCTCTGGGAGGTATTTCTTTTTTAAGATTTTATTTATTTATTCATTAGAGAGAGAGAGAGAGGCAGAGGGAGAAGCAGACTCCCTGAGGAACAGGGAGCCTGATCCAGGACTCGATCCCAGGGCCCGGGATCATGACCTGAGCCGAAGGTAGACACTTAACCGACTGAATCACCCAGGCACCCAGGTATTTTATTTTAAAACAAGCTCTTTCTTACACTAAAACTGCATTCTGCCAGAATCTATAGTCGTAGTGTTCTCTTGCTTCTAGCTCTTCTGCACCCTGCCCATCTTTCAAGGACCAGCTTAAATTATATCTTACTCCTAACAACGTTCCCTCACCTGAATACTCTTTTTGAAGGACTCCTGTTTCACTGCTGTTACATATTATTTTGATACCTATTAACTCTTTTAAACATAACTTCAATGCTTCAAATGTCCAAGAACTGTCTGTCCATTGGACTTTAGGTTTCATAGCTCCTAGAAGGAGCAACTAGGACATACTTTTTTCCCTTTCTTGCCTTAACCACCACATACCAGGCATTCAGCCAATAGTTTTTGAATGAATGAGTGAAGGAAAAAAATGAAGGTTCGCACACCACGCACTTTCAAAATGAGCTTTGGAATTAACCACCCATGTGTTAAGGTGATTTTCCCACAGATGTTCCAAAGCCCCCTTGAATTTTCCAGCTAATTAAAAGGAGCAATGAATAGAATGTTAAAGTAACAATAAGCACAAAAGATCACTATATGTTACATCTTAGTAGAGCACATTTGGAAATATGACTTAATCAAATATAATCCAGTAATGCTAATGTGGTGGGGTAGGCTTTTGGTTTTGTACGTTCAGAGTTCTATAGCTAGAAGTAATACAACCTAATACATGTTTAATTATGTATTAAAAAACTATGCATTTCCTTGAAGTATGACAAGTTCCAAATAGGAAGTTTTGGCCCAAACAGATGAGAAGCTGCTTTGATTTTCCTTCCTGAGGCTATCATTTTCCAGAGCTTTCTAAAACATGGCTGTGAGATCTCTACAGGGTGCTTTCATATCGATCTCCACGGTCCTGGGTTGGCTGGAGGGCGGCTGTGTGTCCAGAACACTGGGAACACCTGGAACCCCGGGGTCAGCCATCTTTGGACACATGCAACCATCTCCATTTACTCCAGCACGTGCGCCTTACAAACATCTCAGGCGTGCCAGGATGTGGGAAAACAGGAGAAACAGTCAGGATGGTTCCCCTTCTCTGCCACTAGATTGGTGAACATCAGTGCTCTTTCCCCTTTGCACAGATGGTTCAAGGAGTCAAAACCTGCTATCATAGGAAACAAAAAAATCCACAGATAGGCTACACGATAGACAAACAGGGAGAGGAAAATCACTAATGGGCTTACAATTTGGGACTATCTTGCATAATAAGTGTATCTGTTATGGGGAAAATAAGTATTATCCTAACAGCTGATCCCAGGGTCTGTCTTGGGGAGGTAAGTGTCTCTATTTGGGAAAATATCTTCATGGGTCACTTGAGAGCAAGGGAAGACAGGAAAAAAAGACAGTGGAGCTAAACCTCTACGTAAAAATATTGCAGAAATCTGAAGACAAGGACGAGAGAGATGAGAAGAGAGAAGGGAGTGAAAAGGATCAGTAACTCACAAAATCCTGGAATCTATGGAGAAGGATGACCAGCAAGATACTGAACAACAAGAATGTCTACTATAAATTTTTAAATTATTGGTATTACCACCATTCTAAACATCCTGTGTTACCACATTTCCAGTAAAATCTCTACACTCATAACCCATTGCTTTTTCTGCAAAAAATCATGAGAAAGAGCAGGAAGCTCATGTTTCAGTTTGTGCAGAGAGAAGAGAAAGGGAGAGCGCTGCAGGGGGAGAAAGGCGATGAAGAGTTCAGATGAAAAAGGAACTCAAGAAAAGAGATAGCCAGACGATCCCTAAAAATTCAAAGACATCTTGCCAGGGGCTGGTGAGGGAAGTGGGTTCAAACTTTGAAAAATCTGTGGAGGGAGGATATGAGAAAAATTTAAGAGGTAAGTCCACAGCTTACATTCTGGGAGATACACAGTCACAGACAAAGATATGATAGAGATGAGTGTTTAGTAAGAGATGTGATTGGCAATAAATAATATTCCTATCATGAATGTGTATATTATTAAAAATAAGTTGGATTTAGTTCCATGTCACCTCCTTTGGAAGATGCTCTCTGAGATCCTTGAATTTAAAAAATCCTAAAGGCCAGAGGTGACTTTGTCATGGGCAGAGTCACCAATCACTCAGACACTGACCCTCAGAATTCTACTGAAAAACCCAAACTACTGAGTTGGCATGTCTACCAACATAATGGCAAATGTAAACACTTTTGTTTGTCAGAGCTGCAATATTTCCATGAAATTATCGCATCATTAATAAGAAATTCTAAATGACTTTGCCTTCGTGCATACAGCATTACTATATTGATTTGATCTCATTATGATGAGGTTACTATTAGTGACCTGTATATTGTGAGCTGTCTTTCCCATCATTGGAGTTGTATCTGACACTGAATTATTCCCATTTTCTCAACAAAAGCCATGTGTTCCATGGGGGACATGTGGCAGACGGCTGTCCAAGGAGAGAGCCACAGCTCCCTGTCCCATGCAGGATCCTAAGCTATGCCCACCAGACAGTGTACACTGCTGTGTTCTCAATTTTCCTGAAAGCATGAGACTGTTCACAAAGACACCTCAACAACTTGTTCGTCCTGGTTTTTGTAGGAACTGGACTTCTTCTGGAGTTTTAAACCAAGGTGAACCCCAGTTAAGGTATTTTCTGGAATCAAAATGTAGTGTTTGTGTAAAACGGACAACAGTTTCACTAGAATAAACTGCTTTTCAGTATCTGAATTTTTAGAGTTCTCAAAAAAAAAAAAAAAAACCTTCTGCTGAATTAGTCTATCATCTGATCCAACTAAACTCAACCACAGCTGATGGTATCAAAAGCTAGCAATGAAGCAAAGTTCCACTTCTGCCCTCAATTGTGTTTAAAATGAATTTCGGAATGAAGACTTAGCACCTTCACAGACTATGGAATAATCCACAGGTACAAGAACCGCTGGTTCCCAAGTGACACAGTGGCTTGTGATTTTATTTTCATACTTTAGTAAAAAACATTCAGCTTGTTATACAAAGGAGGGAGCATTATATAAACTTATGATTAAAGAAATCAACTGAGATCTGTTTGGAACATATTTTTTCCTTCTAAAAATCCCTCATCCTCACATCTGGACAACTCAGTGGTGATTTGTAATGCACTAAGGCATTTGCAAACTCTTCCCAAAGAGAGAAACCCATGTCTTCGTGGTGACATGTTCCTTCTTAGATAAACGTGTCACAGTTATATCATGCAATATTCTAGATTCCACAGCTTTTCAGTTAGAAAAAAAAAGTCTTATACTTAAATCTGGAACTGTAAGCTGACAAATGGAAGCCATCTTGAAAAGTAAAAGAAATAAATTACTTCTGTAGGGAAAAAAACCCACAGAACACAGTTATGCTCAAAACAATAGCTATCGGCAGAAAACATGACAAGACATATAGCAGCCCATTAAAAATTCAGAGGATATTGGAAAAGTCAAATTTAATTTGCCCACCTTCACCAAATACACTGAAGGATGTTTGACAAATTCAACAACACACGATTCTGTGAAATTTTAAAACTTGCAAGTCCTATCATCCTTAGTCTCTGCTTCTCAGCAGAAGCAAGAGACTGAATGCAACAGGTTTTCTAAGAGCTTACCTAACAGGGATTAAAGAGAATGTAGATAAATAGGGGAAACAAACCATTGGTTAATGAGGCATCAAGGGCTAAAAGCAGCACTTTTGAGTTACAGATGTGCTAGAAGATAGAGAAGAGCACTATCTTCACAGTGACCTTGCCACATTCCCCAAGGGCTTGAGCTAGTTAAACTGCTCTGTGACCATCATGCATCGATATTAAGAATTATCAAAGACCTTAAACGTTGTTCTGCTCCCGCCCTCTGTTTCCTGGCAGATACTGCTGTTCCTTGTGCAGAGAAAATGCAGACCTTCAGCATTTTGGTAACTTTCTCTCCTGTCAATACTGCCTACTACCCTCTTCGCCACCACTCAGCCCCCCAAGGCCAGCCGACTCTAATGCCATCAGCCATTCACATTTGCTTCTCATTCATAATGGTCACAGGGTGAAGAAAAGTTTACAACACCAGAATACAAAAGCTCAGTGTCATTCAACACAGAGAGCAGCTACTGTGTCTAGGGCACCAAGAGAGAATAAAGAAGCAAAAAGGACCCCTACCCTTACAGAATGTGGCTGGGAAAATTAAAAAGACAAATACACCAAGAGTGGAGGACAAGTGGAGTGAGAAGGTTGCTCAGGAAATGGGGGACAGAGCCACGGCTGGTATTAGGTGCTTCTGACAAGGGAAGGATCCCTGGCCAGGGACAGCCAGATAAGCATGGAGGGGCATGCACAGGGTGAGCACAGACTTGTGCCCGGGTAGAACTGGGAAAAATGGAATTTTCCAGAGCACACTTCAAATAGCTCCTGTGATCAGGATAGTGTTACAGTTCCTCCAAGCTCTCCAGGCAGCCCCCAAACTGACCTGTGTAGTGCTGACATTGTAATCCACCTGGTATGTCCCGCTGCACTTGGAATCAATTATACACGCACGCAGCCACGCACACACGCACGCACACCCCGCCCCCCCCATGAAGCCCAAGTCACCGGCAGGCACCTGCCTGCCTGCCAGCCCCGCCCCCAGCATCGCCCCAGCCCCGCCCTTCCCAAATCCTTGGTAGTCGTGCTGGCCTGTGTAGGGTTCCTCACACCAAAACCCTTCCTGCTCCCAGGCCTCTGCTCAAGCTGTTCCCCGCCCACCTCAAATGCCCTTCCGCCATGGCCAGAGGACCTGACTCCCTCCATAATTCAGACCTGTTTAGAGGAGGCCCCTTCAAAGAGCTCCCCCACAGACTGCCCCACCAGCAGCCTCCACATGCCCCCTTCCCCTCACGCTGCTTTAATTCCCTGCAGAGCAATGCCTGCTACTTCTCTTGGTTATTACTCTTATCACTGAAGTTAGTGCAGTGAAACTTCAGCAGGCACAGATTTTGCATTTACAAACTTGTCTACCCGGCTATACTTGATTTGTAACCCGCACATCAGTACCTTCCCCACTTTCATGTCATTCACAAACAAGCACAGAACAGTGAGAATTTTGAGTTTCCCAAAGCCCATGTTCCCGGCAGAGGGCTGAAAAGGCGATGCTTGTTTTCTTAGTTCAGCGCTCTCCCTGTAACCAAGAGTCCTTTCTGAGCTCCATTCAGTGCCCATTTTTTGCATCCTTGGGTGTTTTGTTGTTGTTGTTGTTGTTGTTGTTGTTGAGTTCTCTTTTTAGAATGCCCCCCAACAAGCTCTTTAGTGCTGTCTGATGTTCCCGAGTGCAAAAAGACTCGTGTGCTTCCTGAGAACACAGGCATGTGTGATGGGTTCCATTTGGGCGTGAGTTGCAGGGCTGCTGGCCACGATTTCAACGTTAATGAATCAACAATATATATTAAATAAGGTGTCTTGAACCAGAAACACACATAAAACAAAGTGATGTGTTGCTGAGTTGAAGAAAACGTTAGAGCAGAGGCTCGCAGGAACCTAATCCTTGTACTTCCCCTAGGAGCGATGGTCATGCGATTGTTAATTCAGTGTTTGTGGGGACGTCAAACAGTATAACGACTGTGAGAAACAAGAACTGAATGCATTTATTTTTAATATGTGTATTTTTGGAGTTCTCCAAAGAAAGGCATTTTGCTGAGTAGTCTATTTTGTTCCCGCTAAACCAGATGACAGCTGGTGGTAACACAAGTAGCAGAGAAATGGTTAAAAGTTCTACTTTTGTCCTTAATTAGGTTTCAAACACACTGTTGCATAGAGATGAAGTGGGTTTACACAGCTCTAGCATAATTTATTTTCCCCTGCAAGCAGGGACCATGTCTGTCTTGTTCAGGGCATGCCTCGCTCAAAATGGACTCTCATTAAAAGTCTAATGAATGAATAAAATACTCACTTCATGCCAAATAAAAATCCTATTTTCTGTACTTACTTCCCTTGCAAAATTATATACCAAGTCAACAGTACTAAATTCTTGCCCCCACTTAACTTGGATGGGATAAAAAATCTGAATCAATCGGGCACCTGTGTGGCTTAGTTTGGCTACGTGTCAGACTCTTGATTTCAGCTCAGGTCATGATCCCAGGAATGGAGTCCCGTGCCCAGCTCCATGCACAATGGGGAGTCTGCTTCTCTCCCTCTCCTTCTCTCTCTGCCCCTCCCCTGGCTCACACTCACTCTCTCTCTCTAAAATAAATAAATAAAAATTAAAAATTTTGAATCAATTATGTTATAATGAAAGGATCAAGAACTTCAACAACAGAGACCTGGGTTTGGATTCTAACTCTAAATCGCCATGTGTGTGAACTTAATTTACGTTACCTCTCAGAGCCTCGATTTCCCGTAGATTAAATAGGGAGAATACCACTTCCAGCACAGGATCACAATATATCAATGTGGTCCTATAAATGCAAGTTTTAGGATACTGCCTCACCCATTACAGATATTGAATAATTATCATCCCTGCAAGCTTATGCAGAACCATGAGTCATTCCAAGCAGCCTGCCTGGAGTGACAGGAAGGAAGTGCTCTTTTAACATGCAAGAAGAAAAGAGGGTTTGGGCAGCTTCCAGCAGGCAGGCCAATTTTTACGTTCACAACTTTGACTGACAATCCTCTCAGCTCTGCCCTCAAAAGTGACGCCTGTCCTTAGGACTTGGTAGCTCCCCCGAGAAAAGGCACAAAAGTTATACTCATCAAACCAGCTTCTCCTCACATGCACAGCCTACCTTTTTTTTTTTTTCCATTTACTTGCATGTTTTTAATTGTGGTAAAATATATGTAATATCAAATTCACCCTTTTAACCATTTTTAAGTACATCCCATTTCCTACATGGAATCACTGACAGGGCTGCACGAAATTATGGGATTGGACCGAACACATCTACACTTTGATTAATGATCCCTAACCCCTTTCCCACCACTTTCTAATGAATGCTTCGCTTGGCAAATAGACATTCTCCTGAAATTTAGCCTGTCTTCCTCATTCTTGGAACTTCAACCATGCTCTGATCACAAAAAGAAAAATTTTTGTGACTACTGTTCTTAAATCAATAGTTAGCCACTAAACCATTTTGTGGGTAAGTCTCTATTTTACAAGCTCTACCTAAGATGTCCTAGTTGCTGAGACTGAAATAAGTCTCTTTCTCTATGTCTGTTTGCTTGTCTATATAGTAAGAGAGTTGGGGTACCAACTGGCTCGGTCAGTAGAGCATGAGACTCTTGATCTTGGGGTCCTGAGTACAAATCTCACATTGGGCATGGAGTCTACTTAAAATATAAAAATAAAATAAAATACATTTATATAGTAAGGGAGTTAGAGGATGTGTAAGACCTATTTCAGGTCACACACATTACCATTCTATTATTAAAACTCCAGGAATGATGAATTACCACACTATCTATACAGAGACTAGAACGTCACATCAGGAAGTACAGTCCCCAAAATTGTATGCTTATGGGATCACACATTCCCAAACAAAGTGTATCAAGCAGTATATAACTGCCACTGAGATAGCGGCAAGAAAAACAAACACCATTTCAGTGACCTCACACAACCTCCTTTTAAAAACATTCTGAAAACCCCTCTCTACCGAACTGTTTAAAGCAGCAAGACTTAGTTTGACTTATAAAGTTTTCTAATGTCATTTCAATTACTTTTTCTTAAGAGTTTTGCTGAATTTATAGGCAGATTAATGTGGGAAAATTGAGCAACAAGACTCCCTTCTTTTGATGAATGAAGTGAGCCATGGGTTTGCGTCTCTTGCCCGGGACTTCTGATGCGAGGATCATTTGATCATGGACCTGTTGAGCTACCCGCAGATGTTCCTCTCAATTCCAGTCTTAACATATTACCCATCACCTGTCTTACCTGGTCTTCAAAGGTAAGTATCACATTCAATTATTTGGCATTTTCCAGTATATTTGTTTGAATCTATGGCATTTCAAGAGCCACCTGATTAGCAAACAAAGTCACCCACTGAATGTGGCTCAGTATTACAAATTCACACAACATATTTTTCACTATGTGAGTGATAACCAAACGCATTCCGTCAGAAACAGTTTATTCCAGATATCTACTACACGGCTGGTGATTCCAGTAGAGAAAAGAATCCTCGACTTGTCCACATGATAAAAATGCCATTAAAATTTTAATATATTGTATTTCTACTTTTATGTATAAGGTATTAAGTAGAACGAGAAGAACAAGAAGAAGAAGGGTTGGGGGAGGAAAGAGGAAGAGAATAAGAGGAAGGGGGAAGAAAGAAAGAAAACAAGAAAATAAATGAGATGGTGGATTTTAAACCCAATCATGTCAATAATTACATTAAATACAAATGAACTAAACATTGCAATTAAAAGGGCATCTAAGAAAAACCTGCAAGTAATATCATGCTTAATTGTGAAGGATTTAATGCTTTCTTCTGATTTTATCTACTTTAAATTAATGTTCACCCAAAGCATTCATAAGAAAGTGAGCCAAGGGTCACCTGGCTGCCTCAGTAAGTAGAGCTTATAACTCTTGATCTTGGGGTTGTAAGTTCAAGCCCTATGTTGGAGGTAGAGATTACTTAAAAACAAAATAGTTTTTAAAAATGAGCAGAACAGCAGGGAGCCTGCTTCCCCCTCTCTCTCTGTCTGCCTCTCTGCCTACTTGTGATCTCTATCTGATAAACAAATAAAACCTTTAAAAAAAAAAAAGAGCAGAAATGTCCACAATAGCCAAATCGTGGAAGGAGTCAAGATGTCCTTCAGCAGATGAATGGATAAAATGTGGCTCATATAGACAATGGAATATTACGCAGTCATTAGAAAGGATGAATACTTATCATTTGCATTGACATGGATGGAACTGGAGGGGATTATGCTGCGTGAAATACGTCAAGCCGAGAAAGATAATTATCATATATTTCACTCATATGTGGAACATAAGGAATAGCGTAGTGGACCACAGGGGAGGGGAGGGAAACTGAATGGGAAGAAATCAGAGAGGGAGACAGACCATGAGAGATTCTGGACTCCATGAAACATACTCAGGGTTACAGAAGGGAGGGGAGTGGGAGGATGGGGTAACCGGGTGATGGGCATTAAGGAGGGCATGTGTGGTGATGAACACGGGGCGTTATATGCAACTAATGAATCACTGAACATTACATCAAAAACTAATGATGCACTATACGTTGGCTAACGAAATGTAGTAATTTTTAAAAAGTGAGCTGAAAGACACAAACTGGGAGAGGTTATCTTTAAAATACATAACGTTAGTACCTAAAATATATAAAGAGCTCTTACAAAGAAAAACTACAGGCCCACAGAAAAAGTGACAAACGATATACTGTACGTATGTGTTTTACTGAAGAGAAACACAATGGCCAATAATATATGCAAGATGCACAATCTCATTAATTCTTCAGGAATGCAAATTAAAGCCATGAGGAGCTACATTATGCTCACCACAAAACCAAAGGTAAATTAACAAGGTTGCTGAATGATAGCAATATTTATTCACGACCCATGAGTGTGATCTCGTCATTGTACTTGGGAATATATCCCAAAGAAAGACTTGCTCTGTGTACTAGGATACATGTTCAAGAACATCCACAGCAGTATTAATTTGCAATGACCCAAGCTGCAAACAACCAGTCTTACTTAACCACTCTCAGAAGCAGACCCTGAGGTAAGATTGAGGTCATTTAGAAGGAAAAATAAACAGGAAAACTCTTAGAGGTGTGGAAAAGTAATTCATGCAAGGAAAGACAGCCACTAGCGGGCATCTTATTAAACCAGTCATTATGTGGGTAACTGGAGTGTCATCTCATGGGGAAACTACGGGAACTAGAATCATCCGAGGAGCTGACGTGTTCCTAACCCAGCTGCTTCCGAGGGCACGTCCAGCCGGCCTCATGCCCTGGAAGCGCGCCTTTCTGCTGCCACAGTGGGGAAGATGCAAGTAATAGTGTCTGGAAGGCAGTAAGAGCACCAAGAACGGTCCACCAGTCACCGGTAAGGCACTGACAGGATCTGCCGTACAAAGACACCCAAATATCGGCTGACGGGAACTGAATAAACTGTGGTCTCTTCATCCAAAGTAATACAGTAGTGAAAATAAATGTACTATAACCACACACATCACAAGACATGGAATATAAGTAAGAGGGAAAAGTAAGCAGCGATAGAAGAAATACGGGACAGTTCCATTTATTCAAAGACGTAAAACATACAAAAAACATATTATTCAGGAACATACACAAGTGTGGTGGAACTACTCAGGAACACAAGAAAATGACCAACACAGAATCCAGGATACCGAATTATTTAAAATATATTGATATTCCTGACACCAACATGACACGACACGTTAGCGAACTAGAATGTAAATTGCAAATTGATACAAAAGCAAAAAATGAAAAAATCAAATATATTGAGGGCTGATGTGTTTATCACAATCATGGTAACATGTTTTATTTTGAAAGACAAACTTTATCTGAACAGGGGAAAACCGCATCTGGGGCATAGCGAGGAGGCATGACTGGGGATGAAAACAAGATGGCTTTCCCTCTGGTAGAGCTGGTTGGCAGTAAGTACACAGGTAGGGAGTGTATTACTCCTTATGACGGAAAGATATGTACACTTTCTACCTATAAAATATTTCAGGGGCTCCTGGGTGGCTCAGTTGGTTCAGTGTCTGGCTCTTGATCTCAGCTCAGGTTTTGATCTTAGGGTCATGAGTCCAAGATCCATATTGGGCTCCATGCTGGGTATCGAGCCTACATAAAAAAATTTTTTTTCAAAAATCATAAAAGTCCAAAATAAAAGATATTGAACTGCTCACGTAAGTATCTCTGAGTGAAGAACAATGCACTTTCTTTTCTTCTTTTTCTGTTTCTGCATTTTCTATAGCAAATACGCATTCCTTTTATAGTAATAAAACAATATAAAGTCAGTCAAGTCCCCATTAAAACCCCCTATTTTCCCCATCCTAGCTCTACCACCTTATATACACAACCAATCTAGAATAGGAGAGAAATCAGCTATTTGATTCCCTATTGTAGTTATTAACTTACACAGAGATCGCTGGTTTGCTAATTCAGCGGCAAATTTACATTTGCCCACAGGCACTGAAGACAAAAAAAAAAAAAAAAAAAAGTAGGCCAATTCTAAAATAAATCATCCAGTGGGCAATTAAAAACTTGATAAAAATTGAAAAGAAGAGAGAATCAGAACACTGCAGGTTCAGTCCTATTATAACAAATTTCATACGATTGTTTCTATTCTCTCATGAAAGGATTTTGAGTTGGATTCAGATTATATCAAACAGTCCGTCCAACAACGGAAGTATACATTAAGAGACCCAATATAGTGAAAATAATCACAATTTTTATTTTGAAAGACGAAGCTGAAAAGAGGGGGAAACAACTGTATAACATATAAAGTTTTGAAATATGAAAGACCAAAATGCTGGCAATGACCAACTTGCGTATTCATCCAATGCCTTGTACACTTTTCGTCACACCATAAAAACTGAAGTCGTTTCTGCTGCTCTCAGAAGTTACATCTATCACATGATACTGGTTCCACCGTCTGAATGCAAATTTATAATCAGTACCAACCATTCTATCCATCTCAAAACAGAATAAATGTTCTTCCACGGTTGCAAAAAAAAAAAACTCACCACCACGTTCACTACTAGAACTGAGGGCATTCGTGATACTTGACGATGTATTTGCTCATTTGGTTAACAGAAACATGCTTTGATGATGGTGTAGTTGCTCTGTCTTCCTCTAGGACTCCAAAATCATTAAGGTTTATGTATTCATAATCCGAGAAGCCTAAGTGAATAGGCTGGAGGGCCCCAGAAGCACTTAAAAGCTAGTTGGGAAGAGAAGTGCCTGCCCAAATAGCTTTAGCAGAGCAGCGGACCGTGAACCTCCTTTGTGAGCTCAGATCAGCTTGGACTGAAGTGAGTGAGCTCCCATGCACTCTTGCTAACCCAAACTCCAATCTCGGCCTCGTCAAGTCTCCAGCCTTGACCCCTGACAGCCCATTCCATTTTCCCTGTTCTTTTACCACGACTGCCTATAACAAAGGTGATGCAGGAATGTCCCGTGACCTACAACGTTTATCTCAATCCAAAGCTCTCTTAACAACCAAGCCTGGGAGCAGCAGGAAGGGCTCTGTGCCAAAGGGGAGTGATGGGAGGGGAGTGAAGGGACAAGGCCCTCAATTTTGGAGGCCTGGCAGTGTCTACTTGGTAACTATGTGTAATTTACAAAAAGCATCATACGTGATTGTGCTAAGAATCCGAATTCAGAAAAATCCTGCAACCAACAAAGGCTAAGAGATGAAAAGCTGAGCTAATCACAAAAATAACCAGTGTATTTCCTCTGCACTGTTTGACTGAACCTTGGGTCCATGTATTACTTTCTGTTTAATAAAAGAAGGAAAGAAAAATATTTTCTGGTTTTCCAATATAAAAAGCCAATTTCAAAGGAGCTTTATAAGTACCAAAAGGTAGTATTGTCACCCAGGCTATTTCAAAAGGCCTTTCAAACCACTCTCAGATAACTAATCTGTTATCTGGCAACTCTTATGAGAAAACATCTTTAAAGAGTCCATAAACAATCATTATCTTCAAACAGCATCCTTAAAAACTAAAATCTCTGGATAATATAGATCTGCTTTTCATTTTTACCTCCCTCAGACTCCACTTAAGAACACCCTTCTTAACCTTTCTAATTTATTAAAAAAAAAAAAAAAGAATTTCTTTAATTCAAAAGCTAACAGCAGAACAGGTATTACAACTGATGCGGTAAAAATTCACCTTGCAGAAATGGGTTTGAAATAAAATCTGTCTCTGAATTTAGAGAAAAGGCAGAGAGACGATAAAAGGATATAAGCTTAAATGAGGAAAAATCTTTACATAATCATTTACTTTTCCATTTTAATTAAACCTGAATTCCAAATGATGCTGAGTTTATTAACAAGATAATTCTCTGTAAGGTGCTCCTGAGTGGGTTCTACAAGAATTTTATGGTTTGCCGATATCAAATGGTAGAGAGTAATCTAAGAATTCAGTTAAGTCAATAAAATAAAAGGCAACCACAATACACCAGCTCGGTCACCTGAGAACTCCTTTGTAGACAAAAAAACGGGGTTTGGGGGGAGGGGGAGGGGGATAAGTCACTTGCAACATCACCAATTAAAGCAAAAGCTTCCACTCTGAATATTCCATTTCCTCACCAGTGTACCCCATCCGCCCCCCAGTGTACCTCATCGCCCCCCCAGTGTACCTCATTTCCTCTTCCTCAATGCACAGACAGCTCCCCTACGCTCAGGATGTATTTTAAGAGATGGAATTTGAATTTTTATAGTTAGAAAGTATTTACAGATCGCACAAATACTGATCCATCACACTAAATAAATTTTGAGTCGCCGAAATTTGCCGTGTACTAGTTCAGTGTGCACCTACGGTGCTCTTCCTAACGCAGCCTCCGCCTTCCAAGCCAAGACCCTTTACTAAAATCCAACGTAAGGGAAAGTCTTGAAACAAATGTCCTGTTGAGGTTAGGCGTACATGAGTGAGTGTGTGCTTGTGTGTAGATAAGCAGGAAAAAGGTTGAGGAGGAAGAAGCAGGGAGTACGTTGAGAAGAAATTCTTCAGAATTCAACATGAGAGACTTGGTCATCCCTGGTGCTCCGGGGCTCTCCAATCTGGTACAAGGTATTGCTTACATAAGAAGGCGTCTAAAAGCACTTATCTTAGAATTCTCCATGTTCCTCAATAAAAGGTAACTTTAAGAAGACAGAAATCAAACAATCCAAGCATTCTATTCAATTTTGAGGGCTGCAAAGCAGAGTGATGGTTTAGTTTTTTTCTAGCAATACGTTATTTTAATATTTATCGAAAAGGAAAGCTAACCAAATGTCATAACTCAAAAGTCAGATCTGTTCTATGGAGGAGTATTTCTGTCCAATAGGAGAACAGCCCTGACTGCTTCCTTCTCTCCTGAAACCCCATTTTTATTGACCTCTCCTGTGGGGGCGGTTTCCCCATTGAAGGAGGCCAGCATTGCATTCGCTGCATATGTGAACAATTCCCACGGCACAATGAAATCTGGCAACTGCTACAAGCATTTTTGTGCATACCTTCTTTTACACAACTGCTATTACTTGTGCTAAAACCTCAGCTGTCACGTCTACATTTTTTTCCAAGATAAGAATCCTGCTAGTAAAGTCACCGGAGGGCCATGGCAGAAAAACCAAATGTGGAGAGACTGAGGGTTGAATAAGCCATTGTCTGTTTTGGAACAAGAGGGCTGTATTCATGATGAAACTGGAGTAAAAACTAGATTAGAACAAAGCCTTAAAATTCAGAAGGGAGTCGAAAGTGGCTGAAAACTCACCCACATTTTTTAAACTACAATTCTCTATGCTTGGCATCGTGGCGTATGTTTCCATTACAAAACAAAAAATGTGGAGATGATATAAATTTATAAGGGAAGCACTCTGATGTAACAAGAGCTTTCTTGTTGTTGTTGTCGTTGTTGTTGTTGCTGCTGCTGCTGTTTTAATCAATTTCTCCTAAACATTTAAAACACTTTTGGGGGAAACAGAATAGCCTTCATATTTTAAAAACCTCTAGAGTGAACTGAAGATTAATCAATCATTTAAACATGCAATTTAATGTCTGGGCCAAAGATCCAAGTCATCGTAAACGAATACCATTATTTTGTACTTCTATCTCTCTGTACCGTTCATTCAACGGTTTCGCAAATCACCTCATGTAATCCTTACAACAACACTATGAGGCAGGTACAACTGGTCTACCATCCAGATGTGAACACTGGTCTCAGTGCGGAAGGTATTAGTCATGTTTCTGGCCGATCAACGCCTTTGGAACAATCTTAAGGGGGTTGGCTGATTTGTGGCTTGCCGAGGGCCGGTTTCTGAGTATGGAACTTAGGAAACCCAGTTCTCCAGGTTCCTTTGGAGCTAGGGTGACTTCAGCACCACCAATGAGAACCCCTTGCAAAACCGGGGTTCACATGGGAGTAAGGTGAGGAAGGACACTACATACTGGTATGGATGTGATTTGCTTGTACTGGTCAGGGTGGCAATCAGGGCGTCCAGCGGCGGTGGGGGTGTGGCAACCCTGGTGGGGGGCAAGTCTCGGGGGTGGGGGGCAAGTTTTATTGTAAGGCTGAACCCCCAACGCAGAGCAGCCCTACTCCTGGCAGCTACACCAGGAGGATTTTCTGGCATCAGTGCAAACCACTGCACCTGTTGCTCCACGGGCCAGAACAGGGAGCAGCCAGTACTCTAGCCATTTCTGTTGCTGCAGTTAGGGACCCTGACTCATTTACTCAGGTTGTTGTGCAACATCGATTCTTTTTGGGAAGTCTTCTCTGGGCAAGAAACTAAAAGGCTGAGTCCTAAAGGATGTAGAAGATTCGACCAAGTAAAACTATGGGGAAAAGGGGAATAGCATTCTAGGCAGAGGGCCCAACAGTGCAAAGGTTCTGTGGTAGAGAAGAACACCAATGAGTCATGAATGCAGCTGGGGAGAACTTAATGAAATGAGGTTAATAGGTGGGCAGAGGCCAGGACACCTCTGGCCTAGCATATCTGAAAAAAAGGAAAAAAAAAAAAAACCCTTATTAAGCCAAAATAAATGTAGATGCAAACAACATACACTCAAAATTTCACTCTGAAAAATTTCAGGGTAAGACTGGTGAATACCCCAGTTACAGGATAGGCTTTCAAACATGGTAAGATAGTGGTCATCTTTTCTACTCCGAAATAGTCCCAGGTTCTTCACCTGTCTCAAGAATGTCCCAGCTGTATTAGTCTAACAGTGCACACAGTGGATCTGAACTGAAGAAACTTGGATTTGAGCCCTGATGCTAGTTACTTGATCTTAGGGAAATCATTATTATCTGGGAAGGTTGCCCACATCCATAATATGCGGAAGAATCTGCTGCCCTCCATATCTCATAGAATTATTGTAAGGTTCAAATGAGCCAGGAGCTGTGGGATGGGGCAGCTCTATAGAACACTAGGTGTTGTGGGTAGACAGATACTGTGATGAAGGTTACAATGGGGATTATTGCTGTAGTATGGTTTTCTAAAGTATAAATCAGGATGTCAAGATACTAAAGCTGCCAATATTCCCAAATATTGGTCTAGAGCCAAAAACAATATTTTTTAAGTAATTAGTCATTTTAAAAAATGCTGTGTGAGGTGATGAATGTTAAGCAAACTTATTGTGGTAATTATTTTTCAATATACACATTTATCAGATCATTAGGTGTACAGCTTCTCACTAGACAGTATTATATGTCAATTACGTCTTAATAAAACTGGTGGAAAAACTCAGCAATGGTCAACCTTTTAGCATGATGCTCTACTCCTTTCTGGACCCCTAACTAAAGACAGACGTTTCAGTGAAAAGTCATTCAGAGAGCCACATTAAAAACAAATGGTCTGATGAGCGTAGCTGGATTTGTTAAGCGTTTTCTACGTGTCAGAGACTGTACTAAGTGCTAATAAAAAAATTTTAAAGAAAAGTCATTTTCTCAATGCAAATCACTTTGTGATTTACCTTCCTTAATCTTAAACTATTTCAGGGTAAGGTGACATGAATTTCTTGGCTTCCATGGTTTTGACCTCAAATGATCTCACAGTCTAGAAGATGTAAATGAATATATTATAGCATGATTCATTGTTACAAAAGATAGACCATCATTTTTAGAAAGACAGAGACCTTGCCTTAGCTATCTCTGTTATCTGCAGAATCTAGCACCAGTGCCTGAAACACAGTAGGCAAGAAATAATTTTTTTTTTTAAGAAATAAACTTTTGGGAGCACCTGGTTGGCTCAGTCAGTTAAGAAATCTGCCTTCAGCTCAGGTCATGATCCCTGGGTCCAGGATCCAGCCTCGTGTGGGGCTCCCTGCTCCGTGGGGAGTCTGCTACACCTCTCCCTCTGCCCCTCCACCCGCCAGCTCATGCCCTCTTTTTCTCACTTGCTCTCTCTCATATAAATAAAATCTTTTAAAAAAAGAAAGAAAAGAAAAAATTTTTATGGCTACTTGAATGCATGTATGAGTTTACTATATAAGAGAACAGAGAATATAAAAATAAATTTTTATTATAAAATCAAAATATAATTAAATACAAAATAAATATTTTTATTATAAATATTGAAAATAATAATAATGATAACTGGCATTTATAAATACACTTACATGGTTCTAGACACCATGCTTAATGATTCACAGGTAGTGACTCAGTTACTAAAGCTCGACCACGTAGACGGGAGTTGGGGTAAATATCACAGGAAAATTTTGAGTTTTTAAGGATGACTTGGCCATCACAATTAAAACAAGGTAATGTTTAACATCTCCACCTACATCTAGCCAAATCCTTCCCCAGTTTGAACGCTAAAGATAACTTGATAAATTACAGTGTGAATTGTTAGAAACCCATCCAGTGTGGCTATCCATACAGCCATATCTACACAAGAAAATCTATCACATTCTGGAAACAAAAAAATTAGTAATGACTTACATGACATTCCACCGCCCACCACTAAAGGACATTCTAATGTTTTACAACTTTCCCAGTTGGAGGAAAGGAAACTTTCCCAGACTGTGAGGAAAGCAATTTTGACCCGAAGTCAAAGAGGTGGGCATGAGTTCCCAGATAGTAAAGTAATCTGTAAGTTAAAAGAGAAGGTTGAGCCAGAACTCGAAAGTCGAAATAGAAAGGGGTCTTAAGAAATGACAGCACTACTAAGACTTACTGTCAGCAAAGGAAGCACTTTCAAGAACTGTATAATCCATTAAACTGTTGCCCCACTATTCAAGTATACTCAGAACTTCATTTGATCATGCCCTAATCTTCCCTTACATTTTAATTAAGATTAGTTGGGCATATAAGTGAGTTTGAGTGTAATATCCTAGGTTGAATAAGACTGGAAAGAATACAAATAGGTCCATCACAGAAAGAAATGTGGGGAAACGCATCCTTGGGGATTCTTTGATCTTCAAGGCGAGGGCACCAGCAAGGTGACTAGCATCGGTGGCATTAAGAAGTCATCTGGAAACACTTGGCACTTAGACCCGTCCTTGGAAGTGTGCCCGTTCAGGGCAAAGCAAAGGATCTGCCGCGTGGGCAGGACTTCAATGTGAACGGTGTTCTCCCGCTCAGTTGTCAATGCAGTCCTATTCCTGCATCCTGGTATCATGCCTTCAAAAAGCACACAAACAAACAAAAAACCCAGTGACACGTCTTGACTCACACTTGGCTTGTTATCTAGAATATCCACATATTCTATCTTGCCCAACTGGCATAGCACTTGTCATTCACCACCTTATAACCGTTTCAGCTGCGTCCTTCCCTGTTTATGCTATCCTTCCCCCTCCCTTGTATACGGTGTGTGAGTGCATGTGTGTGTAAAGTTATTATACCTGAGGTATGTTCAAGCAGCCTAAACCTGATTCTATTCTAGTGGCTTAAAGGTAGAGAAACTCAACATGGAGGACCAGCTCTGCACACTACTGCAACGAAACAGTTTTCCTACTTTGGTCGCTAAGATTTCACAATCGCCACCGCTGTCAAATTGTAAAGATCCTTAATCTTCCAGAATTGTTTTCCCCAAAGTCATTATTTCCTCCCATCCTTTACAGTACAGATGTAAGTCACAGACTCCCATTTCTGCAAATCAACATCACCTATAGGCTACTGATCTCTAACAATACCTTCAGTTAATATTTATTTTCTTCATCCGCAATCTGCAGAGAAAACGATTTCACATCCATACAACTGCTTCCTGCCAGTGGACAGCGGGAGGACAGCCTTGGGAATTTAAATGACCGATTTACCCAGGGAAAGAAAGCTTATTTTTAGTAAGTGGAGGGGGAAAAAATGTTGACTTAATTTATTTTACTGCCTGTGAATCTACTTTGGAAAGGAGAAGCTGAGTTTGATTAATTAGATTAGCAAATTCAGTAAGTTGTTTATTCAGTTGGGTGAATCAATGTTTCCCTTGAATTTACTTTAGCTTTATTTTATGCTTTCAAATCTATCCAGTAGGTAAGATGTTGAGAGCGAAAAGCCTTTCTATCCCACAGCTCTTTCAAATATCTTTTCACATGCTAATTGGATCTCTTTGTGATTGGAGGCAGACGTAGCTCACAGCCCCTCCCCCACCCCCCCCCCCCCCCCCCCCCCCCCCCCCCCCCCCCGCCGGCATCGGGCAACACACATAGTGAAGGCAGAAAATTACAGATAATGGAAAACTGACTACATCCCCCTTTTTCCATGCGTCTGTTTTTAGCATTTCTCCTTTCCTGCTGACTCGAGTTTTAAATGTTATTTCCACCCAGTATTAAAACCTAAATGAAATAAGCAGCTTTCTCTATTAAGGACAGCATATTTTAACATCATTAGAAAAGAATTATTAGAGTAAACTGCTTTATTTTGTCTTAAACAGTTGCTAAATTTCTCAAATATTTGCTAGTTTTTCTTCCTTCTTTTAACAATCCGTCTTTCTTAGGAAGTGCCTTTCATCTGACTTGCTACACAAAATCATTCCTCATTCATTTGTTACTGAGCTTTACAGGAGTACAGCTGTTCAAACAAGGACTTGCCTATGAAAGCCTGAGAAAATTGGGAAAGATAATCAAATTAAAATTCCAGCTATACATTCTTTTAACAGAGTACAGGCAATTTTTATATTTTATATTTAAAACATATTAAAATAAAAAGGACAAGCCTGGCAGCCACCACAGACTACATTTTTCCATTAACGACCTGGATGACACGTTCAAAAGGAGAAAAACATTAATTCAGCAACAAATCAAATGTGCCTTTCTAGAAGAGACTTTTTTTTTTTAATTAAAAAAAAAAAGGAAAAAATGGAAGATCCAAGAGAATGGGAGCTGGAGATCCTAGCAGTTGGGGACCATTAGAGATTATTTGGCTCAAAGTGACAGGCATAAAATATGAGTGCCGGTGACCTGGACATTAGAGTGTTGAGTGGCTTCTGATAAACACCAGACACCATTGATTTTCAGCTAAAGGTGGAACTGGAAGTGCTTTTATACAAAGGCTGCGAAAACCTCCTTCTCCAAGGAAGTATACGTCTCTCTCGGTCTCTGGAAATGAAACAGATTCTAGGATCACAGTCTCCCTCAAACTAATGAGGCATATTCCACTGGCCTTGAAATTCCCAAGTAGAGAGAGAATTCAAAAAATGAACATCGGTCACCCTTCTGAATATATTGCTTTCCTCTCTCCAGTGCCTCTGTCCACTGCCTGAGCTAGCGAAGAATGTAAAGGGTTTTCCCATCAGTTTGCAGTCATTCTCTCTGAATTATAGGGTAGATGATGCTCACCTCCACAGACAGATACTGCGCTGCCTTGTGCATAGGACAGCATCCTCTTCCGGAGCTGCTCACGGTCCCCACGCACAGTCACCGAGTCCTATTTAGATTCTACCTCACCACAATCTTCCCATGCCGGGCATTTTTCGGCATTCCTACAGCCCCTCAGAGGGCTACTGCTCTCTTCCGAACGGATTAGGGCAGGATCTGTCTAGTCTGTCTTCAAGTTCACCCCAGCCTACCCTGATCTTTCCAGGAAGCAAATCTCTCACTGGCTTTAGGGTGAATCCCCAGCTCCTGACCAGAGCTCCAAGCACCATCAGGCTCTGCACCAGGCTCCCTCCTGCTCTCCCTGCTTCCACCCCACACCTCACAGAACCGACAGGCTACACCGGTTTAATTCTCCTCCATTGCGTGTGCACATGCACGCACACACACACACACACACACACACTCACACTCACGCTCACCCTGGGATCCAGCACACCCTCTCTGTGCCATCCTTCCCCTCATCTCCCTTCCTTTGGTTGACTCATGCTCTCCATCAATTCTCTACTTAGACATGACTTGCTCCAACAAGGCTTTTGTCTAAGTTGGGGACAGATAACCCATCTGAAACTCCCTCCTGAATGTACCCCACTGGAGCATTTCTCATGCTACACTCCAACGCTGCTGCTCTTTGTACATCTCTCCCCAGAATGTAAATTCCATTAAGACAAGGACTGAGTCTACAGAGTTCAACATCAAATTCCCAACACCACCCTCCATCAGAGGGCCTGACACTTCATTAATGATCAAGATAAGTATCAACTGGATAAATAAATGAATTAATTGATGACAAAGTTTTCACTCACATGGCCCGGGAGGTCTCCACATAAGTACTGTCGACATGGGCTGCAAAGAGGGCCTCTTTTTCCAAAGTTTCCTAAAATGTAACCTCTTAGACTAGCACTTAAGTGTTCAATAAGTATATGTTATTGGATGAAAGAACCAACAGGGCAACAATGCTGCTAAGTATATGACAAAATGGAATTGTTTCATTTTTCTAGGTAGGCTCCATGACAGGCGTAGTTCTAGGTAGGCTCCATGATAGGCGTAGAGCCCAATGCAGGGCTTGAACCCATGACTCTGAGATCAAGACCTAAGCTGAGATCAAGAGTCAGACATTTAACAGATGGAGCCACCCAAGCGCCCCCTGGAGTTGTTTTTATTAGAACTACTTGCCATACACGGACAAGGGGGCCAGAACACACCAATCCACTTACGCAGGTTATATACCGGGTCTGTGCACTTTTCTTACTTCACCAAGCACCAAACAAACTAGATTCAGTATTTTGAACGTTTGCTGTTGCTCGTATGTAATAACACAGCTGGCTCTTCTGACATCAGTCCCAGGCTGGCTCATAACCATGTTGGTCTTCCTCAGATGCCCAAGTTCAAACGCCAGAAGGAGAAACGTGTCAAGTTCATCTTTGTTTCTCCTAATTCTAAGCAGATAAATAACCTTACATTTAGGAGGAGCACCTCACTTTCTAAAATGGTTCTGTGCTAATGCGACAGCAGTCGCCATGACCTACGCTTTTTGCTAAGCTTCCCTCACGATTGTTGGAGTGGTTGAGATAGCTTCTCTGGCCAACTCTGGCCCCCATTACTATTTACCTCGGGCCAGAACCCAGATCTGGGTGAAGACATTTACTATAAAGAAGTGGTAGTCATGGGGCACCTGGGTGGCTCAGTCGGTTGAGCACCCAACTCTTGGTTTAGGGTTAGTTCATGAACTCAGGGTCCTGGGATAGAGCCCGGCGTCAGGCTCTGTGCTCAGCCAAGAGTCTGCTTGTCTCTCTCCCTCTGCCCCTCCCCCTGCTCATCCTTTCTCTCTCTCTCAAATAAGTACATAAAACCTTTAAAAAAAAAAAAAAAGTAGTAAGCTGGTTCTGACTTTTGACTGATTCAAAAGCACCCAGTATGCAGAAATAAAAACTAAACTACTTTGAATAGCAGATTCAAAAACCTTCTAGAGTGTCTACACATCTCCACATCATTTCCAGCAACACCTGGCATCCCAGATTCTAGGCACACTACTCAGAGATCTCCACACCTTCTGCGCTTTGCACAGACTCTTCCTCTGCTTGGAATGTTGCCATTCCAGTCTCATTCCTCACCCTGTCCTTGAACCTGCCACTCTCCCAGTCCCAGGCAAAATCAATTATTCCTTGGTCCCTTCTTTCCTTACTTCTTTCAGGCCACTTAACACATTAGATATTGTGATTACGACTCATGGACCTATCTGTCCTACCAACTTGAGAGCCGTTTATAAGCAGAAAACCACTTCTCATTCATATTTTTATCTTAGTGTATAAAATAATACCTAGCACATGATAGTCAAGGAATTTAGATTTATTTATTTGAGAGAGATAGAGAACCAGACTCCCTGCTGAGCAAGGAGCCCGATGCAGGGCTCAGTCCCAGGACCCTGAGATCATGACCTGAGCTAAAAGCAGAAACTTAACCAACTGAGCCACCCAGATGTCCTGATAGTCAATGAATCAAATGAATTTAGTGAAGGGATCTGTTTCATCCCTGCCAATGACTAAAGTTGTGCAATGAAAGTACCAGGAAATGACTGCAAGTCCATATTATATTGTAAACATCATAAACATCAATGGAAAATCAAAAATGCAAACACTATAGTTTACTTGCAATGTAGACTTAGGATAACTTAAAAGACTAACTCATCATAATAGCAAGTCCATGGCTCAGCCTCCGACAGTATAACCTTGAATCACTGTTCCAACTTGGTGAGGAGTCAGAAACAACTCAGAAGGCAACGCTTAGAGATTTTAAAGAACACTAGATATCTGGCCTTTTTAATGTTTGCTCAGAAGCTATTTGCTAAACACCAGCAACGGGCTTGTCTCTCTTTAGTAGTCAAAGGACTACTGAGTTGTGCTGGGAAAAGATCCCTGATCTAATTTAAGAGCTTTTCAGTCTTGTATATGAACTATGGCAACAATAAAGCATAACTGATAGATGCCATGTGAGTATAAATAAGGAATTACTGGAATTTACAGGAGGATGAAGTCAGGTTTGTTGTTGTTTTGTGGCCTTTTGTTACACGTTGCTAGGAGGGTGGACATGTGGTCTAAGGGCTCTTTGTAGGTCAAGATTTACACAGAGTTTGTTCACTGCAGGTCTCTCCAACAGTAGTTCAGGATCTGAGAAGTAAGGGCCCCCTTCCTCCCATGAGGAGAAAGGAGGACAGGAAGGTCTTGAAGCTCTTTTGGCCTTTCCTCCCATGCTGGGTGGTTTATCGCTGGGAAGTAAGATTCAAGATGAAGGTCCGACCCAAATCTCATCTCTTCCCAGAAGATGCCTAATAAGGACCGGCCTCTTCCGCTCCCAGAGCCCATGTTCAAGCACATATGGGAGCTCCCCAAACATACATCACTAGGACGTGGTCCCTGGCTTCAAGGATCTCTCTGTCCTTCATTCTCAGGGTCCAATATGGCTGTAAATATTTACCTTTATTTGCTTTCACTGCATTTGTTACTGTAAATCTTCATGATTAGTGTATGTTCCAAGTTAAAAAACCAAAAAACAAAAAAACTAAGGCATGAATTGCACTAATATTTCTCTGGTCCCATTTCTTACCTATCCAACACCCCCTACAACACACTCTCACACTCAAGTTCTCTCTCTGAAAAGTGTGGCCCATGGTACATGCACATGAAATCTAGAAATGTCCAGATCTCCTACTGTCTCAAACACCCTCAAAGGACACCTTTCTCTGGGGATCACACAAATAGCCAGTGCCCAAAGCCAAGTATATTCAAAATTACTTTTGGTCATTCCGAACAGAGGATTCATAACCAAGAGTTCAGGGATGAATCTACCATGGAAATTATTGGAAAAAATCTTATGTGCCTGCAAATGTATGGATTTCTTCTTGGAGCAAAGATCCACTGTTTTCAAACAGTTCTCATAAAGGGCCAGTGACGGGGCCTGGGTGGCTCAGTCGGTTAAGCATGTGCTTTCAGCTCAGGTCATGATCTCAGGGTCCTGGGATGGAGCCCCGCATCAGGCTCCCTGTTCAGCAGGGAGTCTGCTTGTCTCTCTCCTCCCCACTTGTCATGCCCTCTCTCACTAGCTATCTCTGTCTCTCAAATAAATAAATAAAATCCTCTGAAGAAATCAAATAAAATGTGATTCAAAGATCCACATTAGCAGGTGAGTACCAGAGCACAAAGATCCCATGAGAAGAGACAGCAAAGAAAAGGAGAAAAGGCACCCAAGTTATATACGCCCGGAAAACTTCAATCATGAGAAGAAAAAGGAAAAAAAAAAAAAAGTAGGTCACTGTGACTTGACATTCAGAAATAAGCAGCAACATTTTGTTCCTACTGACCTATAAACCACCTTGCAGTGGGGGATTTCAACACTACCCTACAAAAGGTTACTAAGCCACCTCGATGTTTCTGAGACACTAGCACACAGCTAGAGAATAAGACAATGTGCCCACCATATCATCTCTTAAAACAGGGAAACAAGATAAAGAAGAAAATACCTACATTTCATTCCAAAAACTAACCAGGGGAATGTGTGCCTAACAGGAAAGTGGTATGACATTCCATGGAAAGGAATGTTTTGGCTTTTAAAACAAATTAAAGGGCGCCTGGGTGGCTCAGTGGGTTAAAGCCTCTGCCTTCGGCTCAGGTCGTGGTCTCAGGGTCCTGGAATCGAGTCCCGCATCCGGCTCTCTGCTCGGCAGGGAGCCTGCTTCCTCCTCTCTCTCTCTCTGCCTGCCTCTCTGCCTTCTTGTGATCTCTCTCTGTCAAATAAATAAAATCTTTAAAAAGAAAAAAAAAAAACAAATTAAATATACAAGGCTAACACAGATCTGTACCTACAACACAATTAATATGGCACAGCGTGTCTCAAAATGGGAATCGGTATGGGTAGGGTCCCTTTTAAACGTGGTCTTGCATTTTGATCGGACAGAACCAGTGTCATGTATCTGCATTTGTCATTGGAGTTTACAAGCTCCTCTTCTGAACAGATCCAGAAGGAAATGTCTCCCTTCCGGTTCTGTTACTGGCTTCTGTCATTTCTATCTGCGGTGCTGAGACTCAGCCCTCTTTGATCCTGGACACCCAATAACCTTCATTTCCTCACATTCCCTGGTCTCTTCTCAGCAGCTCCACGTGGAAATCTCTGGATAGCTTCGAGCATATCCAAGTTCTCTCCAATTATTTACGTTGGTGACAAACTTTTTCTCACCAACTCTCTAGGGTCGCTTAGAGACACTTGACGTCTAACAGCCTTCTAGTCCCCATCCAATATTTTGGTAGCTTGACACCTCCCCCCTTTAGCTCTGCCAGTGTTAGCACATCGTTGAGCGGAACCGAAATCTTACATTTGATCTGACATTGTCTTTAACGTCCATACGTTCGCCTTGCTTCCACAGGAGTTCTCAAGTCTAAAGAACATTAGCATCAGCCACAATCCTGTAAAAACTCATGTTGGTTTTTTTCCAAATCCCGAGCACTTACATCACAGAATGGACACAGTCCCAGATCTGGCGGGTATGACCCGTGTGGCCTCTGAGCAAGTCTCTTATCCTCACCTGAATCTCACCTTCCTCCTCTGTAAAATGGGGAGAATACCGCCCTCCTCGCCCGGCTGCAGTGAAATGGGGCAATGTATGTGAAAGGCTCAGAAGAGACACTATCCCAAAGCCGGTGCTCACAGCTGTCAGAAATTTATTTATTCGGAGAGCAGAGAGTCTTAATTATCTCTGGATAGAAGTGAATGTTAGCATAAAACTCTTGTGCATATTTTTAGGGGACTGGAAATGATTTACATTTTAAGAGCAAGCAAGCATTCTTCTTCAAAAGTGTCCCGGTCAGGGCACCTGGCTGGTGGAGTCTGTAGAGCAGGTGACTCCCAATCTTGAGGTTGTGAGTTCGAGCCCCATGTTGGGTGTAGAGATAACTTACATCACAGGGGGGAAAAATTTTTAATTAAATAACTAAATAAATAAATGGAAGGGCACTGAGCTCTCCTGCCTCATTTGTTGTCTCAATTTGTCTTTCCTTCCTTCTCTCTGCAAATGAAAATAGCACACCACACCGGAGACTCTTCTTGGCAAAGGCAACAGCAACTGATAAGGACCACAGATGACGTCCTCCGGCCAACTGGTGGCCCACACCTAACCCCTTTCAAAGGACTGATTAAAGATTTAAACAGTGGCAGCCATGTGGGAGACACACATGCAGTTTTAAAATATCTGAATTCCATTGTGCTGCTCTTGGGAAAATCTGCACCAATCAAGGGAGCTGACACATTCAATAGAACACACAGGCCTCCATTGTATCTAAGACCCCTCCAGGTATCTGAAGCACCAGCCTCAAAAATGCACAAATAAAAAATAAAACAAAAGCCCACTATCTGTCCATGCTCCCTCTTGCCAAAAAGAAGAAAATAGATTATTGGGTGGTTTGTTTTGTTTTTTGTTTGTTTTTTTTTTAGATAGGTCTGTTGGAGGATGATTGTGGACTTACGTTGCCCATTCAGCAGGATTTTTCCACTAAGCTACAATGCAAAAGATTTATTTTGTCATTGTCCAACACAAACAATTGAAGAAACTCAGCCTAGTGCAAAATCCCCAGGAGAAACAATCTGCAATTTAATTAGTGAATAATGGAAGCAATTTAAATACAATTCCAGGCATTTTTTAAAGTAATATTTGACTAGACATCTGCTACATCTAGTCAGTGCTTAGGCAAAGCAAAATAATCCCTGATCTGATGAGATGCCCAAGGTTATGAATAAGATGGTCTGTTGTTGGAGCAAGACCTGTAATTTAAAATAAATGCCACAACTCCACCTTCTCAACACCTACCCCAGCCCCACCAAATAAAGGGATAGGATAGACAGATAAAGAAAGAAAATAGTAGTCACCGTCTTTGGAAGGGCAGAATAATGGAAAGAGAAAGGATTTCAGGGCAAGAGTACCAAGCTGGAATTCTGACTCCATCATTACCTCTCACCTCGTCCCAGTTCAATTTCTTCCTTTATAAAATGGGAAGATGAATGTCTACCTTCATGGGTTCTGAATATTAAATGAGAATATATATAGCAAAACACCATATAAATGTTGGTTGACAATGTAGAAATGGTGACATGGAGAATAAAAATCAAAATAGTGATATGTTGGAGGTGTCTGGGTGGCTCTGTCAGCTGAGCGTCAGCCTTTGGTTCTGGTCATGATCCCAGGGTCCTGGGATCAGTTCCTGCATCGGGCTCCCTGCTCAGCGTGGAGTCTGCTTCTCCCTCTGCCCCCCAGGCTTGTGTATCCTCTCTCTTAGATAAATAAAATCTTTTAAAAAAATAGTGAGGCGTCACTACTGAACCTTCTGCTATTAGAATTTTACTACTGCAGCTTCATGGATTGATTTGTGTATAGAAAACATTTTAACATACAGAGTTTCAGGTTCTCAACATGAAAGAGATCTGGAGATGGATAGTGGCGATGTTCAACAACGATGCAAACGTACTTCACTATAATATGGTTGAGATGATAAACTTTACCATAATTTTGACACAATTTTTTTTTAAGATTCTGTGTATTTATTTGGCAGAGAGAGAGAGAGAGCACAAGCCGGGGGAGAGGCAGTGGGAGAGGGAGAAACAGGCTCCCTGCTGAGCAGAAAGCCCAATGCAAGGAAGACTTGAGCCTAGGCCCCTGAGATCATGACCCAAGCCAAAAGCAGATGCTTAACTGAGCCACCCAGGTGCCCCACCGCCATTTTCAAAAATTCTTTTAAATACCATCATTGGGGCATCTGGTTGGCTCAGTTGGTTGAGCATCTGCCTTTGGCTTGGGTCATGATCCTGGAGTCCCGGGATGGAGTCCCAGGATCGAGTCCCCTGTCAGGCTCCCTGCTTGGTAGGGAGTCTGCTTCTCCCTCTGACCCTCCCTCTTCTCATGCTCGCTCGCTCTCTCTCTCCCTCTCTCTCTCTCATTCTCTCAAATAAATAAATAAAATCGTTTAAAAAAATAAAAAAATAAAATACCATCATCGGGTAGCAGAAGAGAAATCCCCTTCTTTGTCCGCTCTAACTCGGTCAGTTAAAGAAGCCAAGAATGGGGGCTGGGGGTACTAGAAAGGCAGCATACTACAAGCATATTGCCAAAGCACATACAAATTCTAGGACCTTGTCCAAACTTTCAGAAAGGGCCTTTTTTCCCCCCTTTTTAAATTTTTTGTTAATTGCAAACAAAACAAATTTCAAAATAAAGACACTAGTACATTGATTGCCAAGCCCTCAAACTCCTATGTTTTGTACACTTTGAAGGGCCGTGAATGACCTTTGTACTTAACTGAGTACTAATGAATATGAAAACTTGAAATTATTCAACAGTTTTGATTTGAAATCGTTCAACAGACTCCCAGCATATGCCACAGCAAGTGTATTAAAAAGGACCCACAAAAGAAGAACAAGAAGCCACATTTTAGCTCATTAGTTATACAGAGGGTAGAGGTTCCTGGTTGTGATACACCTAGTGATAAGCTATGGAGATCCACTTATAGGGGCGCCTGGGTGGCTCAGTGGGTTAAGCCTCTGCTTTCAGCTCAGGTCATGATCTCAGGGTCCTGGGATCGAGCCCCGCATTGGGCTCTCTGCTCAGTGGGCAGTCTTCTTCACCGCCCCCACCCCCCCGCCTCTCTGCCTACTTGTGATCTCTCTGTCAAATAAATAAATAAAATCTTTAAAAAAAAAAAAAAAAAAAACAGAAATCCACTTATAGGGACACCTGGGGATGCTCAGTGGGTTAAGCGTCTGCCTTCAGCTCAGGTCCTGATCTCAGGGTCCTGGGATGAAGCCCCACAGCAGGCTCCTTGCTCAACAGGGAGCCTGCTTCTCCCACTCCCTCTGCCCCTCCCCCTGCTTGTGCTCTCGTGCTCGCTCGCTCGCTCTCTCTCTCTCTCTCTCTCTGACAAATAAATAAATAAATAAAAATCAATCCACATATGATTACAAGCCCAGACACAGAAATAACTAGGGACAGTAGCAGGGAGACTGAAAGGAATCCCCAGTAGCTCTGTTACCACCAACTGGATTATCCCATCAAAATCCCCAGAACCTTCCAGGCCTCGGTCTTGGTCTTTGGGAGGTGACTGGGTGGGATTGGCTGTGAAGTCCCCTCTTGGTTTTAGCTATCTGTGACTCTTTGCTCTATTCCAAGCTTTGTCAGGGAGGTCTAACAACACAATATACGAACTCATCTACCACAGACTGAATGTGAGCTCTCAAAATTCCTATGTTGAAACCTAATCCCCAATGGGATGGTATTTGCAAGAGAGGCCTCTAAGAGGTGACTAGGTCATGAATGGGATTAGGGCCCTTATAAAAGGAACTCTGGGAAGCTTCCTTGCCCCTTCACCTTCCACCTTTCATGGACAGATCAAGAAGACAGCCTTCCTGGGGTGCCTGGATGGCTCTGTCAGTTAAGAAGACAGCCTTCCATGAACCAGGAAAAGAAATAACATGAGAAACAGCTATCTACAAAAGGATGCCAGGGAGATAGCAAAGAAGAACCTCGAGACCAAGGCTGGGTCCCAACAGCTCCAACAAATACCATGGAAAGGCCCCGTGATAGGGGAATACAGCCCAGGCCCACCTGATGAAATGCTAAAGCAACACAGACTCAGCCTGTGACCGCAGTGCGAGACTCGAACCTGTCCCTGAACCGAGTGCTAGCTCAGCACTCAGCCAACACCTCACCAGCCCCAGGACCGCCACTCAGCCCTGGAAACTCTGCAGACTCTGTCCTCTGGAACCAGAGCTGACAGAGGCACGAATTCAAAGGGATCAGGGGAGGAGAGACCACATGTTTTAGTGAAGGTCTGAAACCACATGTTTTAGTGAAGGTCTGAATTACAAAACAATTTCTCGTGAATCCACAGTTCTTGACATACACTTGAGTTGTAAATGGAGATGTGAATTAGGCCAGAAAGGGATTACTCCGATTCGGTTCAAAATGGGACATCCCATAATACTGAAGAGGCCCATCGAATCCTTTACAACTGCACAACTGAGATGCTTTGAAAGTCGATACTGAACCGAAAGGCTCTTTTCATCTTAAATGGGGCGCTCTCTAATTTTATATTTCCTTTACGTTAAATTTCAAACTCAAAGTCAGTGGGAAAGACACCGTTTTAAGTTGGGTGGAGCCCCCATCAACATCTACATGATCACAAATTTGCAAATTGCTGAAATCATCCTTTACAAAAATTTCATAATTTCAGGTGAAATGATATAATAGTAAAATGTCTCAGACTTTTCCCTCCCAGCTTCCTATAAATAGGTGAAATCATACCAGATGGGGTAAGTCTCATCATGGGGAACGAAGACAGGAAGCGGGCATGATCGTAATCTGAGGACGTTGTCTACCCTCCCACGGACTGTGGCTAGATTCGGAAACACCTTTTTGCAGTCTACCTCCTGAGTTCCAAGGTGGCCAGTGAAAGCAAGGGATCTCCACTAACCTTCACAGGGGGCACCTGAGCAAGAAGCTACATTATCCTGAGAAAATGCACAGCCTGCCAGGTTGGTGACCCACACTCGTGTCCTCCACATTTCCTTTTTCCACACGTAATAATACTATTAGAAACCCTCCAGCAGATTGTTATCAGAGATCAAGAACCTATTTCTTGCAAGGAGAGCCACACAAGAGAGAAAAATGGTAGATGAAGGAAACAGAGCAATCTTATTTCAAACTAAAACACGATGCTGGGAAGTGGATGGCAGAGGCAAGGTGAGGGTCCCAGCAAAAAGCCTTCCTTGAACACTCTGTCTGTCTTTGCAGGCCTCGAGAATATGTTGCCTTGGTGCTCAATTTTCAAAGCTGCAATTCCGTGGCAAAAACTCCACCCCGCTTCTACACCTAACCCAGGTCTACACTGAAATGACGATCCATGCATTAGAGAAAGAGCATTTACTAAACACTAAACACATTGCCAGACATCATAAACGGAGCTCATTGCACTGCAAATGCAGCTGCTCTGCATTATCAGAAATGAAAGCAGGGATCTGCGAGTCCACAGAAAACTGCAAGGAATTGGGGGTCCCACACCAAGCCAGGAGTTCCAACAGAGGACAAGGGGAGAGGTCCGCAGCAACATGTGGAAGAAGCAAGAAAGCCTTTGCTGCCACCATCGCTCCACTGGCTCCAAATCCTAGGGCAGGTGCCTCAGAGACGTTTCCTTCTTGCAAAGACTGCTGGGAGAAGAAAGCATGCGAGGTTATGAGAATTCAGACCTAGCAAAGGGGGCGCCTGAGTGGCTCAGTCGGTTGAGTGGCCGACTCCTGGTTTCGAGGTCATGGGATCGAGCCCCACATGGGGCTCCATGTTCAGCACAAGTCTGTTTCAGATCCGCTCTCCCTCTGCCTCTGTTCTCCTAAGCTCACTCTCACTCTCTTTCTAAAATAAATAAAGTCTTAGAGAAAAGAAAAAAAAAACGAATTCAGACCTCACTAAACCGTGACTTTAAGATCTCAAAAGTCCTGACAGGAATACGTTTCAAAGTGCCGTGAGGTAGAAAGCTGTAGAAGACTTAGCCCTAGGCAGACCAGCTACACCAGCAGTTAAATTTTGCAAAGACGTCTTCTGATATGAAGACTGGGAAGACCATGACTGTCAAGACTAGGGAGAATCACATCTCTGCAGATTCACGTAAGTCCTGGAGAAATGCTTCCTGTCCAAGGAAGGTAGAGACCGTAGGGTTCCAAAAACTATTCCGTGGAGATACCTGTGCTTGGACAGTCGTCTATAAGCGATCGGATGCAGAGACACGGAGGTCTGGAGAGAAGCTTTGGAAGACCCATGTTTATGCACTGATGGAAGAAAGACTTACAGGTGAAGCCCCACCAAGATGATTCTGGGGCTTCCCATCTCATCAATCCAGAATGGAGGCACAGAGCTAAAATGCTGGAGAGACGCCAGACCACTTCAACAATCTGATGAAGGCTGTGGACCTGCCCATCCCCCACACCCAGACAAAGGCTTCCACCCACACAAAACTGCACAGCTTCCTGGGGCTCATGGGTCACTCAAAGCTACAGACACAAAGCTAAACATTGGGGCACCACACTATTGCGTGCTCATTTGGCTAGAGCTGTAGGTTAAGCTAATAACTCTCCAGGTCAGTTGTGATGGGTCCTTTGAGAGAAATGAGTATTCTTTCTGTCAGTCATTCTGGGAAGAGGTAGATCCTGAAGGAGGAACTAAAGGAAGAAAGGACCCAAGGCTGAGAAAGAGATTCGCCGTTTCTCCCTAATTCTGGTGGGATGTTGGCCTGAGCCCTCAGGAGTTTAGATTCACTTACTGGTGCCCATGAATGGTGGGGAATGCTGACCTCCACCCCCATGGGGGACAGCTACCGCCTGCGACACTCAACCCAAGTGGAAGCCCTTGCAGACCACCTAGGCCCATGGGTCCCCGAAATAACCATCTCTCACAACTCTTGGTAAGTTATTCTCTGTGCTCTGATGCCCTCCTGACACCATGGTAGCTGTTACAGCCTCAATTTAGAAATCTTTGAGGAACTACAGAGAGGGTCTATGTCCAAGCTTGACTAGATGGGTAAAGGGAAGAACAGTTCCTTTTTAAAACTAAGGCAGCAATAGTAGCTATAAACCATGACACCAGGAGCAGTGAGAGCAATGACACAGGGAGGTGGGTGAGATGTACAGGAAGCCGTCAGACAGACATAAAAGCCGATGAATCCTCACATTCCTTCCCAGGAGGCCCAGAGAAGAGGCCAAGGGCCTTCCCTTCCCAGGGCAGAGTGACAAGCCAGAAGGTTGTAGGTGAACCTGTGAATGGGGTCCCACCTTCTAGCGGAACAGGGGCCCCTGAAATGCAACAGGACAGCTGGAGGAAAATGATAAATTAAAGATCCCATTGGAAGGTAAAGAGAACACCAAAAAGCATTATAATAAATATATGAACCCATTAGCTGGATTTTGTCGGGGAGGAATATGCAAACCTAATCAAAGAAAAACAGAAAACACAAATGAAATTTAAAATAACTAGGTGTTTAAAATTTTATCAATTAAGTTTATCTTATCTATGATTCCATGGTAAAATTTTGTTTTTTTTTCCCGGTTTTATTGAGATATAGCTAACATCTAACACTGTGTAAATTTAAGATGTACAGTGTAATAATTGATATATATTCACAATAAAATTTTAAACTCCCCATAAAACTGGTGGCTGTATAGACAGTTCTCAAAAGTAAAACAACAACACAGAAGAAATTAAGAAATGGATAAAGTAATTTATACAAACAAAAAGTTTAAAGCGCATTTGGTTTTATTGGCCAATTATTTTAAATTTCTAGGACCAGTAATTTCCATGCTATATAAACCTCTTCAGAGCATTAAAAAAAAAAAAAAAAAAAAAAAGACACAACAGCCACACATAATGTATACCTACACAACAGTGCAAAATGCAACCAGAAATATGAAGGCTAAGACCAAGCTTTGGTGCCTCTGTGTTGCCTGGTAACCATCATTATGACTTCATTTGGCATTTTGGGATGGAATTTTAAAAAGCGAATTGGGGTAAATCAGAGGGGGAGATGAACCATGAGAGACTGGACTCTGAGAAACAAACTGAGGGTTTTGGAGGGGAGGGGGGTGGGGGGTTGGATGAGCCCGGTGGTGGGTATTAAGGAGGGCACGGAGTGCATGGAGCACTGGGTGTGGTGCCTAAACAATGAATCTTGGAACACTGAAAAAATAAAATAGAATCAATTAGCCAACTAACTAACTAAATAAATACCATCTTCCTACCTTAGAAAAATAAAAAATAAAAATAAAAATAAATAAAAATAAAAAGCCAATCTCTAAATCTGGCCCCCAAATCTACATTTCTTTGCCTCTCGTGAATCCACCTCCCTCTGGCAGTGCACCTGGGGACAGAAGGACTAACGGAACCATAGCCAGGCACCAGGCACAGCAGCTGGCCCCCATCTCTATGGCACCCCGTCCTTCGACGCTACCCCAGTCTGCTGTGCTCATCTGGTCCCAAAGTCGGCGATAAAATGCTTTTCCATTCAACATTTGAAATGTAAATAAACTACTGCATCATGTATTGATTTTATCTCAGACGCAGTTTCTCTGATGCCTTAAGAATAGTAAAGTCTATATTACATGTCATTCTCTTAAAGATCATTTTCGTGGAGAGGAGAAAGTAGTCAAGGCGTGATGGATTTTCTTCTTCTGATGGATATGGGGAAACTCACCAGGGTAACAACTGCTGTGATAGATCTATACAGCTAAAGCATTCTCAAGTGAGAGAAATAATAATGGGACATCATAACTTGCCACATTGGGGTTATAACAAGGTTTGGGCTGGTAGAGGCTGGGCTGGAAAAAACAACCCTGTGCCTGATAACCCGATTTCTGCCTCTTTGTAAGTGACTTGAACTTTCGTTCCATAAATATTATGTATGCCTCACGAGTTCCATAGGAAAGAATCACAAAATTTAAAGCTACAAAGAATCTTCAATGCATCTCTTGATTTTACACGTCAGACAACGGAGGGCCAAAAGCCTAACGACGTTTATTCTGTCTACTGAATTCACCAGGGCCATAGGAGCTATCTAGTAGTGGTTGTAAAAATGCCTAGAATGTTCCATTTCCTCCCTGCCGTCTGCTTTAGACCCCAAAAAGAGGAACAAGTGGTAAAGGGATCCACAAATAATTCAGTTTCAAAATACAGCCGTATCTACACCACAGGCAGGAAATGGACCCTAGTTTCATACAATTAATAATTTAGGGCTCAATTCAGAAAGATTTTAGATCCAAACACTTAAAGAAATCTTTATGGGTTTCTGATGAAGCTGATACTAGGAAATAAATTATTTATCCACTCTCACCAGCTCAACATCTATGGGCATTAGAGGCAGAAAGGAAGGTGACAGTTGGAAGGGGAAAGGCCTGTGTTCACCCTGAACTCTCCCCCGGAACTCTCCAGTAATATCCGGGGAGGCCGACAAGCTGATTTCCAAGCATCTGTTCTTGGGCCCAGGCGACTGCCTCCTGGCCTCACAGAAAAATACCCAACCTTCTTAGTGAGCCTTCCACTTGTTTCAAGAAGGGATTATCACCTGACATGTTGAAAGGCAGAGCTACTGTAGCTTTACTTTCTACATTTGCAATTCTGGATATTTTGCAATTGCAAACCTCAGTGTCTCATCAATTATTAGATAAGGTAAAAAAAAAAAAAAGGAAAGAAAGAAAAGTCAAGCAAGCAGGGCTTTATCACAGAAAACCAGTTGAACAGACACTCTGTGAACCAGATCTTGAACAAATATATCAAAATGCCAGGACTTGTTTAATTCACCTTCATTATTAATAAAGATTCATGGGCAATTTGGAGAAAAGTGAATGGAATAACCACAAAAAAGGAAACACCTCATTCAAAAAATGATATACTGTGTTTCACAAGATTATTAACTATGTGTTAGTACAATATCTCCCTAAGACTCATAATATTTACTACATAAATTTAGCAAGTTCCTAGTAAATTGTTCCATCTTAAAATATGAATGAACGTCCACGAGTACACACATACACACGTGCACACGTCAAAAGAATTCTAGAACTCAGAATATGGTTTTCCCGGGGCACCTGGGTGTGTCAGTGGGTTAAAGCCTCTGCCTTTGGCTCGGGTCGTGATCCCAGGGTCCTGGAGTCGAGCCCCGCACCAGGCTCTCTGCTCAGCAGGGAACCTGCTTCCTCCTCTCTCTCTGCCTGTCTCTCTGCCTACTTGTGATCTTTGTCTGTCGGATGGATGAATAAAATCTTTAAAAAAAAAAAAAAAAAAAGAATATGGTTTTCCCATAAAATAAAGAGGAAGTTTTTGACATTAATAAACCCCATCTAAGTGCCTCAGATTTTCACCCTAAAGACTTCTGTTCATCCTCTCGCTCTAACTATTGCCTTTCTCCACCACGGAATTGTGCTAAGCAATTTCATTTTTGTGCACGTCTATCACTTTCTACACACCTGTCAGGGGAGACACCTTTAAGGATCTGCTCAGCCTGCCATTCTTGCTAAGACAAATTTTTGGTCTTTCTGGTCACACACTCTTGGTCTGTGCTAGACGCTGAGGACTGTGATAAAGCGAGTGGCCCTCCTCCCATCGTCTAAGCTGTTCTAATGACAAAAGACTAGAGTGGGTATGTGGGGGAGGTAGAGAGAAGGAGAAGGAAAAAGGCAGAAGAAAGAGGGAGAGGCCTGAGAAGAAGAACAAGGAGGCAATGGAGAGGGCAGGGAAGTGGAAAGGGATAAGTTATCCAAAAAGAGGAGATGGCAAGAATGGGAAGGGGATTCATCCCAGCAAGAAGAGGGAAAGAACGGGGAGAGGAAAGCAGCCCAAATGAGTTGGACTGGCAAGTTCAGACGGAGGAGGCCCTCCCAGCCAGTCAGACTGCTGGGGTAGACCAGCACCGTAGGAAAAGACAGAGCAGGTGCAGGCCAAGAGAGAAGCCTGCTTCAGGCCACCTCGGACACCACCCCAGGACCCACGCCAGCCACGTGAGAGCTTTTCAGAGGGTGTGGTTGGGGAACGGAGCAGCAGCAATAACAACAAAAAAGGCTAACCCTGGTAAGACACCTACTGTGTGTCTGGCCTGTTTTAAAGTGCTTTACCTGCATTCCCGTCATTTAAAACCCACAAGAGCCCAAAAGGTAGGTATTTTGGTGACATTTATTCTACAGAAACCAGAAGCATAAGAGAGGAGGGAGGTGCCTAAGGCCACGCAAAGATGCAGGAGGGTTTTCAGATGTTTCCACAAGAGCGGTCAGGGTGAGCTTGAAAGGTGAGGAGAGTGGTTTTAGGTTTTACGGTGAGAAAGGCCTGGGAGTATCCCAGGGCTGGAAACCACAAGAAAACATTATGAAGGCAAATCAATAGATGAACAGAATAGACTTGGAGGAGATGGAGGTGAGGGGGGAAGGAATGGAAATCTACAGCACAGGTCCTAGTCTACCTGCTGGAATCTGTTCCATTCATTCCTCTGGGGCAAAACCCAGGGATTTTTCTTGGTTGTGAAAAAAAGCACAACAATGCATCTTGCAAAAGGAAATGAGCCCTGATTTGCACGTTAGCTCCCAGTGTACAGAGATGAAAAGTCTCTGAAAGTATGCAGTAAGAGGCCTAAGAGCTGACTTTCCCCGTTCCTGTCCTGTGCTCACCAGTCATCACTCACCCCAGTCATCATCACCATTCACCAGCCCCAAGATGGAGGAAGGGAAAGCCCAGCACACTCCAGGCCTAGCCTCCCCGGCCAGCATCCAAAGCCCAAATCATTACGGAAAAGCGGCCCATGGAGTGTGCTCACCCATCAGTCCAGATCCTGTCACCATCAGTCCCAAACTCACACAATCTCACAAGGCCGAGCATTCTTAACCCCCACTCTTCCTCCAGTTAAGAACACATTCCCTAAACATTTCCATCTCTTCCCAAGAGAGATCTTGGGTCTTTCTCTCACACAACGTCTTAAACATGGGCTCTATTTTTTTCTCTAAACTCAAAATGCACTGTTCAAAGGCAAGTACACCCCTCTCCCCTACCACACACACGCACACATGCACACCAAAAAATGGTGCCTATTCGAAATCAACTGAGGCATTCCAAATGCTAGCACACCAAACCATAGGAAATCACCCTCCAGATTTCTTTCCTTTGCCAAAAGACCAGTCTGTGACCTTGAGTCATCCTTGTGTGAAGCCTGCCACTCCAACATTTAGCTGAAGAATAGCCTTGAGAATTTAAACTTTTATTGGTGGCCAAACACATCTTTCCTGATATCCACATAGAAATAAGGCCCTGCCTCAAAAATCCTCTGATATTCCCTCACGCGTGATGCTTAAAAGAGGCAATAGGGAAGAAGAGTGAGAACCCAGGAGTCTGAGAGTTATACCAGCCCCATGTGGGCAGCGGACTGGGTCCCCAAGCCCCAGGTGCTCCCCTGTAAAATGGCGGCATGGGTTGGCTGAGCTACCACTGAGAAGCGAAGGCAGGTGGAGTTGTTCTTCCATTAAATAACTAATCCACCTGGAAGACCACCCTGTCTGGAGAACTCGAACTCCCACTGCCTTTTCCAGACACAGTCTCCCAGCTATCGCCTCTCCGAAATGAAAATGTAACAGCTTGCAACCACTGTAATATCCTTAAGATGTAATAATGGAAAATGAGAGGTTATTGATTGGAGAGGGAGGGCCAGTAACCACAATGGTGTCATCAAGTCAGAGAAAGAAAATTAACAGACGCATTCTCCAAGACGGAGATGTTGCCTCCCACTACAGATGGCAGAGTTCTGAGCAGGCGTCCCCAGACAGAGCAAGCTGTACGCTTAAAATGGGAGACCGTCCCCAGAAGAGGAGTGCACATCCTCTCACTGATTAGGGAATTCCACAGGCTAGAGTGCACGGCAGCTGGAAACTTCTGTGTTCCGTCAATCCTGTTTTGCAAAAATACACACACACACTCCACAGTGTCTTGCAATTGTGTGTGAAACCGTTTCCTTCTTCCTTCCAATAAAACGTGGAACCACAGTTGTTGTTGTTGTTGTTTTTAAATGTGCTTCAGTATAACAGTGCATTTCTGAAGGACGAAACAATATGGAACGTGGCGTGGCGTGCCGTCAAGGGAAAGACACTCAGGTCTTACTAAATGATTAATGAAGCACCTCTCTGTTACCCAACGTTGCACCCAAGAGTAGGAATGCAGTCTCTCCCCACCACAGAGGAGTAGGAATGGGGAATACCCCCTCGGTAGGCTTGTTCTGCAGGTGAGACTTGCCGTTTCACTAGTCTGGCAAAACAGGCAATGCATCAAGTTTCGGCTGTAAGATGCATGAAGGAAGTGCCGTAATACCTACCCTTGAATTCTTAAAAGACAAAAAAAGAGCCTCGAGACCATAAGGGAAGAGAGGAAAAAATAAAACAAACCTTAATTGGGGGCAGGAGGCAAACCCTAAGAGACTTCATCATAGGAAACAAACTGAGGGTTGCTGGAGAGGAGGGGAGTGGGAGGGGGTAACTGGGGGATGGGCATGAAGGGCATGAAGGAGGGCACGTGATGTAATGAGCACAGTGTGTTCTACGCAACTGTTGACTCACTGAACTCTACCTCTGAAACTAATAATACGCCACATATTAATTAATTGAATTTCAATTTTAAAATATTTTTAGAAAGACCTCAAGTAGGTATGATTACTAAAAATCGTCTCAATCCTTTTCAATGATTTAAAGCAAATTTTAAGTTTCAAGGTTTTTTTCCCAGAATAAAAGAAGTATCTTTCTTAACACCAGGCTACCATGTCTGTAGCTATGAAAAATTCTGTACAGTTCACCAGGAATTCGAGAAAATAAATAATTTTTTTTTTCTCCAGACCAGAGAGTATCATGGTCCAGGCAAGTACATATCCAGTCATTCCAGAAAGTAGGAAATGGTAGTAGGGATGGACTATGCTTCAGAGAATTTTAAAATTCTGCTATCTCACTGTTTCCCCGCCCACCCACACCCTCCCACCCCACCCCCCAACCGAGAGCACAGCAGTCCTGCTGCTGTCCCATCAGCATCTTCTAGGAGCATGGGGTATGGAGTGACAGGTAGCAACTTGGTTTGTCCCAAAGAGCATTTAGTAGGGGCACCTGGGGGGCTCAGTGGGTTGAAGCCTCTGCCTTGGGCTCAGGTCATGATCTCAGGGTCCTGGGATGGAGCCCCACATTGGGCTCTCTGCTCAGCGGGGAGACTGCTTCCCTCCCCGCCCCCCACCGCCCCCCCGCCTCTCTGCCTACTGTGATCCCTCTCTGTCAAATAAATAAATAAATAATATATATATTTTTAAAAGCCTTTGGTAGAGTCAAAGTGACATGGGGCAGAGCTTGACTCTAGCTGTGGGCCATGGACAGGTTATCCCAACTCCCAAAGGCAGAGTTTCCACATCTATAAAATCTTTCTCACACGGTTATTCTAAGTAGTAAGTGGCCTAAGTGCCTGGCACAAAAATACAAACTACGTGGCACAGAGTCTAGGCAAGAAAGCCAAGTAATTCATAAATGTAGTGCCTTCTCATCAGCACCCTCCCTCTAGAAAAGCATCAGGTAATTTTGTGAGTACCCTCCGGGGTGGACGGCTACCTTATTCCTACCCCAGGGCCCCCAGCCCCAGAAAGGCACCTAACATATAACTGGGCTTCCATGAATGTTTGCTGAATTGTGCACAAATGAGTCTGAAATGTCGTGCCTCCACTGTCCCCGTGATCTCCATTGCTAAGCAAATCCATTTTAGGTTGAACAACGGGAAAGGTGAGCCGGAAGGATCTGAGGACATTGCAGCCACCGGTGCGTCCAGTGGTCTCCCTGAAGGAGAACTTCCTCTCCTAATTTTGTCTCCAGGCTGCAGGTATTTCCTGGGCCACCGCCCTGGCTTGCCAAAGCGGGGGTGTGTCAGGCCTTGAAAAAAAGCGACTGGGTTAACTGAGGCCAATATCAACACGAGCAAATTTAGCGTGCGAAATTACAGGCTACGGTATTTTTAAAATACAGAAAAGAGTGTCTGGTGCCAATGAGTAGTTTTACCCTGGGAGGAAGTAACTATGACCAAAAGCACTTTTCTATCTTTGTCTAACCTAGACGTGGGCAGTGCTGGCCGTTTGGTCACCCAGCTAGGGTCCTCTTTCCCAGCGGCTTCAAAAGGCACTTTGAAATGCATTTAAGCACGAAAAGAAAATCCCAACTACGGAAAGGGACTCCAGTAGCTTTTCAATGAGACAGACTCTTTTCTGGAAGCAGGCTTCACTCTAGAAAGGAAGTTGTCATGAAGAGGCGAGGCACTCCACAGAACGCAGAAAAAGCTTAATACGCCTCCTGCGAAATGCCCAGAGCAGATCATGTCCTCGAGACTGTCACTGGGCTTTCCTTCAATGGCCAGGAGTCAAGCAACTCCCGTATGCCAGTGACGTTTTAGATCATGGGACACTGCGATCAGTACACAAACCCAGCATCTGCCACGCCTCACCTTTTCACCCCTGCCCCATTCCATTTTCAACAAAGATGCCTTTTCCTTAAATGGACCCCTCCATCGTTCGTTCACAAGTCTGACCTCTCCGTGTTAGACTCTGGAATGTGCTGTGTCCCAAAGCACAAAAGGCTCCCTTCTGTTCACTTAAACATAGTCCGGAGTTCTGTAAAGAGAAGCTCCCTTCTGGGGCAAAGCTCGGAGCCAGGCATGACCCCCCGGACCGCCCCCACACTGGCGGAGACGTGGCCCCTTGGAGAGTTCCCCATCCACCTCGACAGTCTGGGGACTCCTCGTGGCCCCAAGGCTGGACTTCCCCTATTCTGTCTTTAACCTCTGCCCTTCTTTCTCTTGCAACAATTGGCAAGAATTTCTTCTTCTCCTCTCATCTGTACATTCCCAGGTTCTTTTCAGTGAGGGGAAACAGCAGAACACAGATGAGCAAAGGGCTCAGGAACCTGAAATGGAGAGGGGAATGGTTCTTTCATTTTTTTCCCCCTCATTGAACAAACATTGGAATGTCCGCTCAATTCATTGGGGCCACAGCCATGTAATGTTTTAGTAGAAGGTGCTGTTTCCCAGGTAATGCAGAGGGGGCCGGAACACAGTCCATTTCCTGAAATAGAGTTAATGGTTGCAGTGACGGCAGACGAAGCGTAATAAGGACAGAACATGTACCTCTGTCGCCAAAGTAGCTGCTCCGCGTTACTTTTAGGCAGGCTCCACGCCCAGCTTGGAGCCCAACGCAGGGCTTGAACTCATCACGCTGAGATCCAGAACTGAGCTGACGCCAAGAACTAGATGCTTAACCAACTGAGCCATCCGGCCGCCCCCAGTTGCTACTGTTTACAGCCAGCAGATGAAACACAAAAAACCATGTGGATTATCACAGACAGTAGTTAAAAAAACAATGCCCACGTTAGCATTACATACCTAAGGTTGGGTTCAACATATGAACAGGGTACCCAATATCTTAGACTAGGAATCCTAGTAAATTGAAAAATAAAAATGCAAGAAACGTACAACAGTGTGTTCCCATAAAATGTAAAATTTCTTACCAAAAATACAAAGAACATACAGTCTTTAAAATCAATTCCAGAAGTATGGTGAGGTCAATACTGAAGAAAACTGTTATCTACACCACCCACCTTTTGCATTCGCACTTGTTGCCTAGTTCTACAAATTTATGACTTGTGCATTATCTTAAACATGTTAGAAAAGGTATCTCACTCTCCAAACCTACCTCGTGGTCCCTCAATATTACAGGACACTTAATAAGTAGAATTTAAATATCAAAAGAAATACGTTATTCTAGGACTGCTTCTATGGCATTTTAGTAAATGGGAACTTGCAAGCGCAGAAACATGGTGGGTACTTTGAGTGCCATAGGAAGGGAGTTTTATGATGCCTTACATAACCCTGCATCTCCCTGGAGTGAAGGTCGGTAAAGGACATTCCTGAGTACCCGCACCCATTTTAACGGTCCCTCTTGTACCCCTGCAGATAACTCTCCCACAGCATTTGTGGTTTGCTGATGGGAGTGATTTTATCCACTCAAAGTCAATTTTCATTCCCAGTGACATCCTTACTTCAGCTAGAACTACCCATATATTAGTCTTTCATTATAAAATAATGCCCTGCTTTCAGACTCTCACTCTATTTTGGTACATCCTTTTAAAGTTAAATGCACGCCATTAAAATACATTTGTTCCATTGAGTCAGATTTTTAGACTCATTATGATGCTCATTGTTGACACAATAGCTCCTTCAGATACACAACAATCTGTCATAAAAGACCCATACTTGGATGGGTGACAAAAGTGTTTTTGCAAAGGCTGTCTTCTCAATGCAGTTGCTGTCAAAGACATATATTAATATCGTCCTAGTTAAAGAGTATTTATTCTACAAAGTGCAGACCATTTAAATAGAAAATGACTTCATGCGCTATTTCTGCAAGTTCAGTTACTTCTCAGAACACAGTGTTGTTAGATACCCATTGGGAAAAAAGAAGAGCAACCAATAGAAGGTTGTAATCCTGAGCACCCTACTACCTCTGCCCGTAGCATGCATTTCCAAAGTCATTAGCTTTCCACTCTTTTCCATAATCAATAAGCATTTCAGGTTTCAGCTTCTGTGAACTCTTTTCTTGTATCATTAGAATGCAAAGAGCCTATGTGAAAATGCTACCAGATTCAAAATACTGAAGTTGGGTCATTTGTTATAAAAGTAAACCTTAAAATAAAAAATGTGTTCTCCCCCTCAGAAGTGTTAAAACTGGCACCTAAAATCTAGGGGTGACATAATTCTTTGGAGTGAGGTCATGTTTATTCTTAATCATGCTGGGGAGACATGGGACCCACGGGGAATATTCTGAGCAATTAAAAAGCCAAAATGAGCCTAAACCAGGTAAATAGAATGAGGAGGAAATACAGAACATTTTTCACAATTTCACTTCTATGACATTTTATCTGCTGTGCTACCACTGAAATTCAGATTTCCTTCTCTCTAATACACAAAGTATGAGACTGATGTATTTTGAGGACCTATTACATAGTTAGAAATAAAGATCTGGAAAGAACCTGGGCGGGGGGTGGGGAAGTTTGCACATAAGGGGTTTGCCTACGGTAAAAACAAAACAACAAACTCAATGTGGAGTCACTTATGCTAAGCCCTAGATCATGGAAACAAGGCTTAATTACAGTTTTGCCTCTCCCAGGAGTGGAATCTTAAATCAGGATTCACCTGATCAGCACTAAATCAGTAATCTGCCTCATAGACCCGGTAGTCCCCCAAGGGAGAATATCCTTAAAATCACCAACTTCCTGGTTCCTGCTCCCTCTGCCTGTAGAAGACTTTCATTTTGTACAGTTGCTCAGGGCAACTTTCTATCTTTAAATTAGGTGCTGCCCAGTTTGAAAGAACTTTTGCTTAAACTCTTAAAAGTTTTAATATGCCTCAGTTCATCTTTTAATACCTATGATCACACACCCAGTTGAGGACAGAACAGAGCCCAGAGTTTGATGTTTACTTATGGCTAATTCAGAGATCTCCATGTTATATAATCCTGTTTCTTGTCTTCAAAAACAGTATGTAACAGGGTGCCCGGTTGGCCCAGTTGGTTAAGTGACAAGCTTCGGGTCAGGTCATGATCTTGGAGTCCCAGGATCAAGCCCGGAATCAGACTCCCTGCTCAGTGGGGAGTCTGCTTCTCCCTCTGACCCTCCCCCTTCTTATGCTCTCTCTCTTTCTGATTTTCTCTCTCTCTCTCTCAAATAAATAAATAAATAAAATCTTTAAAAAGGAAAACAGTATGTAACAATGGGTATACAGAATCACCCTAAAAAAGACAAAACAGAAAACTAAAAGTAGTCTTAAGGTTGTATGTGTGCCAAGATAGTTAGATCAGCTTTGAAGGTAAGCCAGGGTGCCTGGGTGGCTCAATAGGGTAAACTTCTGCCTTTGGCTCAGGTCATGATCTCAGGGTCCTGGGATCGAGCCCTGCATCAGGCTCTCTGCTCAGCAGGGAGCCTGCTTCCCCCTCTCCCTATGCCTGCCTCTCTGTCTACTTGTGATCTCTCTCTTGCTGTCAAACAAATAAATAAAATCTTAAAAAAAAAAAAGCCTAAATGTTGATCAAGAGGCAATTAATTAAATAAATTTTGCCATTAATGTCTATAAGATATAATATTAAATGGCCACTAAAATTTGTTCATAACAGAATCCCTAATGTCTTGGGAAAATGTTCAAAATGTACTATTAAAAAATGAACAAGGGGAGCACCTGGGTGGTTCAGTCAGTTAGGCATCCAACTCTTGATTTCAGCTCAGGACATGATCTCAGGGTGGTGAGATCAAGCCCTGCAGCAGGATCCTCGCTCAGTGTGGAGTCTGCTTGAGTTTCTTGCCCTATGCCCCTCCCCCCCCCCCCTCAGTGGCTCTCTCTCTTTCTCTCTCAAGTAAATAAATAAATCTTTCCCAAAATAGGAGATCTATCATATAATCAGTTTTATGAGTAAAATTATATTTAGTATATATATATCCCTTAAAGAGGCTACCCAAAAAATATTAACCATAGCTTGCTCTAGAATGCTGGAATTATCAGTGCTATTTATTGTCTCTGCTAAACTTCTCCCAAATATCCAAATTTTACACAGTTAACTTTATTAATTTTCCAAAAGATTAATCAATCCAGTGGGCATTAAAATATGCCAATATTCAAGATATTAAAATTAAAATATTCTAATATAGTAAGACATTAAAATGTGATCACCTGATAAAATTTCAACATGAACACACTGAGGATTTGGGGGTTGAGGAGAAAAATCAAAGCCAGGGTAGTATTCCCCCACCCCTTATAATTTTCCAAAACTTTTAATACTAGAAACAAGAGCAAAAAGGAAAGTAAATGAACTTCCACTGACCCATAACCCAGCTTCAACCTCCATCCACTTTTACTCCCCTATGGAAGCAAATCTGAGACATCACATCATTCCTTTCATAAATATTTCAATATGTCTCTGTAAAAGAGAGGAACTCTTTCTGTTGTTTCCTTTAAACATAATCAAAATAACATTATTATACAAGAATAATTCATAATAATCCCTCAATATCGCCAAATATCCAGGAGTGTTCAAATTATCCCACTTATCTCATAAATGCTGTTTTGAGTTACAGTTAGTGTATTCAAACCAGAACCCAAATAGGGTCTATACATGTATGCAAATCTTTTAATCTACAGTTTTTAATCCCTATGCTCCACCCCCCCATCTTTTTTTCTCCCTCTTTGTAATTTCTTAGTTGAAATAATCAGGGTTGTATGTGCTCAACTTCCCGGCATCTGGATTTTGCTTCCTGTGTCTCCGTGGTGATGTGGGTAGTAGATTCCTCTGTCCCATTCCACTTCCTAGAAAACATGCTAGTCAGGTCTAGAAGCTTGGTCGGGTCCAGGTTTGACTTTTCAATGATTCTACCAAATGATGGTAGTCTATGCATTCGGGAATCATGTCATGTCTGCTCCTCTCTCTTTTCCTAATGTTAACAGGTATTGGTAATTATTGCCTAGGTGCCTAATTCATTACGGATTACAAATAGTGGTCTCCTCCCATTCGTTTTCATGTATCAGTTGGAGCACTTCTACAGAGAAATTTCTCTTTGTAAGCTCTTCAGTGGCTTTGAGATATAAATTATAAAGCAAAGTCAGGATAAATATTTGATTCTTCCCTTTTCTTTACATTTTCAAAGTAATAAGCTAGTTCCTAGCACAAGGTGATCCTATAAAATGCAAATCTGCTCCTGTACCTTCCCGTACAACCTTCAAAAGGAGAACCGTTGCTCTTAAAGAACAGTATGTTTGGTGGACCCTCCTAGCCATGAATGGCCTAACTGGTTTATCTTTTCTAGAAATGTCTTTGACCCAGTACATACATGCACACTCCCAACACAGAGCCTCCCGCTCTGCCTCTGTCACGTCACCCCCAACTTGGAGCCCTGTAGAGCAGTCGGCACGTCTCTCTGGGGCCGCACTGACCCAGCACAGTGCCTAGTGCTGTGCCAGGTACATTACAGTCTCTCAGTAATTACATGTGGAAAGAGAGAAAGAACGAGTGAGTGTGTGTGCTTGGGTTCTGTTATTTGCTTATCCTACTTCATTCAAAAGGCATTTACTGACCAGAACAGCTAACTCGTTCCGGGCATTGTGCCAACTGCCAGGAACTTGACGTTGATCACAATCTAATCTGGGAGGTGGACAAGTAAACAGACAATTCCAAAACAGGGTTTATGGTTCAATCACACAGGGGAGTGAACACAGAGTAAGAGCTAAGCACCTGGGCAGATGCGACAACAGGACACATTTAAATTAAAACAGTATTCTCCGCTGGGGAAGAGGTAGTATTAGATTGCCTTTTTAACACAGCTGGATCCAACTGAATGAGGACATAGGGACCAGAATGACTTTTTCAAGACACGATTTCAACTCATTAAGACAAGTTTCTCAGATCATAACTCAAAGACTTAAGGCTTGTGCCCACAACATGAGTTCCAGAAAGCTGCTGACAGAACTCTCTGACCACAAATACACAACACAGATTAAGATCTTGAGACCAATGCAGTGCCCAAAGGGATATTTTTTAACTACCACCTTCACAAAGGTAGGAAGGAGGAAATCACACAAGGAATTCTCTCAATGATTCAGACCAAATATAATTGCTAAGTCACTATTAGTTGCATAAAATATATCATAAATCCTCAACACAAGCTATTAGGTATAACAAATCATTTCATTAGCATTCATATTCTTACAGAAATCTAGGTCCGATAGAATTGAGAGTTATGACTGCAGAGCTAGGACTAAATCAGGTAAAACCGTTCTATAATCTGTTTCTTCCACAGTACTTAGGACCTTAGGGGTGGGAATGCCTTATACATACCTTTATTTCCTGGGTGTTTATCAGACTCCTGGAATAGAGTAGGAGCTCAACAATGATAGAATAAATGAATGAGGGATTTTGGATAGAAAAACTTGAAATAACAAAGATGCTGGATATAAACAGGGTGACCATAATTTTATTGTGTAAACTGGGGCACTTCTGAGAGTGAGTATTCAGTGCATAAAGCATAAGCTTTGGCTGCCCCAAGAAAACCAACTCCTCCACCATAGAAACAAGAAACCAAAATTTGAAAAAAGATCAATACGTTATTTATCTATGTAAGAATTAGAAGACTTGGGGGGAATTTAAGTGATGATTCTGTGGCCATGATTACTTTAAACAGCTTCAGAAATGGTTTTGAAAAATAAACAGAAGGAAAACTTCAAAACTCATTCTATGAAGTCAGCATTACCTTGATCCCCAAACCAAACAAAGACCCCACCAAAAAGAATTACAGACCAATATCCTTGATAAACACAGATGCAAAAATTCTCACCAAGATAGGAGCCAATAGGATCCAACAGTACATTAAAAGGATTTTTCACCACGACCAAGTGGGATTTATTCCAGGGCTGCAAGGTTGGTTCAACATCCGCAAATCAATCAATGTGATACAACACATTCATAAAAGAAAGAACAAGAACCATATGATACTCTCCATAGATGCTGAAAAAGCATTTGACAAAGTACAGCATCCCTTCCTGATCAAAACTCTTCAAAGTGTAGGGATAGAGGGCACATACCTCAATATTATCAAAGCATCTCTGAAAAACCCACCACAAATATCATTCTCGATGGAGAAAAACTGAGAGCTTTTCCACTAAGGTCAGGAACACAGCAGAGACCCGAGAAGGGTTACATGTTTTGGACTCTAAGGGTTCTTTTTATATTTTATTTTTAAGATTTTATTTATTTGACAGACAGAGATCAGAAGTAGGCAGAGAGGCAGGCAGAAAGAGAAGAGGAAGCAGGCTCCCCACTGAGCAGAGACCCCAATACGGGGCTCAATCCCAGTATCCTGGGATCATGACCTAAGCTGAAAGCAGAGGCTTTAATCCACTGAGCCACCCAGGTGCCCCGGACTCTAAGGGTTCTGAGAGGTATGCCTCTGCTGAAATTAGGGCCTTTTGACACGCAGGTGTTCTTGGCACACTGGTTTTTAAAAGATCTTGTTCTATTAGAAACAGCTGAGCTCGTGGAGCTCCAGTTCCTAAAAACTGATAATTGTAGTTGCTCAGGAGTATTTTGTACAACAGCCCAATCCACTCCTAAGCAGGTTATCCTGAACGCCACTTCCCTCTTCTCTCCACTTGGAGCAAGAGACAGTAACTTTTAAGAACAAGTTGGTTTCAAGGGTAGGAGAAGCCAAGCTCGAGCCACTTAATTGCATCGCTGAGAACTCAGGTGTCAAAGGAACGAGGTACCTGTGAAAGTGGTCCCTATTAACTCTTTAAATGCATTTCCCTTTTCCTCAACCTTCCTTCCCATTCTCCTGATTCTGGGGTCAGCTACCATAAGGGAATCAGTTCCAGTGAGGAATACTGCTTTTAAAAATAGTATTCCCACCCAGCAAAATCTCTTATGTGGTCTCGTGCAGAAATTGTGCTGGGTTGAAATATTCCCTTTTTCTTGTCACGCACATTATTGATAATTTCCTTAAAAGAAAACAATATAAATTACTTATTCCCCCAAATTTGTATTTTGGTAATTATTTTGAAAGCAACATAGTACTAGAAGTCCTAGCCTCAGCAATCAGAATACAAAAAGAAATAAAAGGCATCCAAATCAACAAAGAACTAGTCAAACTTTCACTCTTCTCCCTCTACTTATGCTCTCTCTCTCCCAAATGTGCAAATAAAATCTTAAAGAGAGGAAGGAAGGAAAGAAGGAAGGAAGGAAGACTCCACTCAAAAATTGCTAGATCTCATACAGGAATTCAACAAAGTGGCAGGATATAAAATCAATGCTCAGAAGAGAGGTGCATTTCTATACACTAACAATGAGACAGAAGAAAGAGAAATTAAGGAACCAATCCCATTTACAACTGTACCAAAAACCATAAGATAGCTAGGAATAAACCTAACCAAAGAGGTAAAGAACCTATACTCTGAAAACTATAGAACACTTATGACAGAAATTGAGGAAGACACAAAGAAATGGGAAAAGATTCCATGCTTAGGGATTGGAAGAACAAATACTATTAAAATGTCTATGCTACCCAAAGCAATCTCTGGGTACTTTCAATGCAATCTCTATCAAAATACCATCAACATTTTTCACAGAGCTGGAACAAATAATCCTAAAATTTATACGGAACCAGAAAAGACCCCAAATAACCAAAGGAATGTTGAAAATAAAACCAAAGTTGGTGGCATCACAATTCCAGACTTCAAGCTCTATTACAAAGCCGTAATCATCAAGATAGTATGGTACTAGCAAAAAAACAGACACATAGATCAATGGAACAGAATAGAAAGCCCAGAAATGAACCCTCAACTCTATGGTCAAATTTGACAAAGCAGGAAAGAATATCCAATTAGAAAAGGGCAGTCTCTTTCAACAAATGGTGCTGGGAAACTTGGACAACCACATGCAGAAGAATGAAAGTGGACCATTTTCTTATACCATACACAAAAATAAACTCAAAGTGGATAAAAGACCTAAGCGTGAGACAGGAATCCATCACAATCCTAGAGGAGGGGCACCTGGTTAAGCGTCTGCCTTCAGCTCAGGTCATGATCCCAGGGTCCTGGGATGCAGCCCCGTGTCAGGTTCTCTGTTCACCAGGGAACCTGCTCCTTCCTCTCCCTCTGCTGCTCCTCCTGATTGTGTTAACTTTCTCTCTCAAATAAATAAATAAAATCTTTTAAAAAAAATCCTAGAAGAGAACATAGGCAGCAACCTCTTTGACCTCGGCCACTGCAACTTTTTGCTAGACACGTCTTCAAAGGCAAGGGAAACAAAAGCAAAAATGGACTATTGGGACTTCATCAAGATAAAAAGCTTTTTTTGCACAGCAAAGGAAATAGTCGACAAGATTAAAAGAAGACCTACAGAATGGGAGAGGATATTTGCAAATGTCTTATCAGATAAAGGGCTAGTATCCAAAATCTATAAAGAACTTATCAAACTCAACACCCTTAAAACAAATAATCCAGTCAAGAAATGGGCAGAAGGGCACCGGGGTGGCTCAGTGGGTTAAGCCGCTGCCTTCAGCTCAGGTCATGGTCTCGGGGTCCTGGGATCGAGTCCCGCATCAGGCTCTCTTCTCAGCAGGGAGCCTGCTTCCCTCTCTCTCTCTCTCTCTCTCTGCCTGCCTCTCCATCTACTTGTGATCTCTCTCTGTCAAATAAATAAATAAGATCTTAAAAAAAAAAAAAGAAATGGGCATAAGACATGAACAGACATTTCTTGAAAGAAGACATACAAATGGGCAACACACACATGAAAAAGTACTCAACATTACTCAGCATCAGGGAAATACAAATCAGAACCATGATGAGATACCACCTCAGAGCAGTCAGAATGGCTAAAATTAGCAAGTCAGGAAACAACAGATGTTGGCGAGGATGCAGAGAAAGGGGAACCCTCGTACAGTTGTTGGGAATCAAACTGGTGCAGCCACTCTGGAAAACAGTATGGAGGTTCCTCAGAAAGTTAAAAATAGAGCTACCTTACAACCCAGCAATTGCACAATTAGTATTTATCCAAAGGATACAAACATAGTGTATCAGAGGGGCACCTGCACCCCAATGTTTATAGCAGCAATGTCCACAGTAGCCAAAGAAAGAAAGAAAGAAAGAAAAAGATAGAAATCTTACTATTTGCAAGGACATGGATGGAACTAGAGGGTATTATGCTAAGCAAAATAAGTCAATCAGAGAAAGACAATTATATGAAATGCCACTCATATGTGGCATTTAAGAAACAAAACAGAGCGTCATAGAGGAAGGGAGGGAAAAATAAAATAAGATGAAATCAGAGAGGGAAGCAAGCCATAAGAGACTCTTAACTATAAGAAACAAACTGAGGGTTGCTGGAGGGATGGTGGGTGGGGGAAGGGGTAACTGGACGATGGGCATGAAGGAGGGCACTGGATGTAATGAGCACTGGGTGTTATATAAGACTGATGAATCACTGAATTCCACCTCTGAAACGAAAACAAAACAAAATAAAACCTCACAAATGAAGATATTTTAAAGATCAAAACTGATGAAAAGATAAACTCATTTGTCATCCGAAAATTTAATATCACAATGAAATTCCACTACCTAACGAAGAGAATGCCTACAGTCTAAAACTTGATAATATCAACTACCAGCAAAGCCCTGGTAACCAGAACGCTCCTACATTGCTGGTGGAAGTGTGAGTTGGTAAAAGTCCTTTTAGAAAACTCTTTGACAGTGTACAGTAAAACTTAATACACAGCCTATAAGCCATCAACTCCATCCCACAAAACAAATGCACACATCTATTTAACAAGTAACATTTACAAGGACGTTCATAGCAGCACTATTCATAATGCCAAAATGGCAGAAAAAGTAGGATGGATAAACGTGGTGTGGCATATTCAAGCAATCAAAAACCGTAATCCATGAAAGAAACAAACTATTGCTACACTCAACATGACTGACTTTCACAGACAGAATCATAAGAAGCCAAACACAATAGAGTACATAGTGTCCAGCTGCATTTAGATTAATGTAAATCTACTTAAAACTTCTATCTATGGTGATGAAAATCTTGATAGCAGTTACCCTTGGGAGGAACAGTAACGGAAAGGGACAGAATTAGAGCTCTCAACATCCTTAATCTAAAGAATTCACTTTTTGATAATTCACTGAAGTGTAGCCTTTAGTGATACACTTTTTAATGTGTATTATATTGAGTGAAAAGTTTATGAAAAAATACCCGAGATTATATTCTCATGCCTTCTTTTTCTCCCCAAAATTCTTAACTCAGCAGACTTATTGGGGGGAAAAAAATCACTCCATTGACTTCAGAACTATGTAAAAGGGCTCAAATGACAGGCATTCATTTGATAAATGTTTGATGATCGTGATGGCTTTCATAAGAAACAACCCAATATTTTCTCCTTTAAATGTTTTATTTTTCCTACCTTTTATTCATGGTTTATTCAATACCAGACCAATAAAGACTGCCAGAAAACAAGAAATGAGAAGCCACCAAATTTGGCTCTACTCATGAGGGCTACAATAGAACTTCAGGGGCTCCTGGCTGGCTCAGTCGGAAGAAGGTGTGACTCTTGATCTCAGGGTCGTGAGTTTGAGACCCATGTTGGGGTGTAGAGATTATTTAAATAAATAAATATTTGTTTTTAAAAACTCCAAAATTCACTGGGGAAACTCTAAAGGCAATTTCTAGATTATTAGCACAGAAGAATCTAAGAGAAACTCCACAAAATTTAAAATTCTGACTTCTTTTATACTCAAAAGAGCAAAAGAAATGAGAAAAGAAGTATGAGTATTAGTGTGGAGGGATATGTACGACCATTTGGCATGGGCTGAATTGTGATCTCCAAAATTCCTATGTTGAAATTTTAGCTCCTGGTACCTCAGAATGTGACTAGCTTTGGAGACAGAGTCTTCAAAGAGGTAATCAGCTGGCTGGTTCAGTTGGTAGAGCATGCAACTCTTGGCCTCAGAACTGTGAATTTAAGCCCTCCGTCGTCGGGAGTAAAGATTACTTAAAAATAAAAATATTTTTTAAAAATTAAAAAATAAAGAATTAAGGGTACCTGGGTGGCTCAGTTGATTAAGCAACTGCCTTTGGCTCAGGTCATGATCCTCGAGTCCCAGAATTGGGTCTCATGTCAGGCTCCCTGCTCAGTGGGCAGTCTCCATCTCCCTCTAACCTTCTCCCTTCTCATATTCTCTCTCATTCTCCCTCTCACATAAATAAATAAAATCTTTAAAAAAGTAAAATAAGGGGCACCTGGGTGGCTCAGTGGATTAAGCTTCTGCCTTCAGCTCAGGTCCTGATCTCAGGGTCCTGAGATCAAGCCCCGCATCGGGCTTTCTGCTCAGCAGAGAGCCTGCTTCCTCCTCTCTGCCTGTCTCTCTGCCTACTTGTGATCTCTGTCAAATAAATAAATAAAAATCTAAAAAAAAAAAAAAAGATAAAGAATTAAGTAAAAAGGGTCTTTAGGGTGGGTCTTCATTGAATATGACCAGTGCCCTTATAGGAAGAGGACATTTGGATACACACCCAAGAAAGAGAAGACAATATGAAGAGACGGGGTGGGGGGGGCAGTCATCTACAAGCTAGGGAGAGAGGCATGGAGTAGATCCCTCCCTTAAGGTCCTTAGAAAAAACCCTACTGATAGCTTGATCTTGGATTTCTAGCCTCCGGAACTGTGAAAAAGTAAGTTTCTGTGTTTCAGTCGTCCAGTTGGTGGCACTTTGTTCGAACAGCCTGAGTGGACTGAGGCAGACCACTCATTGAGGGAAGTTCAGAAATGTCAACGTGCTGATTGGTGAGGGGCTGTTACATCCCATTAGACATGTGGGTCTCAGAGTTTAAGCCCCTTTAAGGCAGGGACTGATGCGCCTACTTAATTAATATGTTCCATTTATCAGACCCATCTCCTGTAGGTATGTGCTCAATGCCTTTTTTTCGTTTTAACTTCCACACACTAATTTATAATCCTCTCCCAAGGCCCACTTTTGTTTCATCCTCTCTTTGGATCTGTGTGACCCAGGGACCACAGAAATGAAAAAGTCCTCTTGCTTCTGGAAACAATGAGTATGAGGAGTACGTGTCAGGAGAACATAAAGACTATTTCTTTATAGAAGATAAAGGAATACGGGTTTTACCTTCCCATTAAAATGAGGAAATCAAAAGGGGAAGAAGTCACAAAGCCAGAATAAGAAAGGATTACACTAAAAAGTGGAGCATAGCAATCAGGAATATGAAAGCTCCAATTCTACCTTTCGCGAACATCATTTATCTGCATGGTAGGGCAAAGATCCTGGTCCCGCTGTGAGCATCTCCAGTCTTGGACTTCTACTTTGAACACACAAGATGCACTAAATCGTTCCTAAAATATACACCCAGCTATGCATGGTATGGGATTAATTCAACCCCGCCTGTAGCAGACCTTCCAGAAATAATTAAAAATAATTCGTCAGGATTAACCTTTAGATAAAACATAAATTTGTCTAAATTTAAAGCACTTGAAAGAGGTGCGGAGGTCCACCTTTATTACAGGAATGCTACATCAGCAAATTGATGGAGGCAAAAAATCCTGGTGCTGAGAATAGCAACAACCCTCTGGGGCTTAATCTTGGGCACTGGGAGCTGGAATCCTGGCGTTCCAGCACGGGACCGCGTGATTCACAACCAACTCTATCTTCCTCTGTTAGTCCTAGAAATGTCAAGCCGTGTCATTAAGGAGGAACCCTTGCAGGCCCACAGACTCAGTACGTAATGACAAATGAGAGGTCTCTATCACAGCATTTTAAAAAGTTTATTATTTTTTTTTTAGTAATCTCGACACCCAACGTGGGACCAGAACCCATGACGCCAAGGTCAAGGGTAGCACGCATTTCTGACTCAGCCAGCCAGGTGCCCCTCTAGCACATTTTAAAATGTTTGCAGACTTATGTTTTTAAAGTTCAATGACCACAAACTGCAGAATTTGTGAATATCAGACATTCCGAAAAACCATCCAGGGTATCAGTGTAACACGGAAGATTCCAAATTGCCTAGAGGATAAAAACTTTCAGTGTTGAAAACAGTGGATTTATGGTCAATTACCTTCAAACACTGGCCAAAAGCCCACACCCATACTGTCATTTCGTCGAAAGGACATAAAGGGGTAGAATCACCATGCTATTCTGGATATTTGCAGACTTAACTTTACCAATGTGTTTTGTTAACTAAAAACATAGTTAAGCTAAATGCATCCATTACAGATGTACACATCATGTCTAACCATATATTAACCAAGATTAATCCAATGAGCTTGCTACAGAACTCCCATTTCAGGAACACGGGCTGTCTAAGCCAGACAAGAACAGCTTTACGATGCTGAGAGTCATCTCCCAGAAGTCAGGACCTTCATAAAGGCAGTCCCGTGCCTGGTGGTGGCTCTTTGATGTGGGCAAGAAACCCGAATAATTTAAGGAGTTTGAGCGCTTTGCTTTTCCTGCACGCAGCGGTAACTACAAAAACTTCAGTGTATCATGATACATATAGTATTTATAGACTAGCCAACATTTGCAAGACATCTTACTGTGAGTCTCTGATGCTCAAAAAGGTAGATACCAGACCAACTCTTCCATGATAAAATGTAGAGGAACAGATTCTAATAATCACAACTATTCCTGGGGTGCCTGGGTGGCTCAGTCAGTAAGTGTCCAACTCTTGGTTTCAGCTCAGATCTTAGCATTGTGAGTTCAAGCCCCACATTGGACTCTGTGCCAGGCATGGAGCCTACTTAGATATATACATGAAATAACTTATGTTTATATATACTATAAAATTATATTTTTATAACATTATAAAATATATTATTTCTTCTTTATTATATTTCATATAAATATAAATATATTACACATAATTATATAATACATAATAAATATAAAGTGTAATATTTATATAATATATAATAGATTATGTGTTTATAATAGTATAAAATAAAAATACTATACGTAATTTCTATATAATGCATATTATTATTAAATTAATAGTATATTAATATAGTATCTATGTATATATTATGTAATATAGTATCTGATATTATCTATGATATTATATTATATAAAAATATATCTATATTCTTTATCATATATATATATATATATATATATATATATATATATATATAATAAACACTCCTTAAAAGTGATTCCACTTTCCCTTGGATGATCACCTGACTCATAAAGGCAAGAACAGGCACTGTCCACATCGCACGTTAAAGAACCTACCTCAAACCCTGTCACTTCCCCCTTGAGCCAATCACTCAGCTTTGGGGGAAAGAACCACTCTCCCTTTTCCCTCTTTCACAATCCAAGGATCTGTTCCAGAATGAACCATTTCTGAGAGTGTCAAGCAATGTTAAAAACATCAGCCGAGGGGCGCCTGGGTGGCTCAGTGGGTTAAGGCCTCTGCCTTCGGCTCAGGTCATGATCCCAGGGTCCTGGGAT
>NW_019154177.1:6575918-6579431 GCF_002288905.1 Enhydra lutris kenyoni
GGGGGGGGGGGGGAGCAGGCTCCCCGCTGAGCAGAGAGCCCAATGCGGGACTCAATCCCAGGACCCTGGGATCATGACCTGAGCCGAAGGCAGAGGCCTTAACCCACTGAGCCACCCAGGCGCCCCATCCAAAATGTTTTCACAGCTTATAGCCAGGAAGAAAATCAGTCCTTGCCTCACTTCAAAGAAAGTTATCTGAAATCCACACGACTGTCAGGAATCTCGAACCAAACTCTAAAGATCAAGTAAATAAAACTTTACTGGCTCAATAAAGACGGCTGTCCAGGGCTCTGTACTCACAGTTACCGTGGAGGACGGAACTGTTAACTTAGGCAACAAACCAAGTTTCCCTAAACTAAAAGCTTACCATTGGCATTTGACAGCATAATCATTTAGTATAGAAAAGTGAGTCTGAAATGCAGGAGCAGAAATCAGAAAATGAAAACGAAATGCCCTGTGGAAAAGTGACTGAGACACAGCCTCTCACACTCTTGAGGGAAATTATCTTAAGCCAGGATCCTGTGAACCTATCAGTTGAACGACCTTTTGGATAGTAAATATTCCCTGGGCTTGAACACACTGGCTAGACCTGCCTCTTGGCTCTTCTGACCTGAGGGGTTTCTTACCAAATGTTTAACAGAGCTCAGCTCCAAGGAGGGGAGTCACTCTACCTGCCCCCGCTTATCCACGGGGCGGGGGGGGGGGGGCAGGGGGGTAAGTTCCTATGACACTATGTTTCTATCTTTTATATACATGCCTATGATAGAGTTTAATTTATAAATGGGCACAGTAAGAGGTCAACAGTAACTAATAATAGAATAATTATAACAATGTACTGTAGGGGCGCCTGGGTGGCTCAGTGAGTTAAAGCCTCTGCCTTCTGCTCAGGTCATGATCTCAGGGTCCTGGGATGGAGCCCCACATAGGGCTCTCTGCTCAGTGGGAAGCCTGCTTCCCCCTTTCTCTCTGCCTTCTGCTCTGCCTACTTGTGATCTCTGTGTGCCAAATAAACAAAATTTTTTTAAATCTTTAAAAAAATTAAAAATAAGAAAAAAACCAATGTACTGTAATAAAAGTTAGGGGAATGTGTTCTCTCTCTCTCTCAAGGCACCATACTGTCCTGTACTCCCGCTTCTTCTTGTGATGATAGGAGACGACCAAATGTGACAGCGAGGAGCTGGTGTGAGGTAAGTGATGTGAGGTCAGGCTACTATTGACCTTCTGACCTTACAACATTCCGTCAGAAGGATGATCATCTGCTTCCGGTCCCCAGGCTGGCCAGGTAACCAAAACTAGGGAGAACCCATGGGTAAGGAGGAACTCTACTGTATTCCCAACCACTGTCATTACAAAACCGAAGCAAAGGTTTAAAAAACACCATCACTGGGCACCTGGGTGGCTCCGTGGGCTAAACCTCCAGCTCTTGATTTCGGCTCAGGTCCTGATCTCAAGGTGGTGAGATGGGGTCCAGCGTGGGGCTCTGCACTGGGCGTGGAGCCAGCCTGAGAGTCTCTCTCTCTCCTGCCCCTGACCCCACTCCCTCCCTCTCTAAAAATAAGTTAATCAATTAATTAATTTAAAAGTACCATCATAGGATGAAGAGGTGGTTTACACCCATTAGGTTTCTTTACAAAAAATAATAAAGGAAAAAGCAGATTGGGGTGTAGATCCATAAAAACAAATATTTCTCCTTTCAAGTCACCAGCTCCTTTCTCCTCCTCCTCCTCCTTCCTCTCCTTCTTCTTCTTCTCCTTCTTCTCCTTCTTCTTCTTCTATTTCTTATTCCCCCCACACACCCCCTTCCAAATAAACTACCTCATTTTTCTTAAGCTGGATATCATATCTGTAGCTTGGTAACTGCTTCCTGACTCACAGGAAAACTGCAGAGTGATTATCTTATTTCCACAGGAGGGAAAATATGCACTCATCCCAGCCACCCCTTCATACCACAGGGACACAACGTTTTCTAGAAGTTCCGCAGAGAGTGTCCCCTGGCTCCGACCGTTCTACACGGATAAGGGGCCATGAAAAATCAGACAGCATTCATTCTTTTTCAGGGAAGAGTTTCCCACATTTCCAGCAAGGTGAGCGGTGTCAGACAAAAGATCAGAGAAGAGGCCAAATACCATTGACCTCAGAGCAAAAAGGACCCTCCTGGAGATCTCCCTCAAAGAAAATGCATTAGACTTGCCAACTTTCACCTATTCAGAAACAAGCCAAAGGCATGGTTTTTCCAACCAGTGATTCAGAGAAAAGGGAAACCATCACATTCAGAGTGATCTAGACACACCCAGATATTTTAACAGCAGGATCTTAAGAGAAAGCTAACAGTTGTTCCATTTTCTCCATTTCAATGAATGTCTATTTCAACTGAAGTGATCCAGGTCGTGCAACATAAAAATACAAGGGCTGGCTCACTTGGTAGAGCATGCAACTCTTGATCTCAGGGTCATGAGTTCGAGCCCCATAAGGGGTGTAGACAGTGCTTCACTAAATGAACTTAAAAATATATATTTTTTCTTAAAAAAGAAAATACAAGTCCAGTTTTGCGTATTTTTTTCAGTTTACATAAATATGAAGAGCAAAGCATGCGTATGTACTTACTAGATTCACTCAATAAAATATCATATTTAGTAAAAGTAGGTTGCTTTTACTAAGTTTTTTTTTTTTTAGATTTTATTTATTTATTTGAGAGAGAGAATGAGAAGAGGGAACATCAGAGGGAGAAGCAGACTCCCTGCCAAGCAGGGAGCCTGATATGGGACTCCATCCCAGGACTCCAGGATCATGACCCGAGCCCAAGGCAGTTGCTTAATCAGTTGAGCCGCCCAGGCGCCCTTACTAAGATATTTTAGAGCCCATTTTCTTTTTTTTTTAAGATTTTATTTATTTATTTGAGAGATCACAAGTAGGCAGAGAGAGAGGGAGGAAGCAGGCTCCCTGCTGAGCAGAGAGCTCGCTTCGGGGGCTCGATTCCAGGACCCTGAGATCATGACCAGAGCCAAAGGCAGAGGCTTTAACCCACTGAGCCACCCAGGCACCCCAAAAGCCCATTTTCAAACGTGAAGTTAACACTTCTTTTCCAAAGTCCAGCTGTGTGTGGCAAGGTTTGACAACCAAACTTTTTTTTTTTTTTTTAATTGAAAACATAAGAATCTTAACACCAGCCTCTTCATACTCTTCTCCCTAAGTCTGTCAGGGGTTTGTCAAGCGTTGTTGAAATGATAAATTCTTCCCTTGATAAGTGTTTTTCCACAAACAAGTGAAGGAGGATCAGAACACTGATTAACTATCGATGAAAGCAATAGCAGACTGACAACCGATTCCCAAGAACAAGAGCTTGGTGGCCCCCTGGGCTTTATCATGAATATCATCTTACTTAGAATTATAATCAATGACTACATCTAAATAAAGGAACTGAAGTTATGCAAAAATTCTTAGGAAAAGCCAGAGGAAGTGCCACACTCCAGACATATTTACATCATTTAAAAACAGAGGGGCGGGGGGGGGGGG
>NW_019154177.1:6579531-6718610 GCF_002288905.1 Enhydra lutris kenyoni
GGGGGGGGGGGGGGGGGGGGAATAGTATTTGACTAAGCTAATGTGAGCTTTGGTAGGATACTAAAAGAAATGTGAGCTAATGTCTCCAGGTAATTTCTTATTATTGGTTTCACCCTTACCCAAAGCAAGGTAAAGGAACTCTGGCTAAAAACAACTTCCGATCATAAATTTCATGTATCCCCCAAATTCATAAGATCAGAAAAGAGCAGAGGGAGAAATAGGCTTTACATAGAATGAAAAGTCTAGATATGTGTGTAAGCAATTCTCCATCATGATCACCTTCCCGCACTAGATAATAGATTTGGGCTTGATATGGATATGTTTAACGGCAATGCATTAATGAAGTCTCTAAATTCAGTTCAATTCTTCAAGAAAGTTTATGCAGGGCTCCTCAAGTAAATCCCCACCCGTAAATGCCAGACTTGTGTTTTCTTAGCACGGGAGCCCCTGCAAGAGCGGTACCTGGAGAAGCCCACGGGGAACCCATGGGAACAAGCTGCCAGTGATCTTTTTTTCATCAAATCATCAGATGGAGTCCTTGCCACAATGGGGTGTTGACTTTGGAAAAAACTATTATGAAGAGATCAGCAAATACAGGGCAGAAATCACCCATGTTTCTCTGCAGTTTTGTGTGCAAAAGAAAAAACTGAGCCAGTACTAATGCCAACTGACAATGAGGTGTGGCGCAATGCTTCAGCCTTAAAACCTTTGCAAATGCTGTGGCTACACCTGGACGCAAAGGCGATCCCCATTTTACAGAAGAGAAGAGGTTTAAGGAGAGTTGCGTAACATCCCCCACAAGAGCACAAAGAAAAATCTGAATCTCAGAGCAATGGAAATTTGGCCGTGCACCCTAAAACTTAAAAGAAATTACATATTTTACAAAATCTCTAAATGGTATGGGTTTGGGGTTAGGGTTTGTTTTTTTGTTTTTTGGGGTTTTTTTACTTGGGGTTTTTTGGTTTGGGGGGGGTTTTTTTGTAAATTTTGTTTGGGTTGCACAGCTGATACAACTTTTGTATCAGCTCACTGACAGGACTATACATGTATCCCACCCAATAGCTTACGAATTCCAAATTTTACGTCTAGTTAGCAAGAATAATTACTTAAAATAGGAGCCTCCAGATGGTATAAGCATGCGCTATCCAATATGGTAGCCACTAGCCATATGTGGCTTTTGAGCACTTAAAATGAGGCTAGGCCAAATTAAGATGTACTGTTACTACAAAATATATATAAGATTTCAAAAACCAAAGAATATAAAATATCTCATTAATAATTTTTATTTTAATTACATGTTGGAATTATATTTTTCATATATTGAGTCAAACAAAATATACTACTAAAAATCATCTCACTTGTCTCTTTTTCCTTTTGTAATGGGGCTACTAGGAAATTTTTAATGACATATGCCAGCTCATATTTGTGGCTCACATTATAGTTTTCTTGGGCAGCACTGGATACACTGTTAAAGATACTCTTCCATGCTCATCTTCACTACATCAGTTACAAGATTCATCTGTGCGCGCAGGACACTGAAATTGCTAGTTAAGGCTTTGCTGACAGCAAAACTTGTGGATTTTAATCATTATTCGATCATTATTTCGTTGAGTCAAGTAGTTATTTGCTGAGCAAATGCTATGTCCCAGGCAAAATAATACAATGCATTGTATTGTTTCAAACATGGGCCTCTCTCTAGGGAATTTCATGAGGAATGTTCCCAACAAGATCCCAGCGAACAACAGTGGATACTCTGGTAATGCAGCTGTAACTGGTAGTAGTAAAAACTAAAGGACATATCTGAAGTGTGTTTTAAGTATGGTAAGAGACAGGAGTGCCAGAAACAATCCAAGGAATTAACTGGACATGGGAGGTGGATTAACTCTCTTTCTGTTTGTTTTATTTTATTTCTTTGAAGTAATCACTACACCCAACTTGGGGCTCGAACTCCCAACCCCCAGATCAAGCGTCGCATGCTCTGTTGACTGAGCCCGCCAGGCGTCCCAGGCCGGTTAACTTCAAGCGAAAACTGTGTAATGTCAATTTCAACATGCATCAGAAGATACGGTAATTGTGCAAATACCTGCTAGACTTTATTACTAAAAACAAGGAAAGTGACTAAATCTTGCGAAATCTAGAAGCATAATCTTATTTCTCTGTGGCATCAGGCAATGCTTAAGAAAAATAAATCTCACGGTACATCTGTAAAGGAACCACTACTGGGGTGCCTGGCTGGCTCAGTCAGCGAAACATGCAACTCGAGATCTCGGGGTGGTGAGTTTGAGCCCCACGTTGCACACAGAGATGACTTAAAAAAAGGGGTGGGTGGGTGGTAAGGAAAACACTACGTAGGCGCTATATATAATAACAAAAACAAAATCAACACAGTAACCACAACGCTGCATGTTGTGCAATTTGCCTTCCCTTTGCCATTAGTTTAAGAATACTTGGTAAAACGTTCTAGCAATTTAACTCCTACATGTGGCTTTACTCCGTAACTGAGACTATAGAAGAATGGTTTAGAGCAGACCTCATCTCCCTCCAAGACAAAAACAAAATGCCTACGAGAGAGGTCACCCTGTTGGAAAGGATCATGTTCACCACCGGACCAGTGTTCTGAGCCGAGATTCGGGAGTTTTTCTGCAGCTACCCTATGTGTAAAAACAAACTGTCTATATTTCCCCAAGAACATGATCTTACAGTTCCCATTCAGGCAAAGTCTCGGTAAATAAATGCACTAGGGTTCTGCTTGAGTAACAACCAAGCTCATAAGTTCCAAATGGCATTTCATGGAAGATTTGAGCAGAAGACACTTTGCGTTTGATGTAGAAATCCCAGACCACTGTCATTTCGATATTGTCAGTGCAAAAGATGAGAGAGCAAGCACCAAGGTAGTATTTGATTAAGACGTCAAACCATTGCCTGGAATGACTCGCCTTTCTTGTTCTGCTAGATGAAGTCTCCTTGGTGGTATTATTAATACTGCAGCGTAGCAAAGGCATTGCTACAATAAAAGGTGGTGTAAATCCAACTTCCAGATACAATAAACTCGTAAGAGACGGTGCCTCGGGGGCATTAATTTCTTCTTTTGCAAATCAGATCTTGCCTGCCTTACTTCCCTTCCAATAAAATTTTAAACACAAATCTTCAGGCCCTGAATCGCTTAACCAATGAAGAAGTCCGTCTGAGTACTCAAGCGTTTTGAGTTCGGTGAAGGTCAGAACTCCGCATGCTGGACAGAGGCCAAGGACAGGGAGAGAAGACATTGCCCTGCCCTCAGAGTCTGCAAACCCTATTCGTGTCCTAGGGCTGCTTTAACCAATCATCACCAACTCCAGGGCTGAAAACAACGGAAATTTATTCTGTCATGATTCTGGAGATCCGATATCCCAAATCAAGGTGTCAACAGCACCCTGCTCCCTTCGGAGGCCTGGGAGGAGAATCCATTCCTTGTGTTTTCTGTCTTGTGGCGGCCACTGGCCTTCCCCTGCACGTGGTCACATCACTCCAATCTCTGCCACCACCTTCACACCACCTTCTGCTCTGCTCTGGGGAGATGATCTCCTCCTGCCCGTCTCCAGTTAGGACACCATGACTGGGTGTAGGGCCATTCGAATAACCCAGGAAAATCTCCCGTGTCAAGATCCTTAACGTAATCACACCTGCAAAGTCCATTTTCCTTACAAGGTAACATTTGCAGTTTCCAGATATTAGGACCTCATCTCTTGCAGGGGATTGGTGGGAGGATGCGGGGGAGACCACACTCCAGCCAAAGCTACCCAGAGCCTCGGTGGAATCAAACTGAAATGCCTAAAAACCTAAGCATAAGTGAGGAGGATACTGTGGGGTATCAAAATAGCTTCTGCCGGAGTTCGGGGAACGGGGCGCATGTTGCTTCACCAAGCTACTAGGACGGGTCTCCTGGGCCTGGGTGAAGCTCTGCTCCTTTTCTCTCAGACATTCTCAAAGAATCCTACAAGCTTCGGAAGGGCCACGCTTGGACCACAGTCTTTGTCATTCGAGATGCTCTTAGTGGCCTCCTACTTCTATCCTCTTCATTTTACTGTACACCGTCACATTTTGTTCTACTCCATTACAACCTCACATAGTGCTCGTTTCTTTTGTTGTTGTTGTTTTGTTGTTGTTGTGTCCTGGGGTCATTCTTTTCAGAGCTGTAGTTAGCAATTACCTTTTACATGGCCTGAGAGACACAGAAACCCTGCCCCCAAATTACTGCATAACAGGACACATTACCAGGCCTAAAATTCCTCACGTTTCTCCTTTGGACTAAAGCCCAGATTCAAGGCCCAAATTCAATGCAATTCCGTTCTATTCAAATACTATTTTCTTGTGATTTACACATGAAACTGTCAAGTTACTGAGGTTTTGTAAAACAAACTTCAGTCAGTATTTCCAAAATGTATGTTTGTCCAAAGATTAATTCTGTGGAGTTTTGTTAATGAATATTCCGTGAGTTTAAAAAAACAAAAACAAACAAACAAAAAAACACCCAGAGGGGATCACTATTCCCTAGAAAGTTAAGTTCAAGAAGTTACTTTTCTAAAAAAAGCAAAATTTGAACCACCAGACCTACTGGGGCATTTAGGGAGGGACATAAACCTAGTAAACCCCTACATAAAACCCAAGTGTATTTTTTTAATTTATTTTTTTTATTTATTTGAGAGAAAGAGAGAAAGACAGAGAATGAGAGGGGAGAAGGTGAGAGGGAGAAGCAGACTCCCCATGGAGCTGGGAGCCCAATGCGGGACTTGATCCCAGGACTCTAGGATCATGACCTGAGCCTAAGGCAGTGGCTTAACCCACTGAGCCACCCAGGCGCCCCAACCCCAAGTGTATTTTATACACAGACCCTCTCTCTCTTCTAAGGAAGGAAGGTGGCAGGAACGATGTCCAGTTTTGCTGAACTTTGTATCCCCAGCCCAGTCCTGACCCATAAGAGGTACTCAGTGATATTTAAATGAGGGGCTGCAAGGTGGGGTTTGAGCATGGATGGACGCAGTGACATCTTGAGATGCTCTGGATGAACAAGAAAAGGAAAGAGGACAAAAGGAAGGATGGAGTAGAGCAAAGGGAGAGAAGGCGATTGAGCGGGTGGGAACCATCCGCAGTCGCAATCCCATTTCCCAGACATGGCCACTTTGCTCAAGGCCAGCTCTGCTAGTGAGCCGATGCTGGGGGGTATTTACAGATCCGGTATAATACAAGTTGGTTGAAGAGGAAGTACTGTAGACTGCATGTTCATGTCTCCCCCCAGATTCATTCAACTTGACGACCTAATCTCCAATGCTACAGTATCTGAAGGTAAGACCCTTGGGAGGTCATTGTGTCGGAATGAGGTCATGAGGATGGAACGCCCCCCCCACCTTGGTGGCATTGGTGCACTTAGAAGGGAATGAAGAGACCAGAGCTCTCTCTCCCCGCCCCGTGAGGGTACAGCAAGAAGGCGGCGACGTGCACAGCAGGAAGAGGCCCTCAGCAGACACTGAACCTGTCCATCCCTTGACATTGAATGTCCCAGCCTCCAGAATGGAGAGAAAGAAACGTCTGTTGTTAGCACTGTTTTGTTGTAACTGCCCAAGCTGACTAGGACAGGCATCATGGCACCGTGTTCGCGTTCAGACACACAGGGGGCCAACCCCCAGCTCTACCATGAACAACTTCCATGTCTTCTCTTGTAAAAAGTGGATAACAATGCCTACTTTATGGTGTTGTTGACAGGTTTAAAGATCATTTTCCTGAAGACCAGCATATAGGAATCTCTGAAGAGTTCCTTTAACTATATACTTTTATAGCCCAAGAGCTTCACAAAGTACTTCAGATAAGCACTGGGACTTGAAAATGTGACTAATTGATGTGTTAATTTCTGTAATTAGTAGTTTCTCTCCTCTCTCCCTCCCTCCCCTTCTTTCCTTTCATCCTCCTTTCCTTTCATCCTCCTTTCCTTTCATCCTGGGTAAAATGTAGCCACACAGTTTAAAATGCAAAAGATACAAAAGAGCATACCATGAGAAGTCTCCCTCTTTCCCTCCAGACTAGGCATCCAGGTCCCCCACTCCAAAACAGCCTATCAACAACCAACAGTGTTTCACACAGCAAGCGCTTGTAAATTAAGCTCGGAATTAAAAATTCCCAGGTGCCTGGGTGGTTCAGTTGGTCAAATGTCCAACTCCTTATCTTGCCTCGCTGTTTGAGATCGATCCCCACGTCAGGCTCTCCTCTCAGTACAGAGCCTGTTTGAGATTCTCTCTCTTCCTCTGCCCCCCCCCCCCTCCTGCATGCTCAATCCCTTTCCCCCTCTCTTAAAAAAAAAAAAAAAAAAGAATTAAATATTGCTCAGTCTGGGTTTAAGCAACTCAAAACAAAACGCCCTGTTATTATTGGTCACTCCAGAGGGCCTCCAGGCAAAGCTAACCTCTTTCAGCTACATTCTTACAGTTCCTTATGTGGATTCATCAATAGTCTGGTTAGTAAAGAATCACCACATATATTATTCAGCCATCAACAGTTTTGAAAAGATTCAAAACACTAAGATACATTTGATAAACATCGTACTCAGCCCAACTTCATTCTCTTTAGATGATTGAGAAGCTCTGTATTTCACTGAATTTCAGGAATGCCAGAATCTTTTTTTTTTTATGATTTTATTTATTTGAGAGAGACAGAGAGACAGAGATAGCAACAGAGAGCAAGAGCAGTGAGGAGAGAGAGAAGCAAGCTCCCCACTGAGCAAGAAGCCCAGGACCCTGGGACCATGACCTGAGCCGTAGGCAGATGCTTAACCGACTGAGCCACCCAGGTGCCCAGGAATCTTAATCTATGCCACGTCTTGGAGAAAAGGGCAGATAGAATAACGCCAAATAGAGAGTTCTGATTCTGAACTATATTGTATGAATTTTTTGTTTTAGCAACATGTTAAGGTCCAAGATGATTCCATAAGAACAGGAAGTAGATGGGGCACCTGGGTGGCTCAATGGGTTAAGCCTCTACCTTTGGCTCAGGTTATGATCTCAGGGTCCTGGGATCGAGCCCTGAATCGGGCTCTCTGCTCAGCGGGGAGCCTGCTTCCCTTTCTCTCTCTCTGCCTGTCTCTCTGCCTACTTGTGATCTCTCTCCCTGTCAAATAAATACATAAAATCTTTAAAAAATAAAAAAAAATAAAAAGAACAAGAGGTAGAACCTGAGCCAGGACCCACTGAAATTGGCCAGCTCTAAGGACTGAGTTATAAGGATGAGAACCAAGGACAAGCAATAATCGCAGGATAGGACCATCCCTGGCTTTGGAGTTCTGAGGTCACAGCACAGAACAATTACGTGGCGTCGGGGTGCGAGGCAGGTAGACAGAATGAGGGGTTCTCGAGTTTTTAGACAACTTCTTTCTTCTACATCTTATTGTATCCCAATGAAGGGGGATTAAGAGGCTCTCAGTTTTACCCTCCAATAGCCTCGTTCACTCCCTGGGGTTCACTTTCCAACCTAAACAGGAGTTGTGAAGATGTATGTCCAGTGCAAACTAGGCCTCAGAGACACGGAATGAAAGCCCCAAAAAGTACAGGCAATGGTCCTGCTGGTGGGCGGTATTGAGGGAAGTTCAAATTCTCTTCTTTCCAAGGTAGTCTGGAAAAACAGGGTCTCAGGAAGCCCCCCCAAACCCACACCAGCAAAGGTCACGTCCAAGCAGGGTATACCCAGACAGGGTATACCCCAAGCAGGGTATACCTTGGGGTATACCCAGGAGAAAGGAAGCAAAGCACGTGTGGCTGGGCCTTGTTCTGCCCCAGGCTTTTAGAGAAGACATCCTGTTCCCCCCAGTGGAGTGGTAATAGCCAGGGAGCTAGTAAGACGCAGTCCTGGGAGGGGGGAGGAGGGCATGGAGCAGGTCCCACGGGTCCCACGGAAAAGGACAAGGAGTCTCCCGAGAGGCTCTTCAAATCCCAGAGCAGCTGCCCACCAAAGCAGGTATCGGGGATAGGGGCAGAGCTATGAATAAAGAGGACGTTACCGCACAGAATCCCCTTGCATACATATCTAGGTGGAGATGGAGATGGGGGCAGGAGAGACGGACAGAGAGAGGGAAAAGGAGGAGCCTAAGCTCAGGGGGACAAGGCAAAGCACAGCCACAGGGAGCCTGTCCCTGTGTTTCTGATTCAGTTACTGTAAGCTGTGCCCAAAGCACTTCCCTCTTGTTTGGAGATCTGACTTGAAGAAGAAATAAGTGAACAGGTGATCCAAAAACCATTTGGGTTTTTTGTGGGTTTTGTTGGTTTTTGGGTTGGTTGTTTTGGTTTTTTTTTTTTTTTTTTTGGTTTTTTAGGTTGTTTTTTTTTTTTTGGCTACAGAATGGGGATTCTAGGAATATTGTTATGTATCATCTCTGGGACATTCATGACAAATAATGACACCATCCCATTAAAATCTAATAAATAAAACTCTTGAATGCTACTAGTTTTACCATTATGCTGGCTTCTCAACCACCACTTGTAAAATAATCTTTTGGAATTTAAAAGCACCATCAGAGCAGACTGTCCTCCCTTTAAATGTCTGGGTCTCAAAATATATACATGGTATTTGCAGAATCAATCACCTCAGGGGCGCCTGGGTGGCTCAGTTGGTTAAGCATCCAACTCTTGATTTTGCCTCAGGTCATGAGCTCAGGGTCGTTAGATCAAGCCCCATATCGGGCTCAGTGCTGGGCATGGAGCCTGCTTAAGATTCTCTTTCTCCCTCTCCCTCTGCCCTTCCTTCCCCCTGTCTCTCCCTTCCTTTCCTCATAAGAAAAAAAAGAGAGAGAGAGAGAGTAAATCATGTCAATGTGAAACCAGAAAAATTCTACAGGGATCTCTCTAGGCTATAGTCTCTCTTCTTCTTGTTTACATGGCTAGTCTCCAATTAATTTACATTTACCTTGTTCTATTTACCTGTTTGGCTATTTGGGCTAGATACGTCTCTGAGCTCCGGTTTCTTCACCTGTAAAACGAGAATGCTACTAACACCTATTCCATGGGATTCGAGAGACAAATATGAGAATGTGTAAGATACTGGGGCACCTGGCCAGCTCAGTCGGTAGAGCATGTGACTCTTGATCTTAGGGTTGTGAGTTTGAGCCCCACATTGGGTGTATTTATTAAAAAATAAATGAATTTTTTTTTTTAAGAGGACAGGTAAAATAGTGCTGAACAAATGTCCCAGGTTTCTGTAATGGTTATTCCTCCTCTGAGAAATAGAACACTGAGCTATACATTTTAAGATGTATACTTCATTCCCACTAAGACCAATAATTAAGAAACTTAATTTCTCTTCTTGGCTTTCTCCATATCTTCTTGACTAGAATCTTGCCCAGTATGAGAGAACTATGGGATTATGTGGATTCTTTTAAGTAGAGACTATATGACTCAACATTTTAGTATTAAGACTACAGTTACAACATTCTAGGTGTCACAATCTACATTGGTATCTTCTTTAAGGATTTGAAGAGAATAATTTTCAAAGCAGGAGTATCACAGAAATCAATTTCCAATATAATTTATCTACAGCTTTGCCTAAGTCATCTGAATTATTCATCGATGCATTCAAACCAGAAAAATTTTTGCTTTTCAGATTGTCAGGGACTTTCAGGCACGAATCACTTGACATCCCATCATTCCACGGAAATAGCCGTGTGGACCTGTGTGCTATGGCTAGTGCCACGGAAGACAGCATCAATACCCTACACACAGAGAGAGTTTACCTTTCCCGACTGCATGTTAAAACTCACAATAGAAAATAGATTTTAGGGTCCCCTGGGTGGCTCAGTCGGTGAAGCGACTGCCTTCGGCTCAGGTCCTGACCCCAGGGTCCTGGGATGGAGCCCCGCATCCACCTCCCTGCTCAGCAGGGAGCCTGCTTCTCCCTCTCCCACTCCCTCTGCTTGTGCTCATTCTCTCTCTGGCAAATAACAAAATAAATAAAATCTTAAAAAAAAAAAAGAAAACAGATTTTAAAGGAACTAATAAAAGAATAATGCAGACTAAGAAAACACTGTCTTGGGTTTTGTTTCAGGTTTTTTTTTTTTCCTTCCCGTCCTGGCTCAGTTGTTGCCAAGTTGTCCAACACTTAACAAAGTCTAAATATCTTTCTCTATCTTAAGCCAAGGATTGGGTGGCTGTTAACTTACACTTAACCAAGATTATAAAAAACTGTTACTGAAATGCCAAAAAAAATTACATGGTACTTCATAGGAAAGGAATGCAGGGGCTTAGCAACAGCCCGCAGAGTCACTCACCAAGGCTACGCCTGTTTTGTGATTCGTTTGGACAGGTTAATTTTCAGAAATTCTTCCTGTGATAGGCAGAGATTAACGTGAATTGCCATAGAACGCATTATTTCTATTTGAGTTTGTGGCTACCTTTTCAGTTGTAACTGTCATATCAACACAGCATTTGGCTCTGCTTTCTATGTTCATACCAATAATACGTCTTTAGCCTGACGCACGGACATACGGCGGAATCTCGTGGTCACCTACACACAAGCCATCCCCCCATGGTTTTGTTCTGACACTGACGTGTGTCATGAGACTCTGCTTGGGGCCTGGGGTTCCTGGATCAGCCCATACCTCTCTGAATAATCCCAGGCCCCTTTTTAGTGATCAGATTTTGTCATGGGCTTCTCGGTGCCCTGAGAATCTTCTCAACTTCTTTGGGAGTCTCCCTCCTTCCTAAAAAGATATAAAAGGCCAAAATGTGGAGAAACTGGAACTCTGAGACCTTGCTGGTTAACCCTCAAACCTGTCGAAGGATACCCCTTCTTTGGTAAGAGAGTTTGGCAGTTCCCTAAAAAGTCGAATTTAAATTTGCCATACACTACAGCAAGTCCAGTCCTACCAACCTACCAGAGAGAAATGAAGATGCGTGTCCATGAAAATCTTGTGCATAATGTACACAGCAGCATCGTTTGTGTTAGCTAAGAAGTTGAAATCTCCCATGTGTTCATCACTTGGTGAACAGAGAAACAAACATTCCATGCACCGGAACAGTGCTCAGCGATAAAAAGGAACAAGCTACTGACCCAGGCAACAATATGGACAGACCTCAGAAACTTTATGGTAAGCAAGGGGCACCTGGCTGGCTGGCTCAGTCATTTCAGCATCCAGCTCTTGTTTCAGCTCAGGTCATGATTTTAGGGTCCTGGGACCCAGCCCCCTGCATCAGGCTCTGCACTCAGCAATGGGCAGTCTGCTTGAGGAATTTCTCTCCCTCTCCCTCTGCCCCTCCCCTAGCGTGCACGTGCGCTCGCTCTCGCTCTCTCTCTCTCTCTGTCTCTAAAATAAAGAAAGAAAGAAATCCTTAAAAAAAGAGACTTTATGGTAAGCAAAAGAAGCCAAACCAAAGGACAACGACTTGTGTAATTCCATTTCAGTATGCAACGTGCAGAAAAGGCAGATCTACAGAGACAGCAAGTACATGACTGATTGCCTGAGACCAGTGGGTGGGAACAGAAATTGACAGCAAATGGGCACAGAGGCTATTTCAGGCATGATGCAGAGTTATAAAAATGGTGTGTGTGTGTGTGTGTGTGTGTGTGTGTGTGTGTGTGTGTACATACCTCTTAGGCTCCCAAGTGGACACACGATGCTTAACATACAACAGCTCAGAACCAAAAGGAAAAAGCTAAGCAGGAAACACAGCATCGCTGGGCAGCTAAATTAGGTAAATTAGCCAGTCCTGCATAGCCGTCGTCCAGATTTCTTTAATGGGAAACCAAAAAGTAAAATGAAACAAAAACACTTGCTTTTTAATCCACTTTTGTTTAGGTATTTTCTTACTTGAAGCCAAAAGCCTCCTAACTGATATAGACTAGAGGTAGAGTCACTGGATCCCCATCACTGGTATAGGATTCCCGGAGACATTTAATGTTGAAGGATGAAAAACATTTTGAAAATATACATGCTATACATGCTTGTATCCCCACTCCCACCAAAAAAAATCCCTATGTTGAAACCTAGTCCCCAGTGTGATGATATTTGGAGATGCAGCCTGAGATGCTGATTAGGTCATGTGAGTGGCCCTCTCATGAATGGCATTAGTGTTCTTTGAAAAGAGATCCCAGGGAGGGCACAGCAAAAATACAGCCACCTACAAACCAAGAAGCCAGCCCTCCCCAGACACCGAATCTGCTGGTGCCTTCGACTTGGACTCCCCAGCTTCCGGGACTGCCAGAAATAAGTTTCTGTTGTTTATAAAACACCCAGTCTGTGGTACTCGGCGATGGCAGCCACAACAGACTAAGACCGTGCGTTTGTGGCGATGTGCGCATGTTCAGGCATTTCTAACTAGGTTGTGTACAACTATCCTCCAGGGCATGAGACACATTGAAGATGGCACTGAGGGGCACCTGGCTGGCTCCGTGGGTAGAATGTGCAGCTCTTGATCTCAGGGTTGTGAGTTCAAGCCCCATGCAGGGAGTAGAGATGGCTAAAATAAATAAACTTTCTCTTAAAAAGATGGTAGCTAATAGTTGTTTTATTAAAACTGTATTTCAACTCAAGCTTAAACGAGCCTTTGCTATCACCCTACCCTACCCCCATCCACTCCTTCATGTCAGCATGAATCAAACAGTGTAAGCATCCCAGATGCTTTCCAGTTGTCATCCCCTATTTCAACCCTCTGTGTTTTCGCACATCATATTTCCCAAGCCTAGAATGTTCTTCCCCTTTGACCAGATGCTAAAATGCTATGCATCTTTTAAAACCCAACTGCAGGGCACCTGGGTGGCTCAGTGGGTTAAAGCCTCTGCCTTCGGCTCAGGTCATGATCCCAGGGTCCTGGGATCGAGGCCTGCATCGGGCCCTCTGCTTGGCGGGGAGCCTGCATCCTCCTCTCTCTCTGCCTGCCTCTCTGCCTACTTGTGATCTCTCTCTCTGTCAAATAAATAAATAAAATCTTAAAAAATAAATTAATTAATTAATTAATTAATTAATTAAAAAAAATAAAACCCAACTGCAGAAAGTCTTTTCTCACCCCCAAAAATAATCATTTCCTCTTTGATTTAATTCAATACTGGGTAACTATTGCTATGACCACCTCTGTCAGAGTATAGTGGGTATTGTTTTATTATTACTATCTCCCCTACAGTGAATGGCAAAGGGTTTGCAGTTAAAAGACAGCTCTATCATATATTTGGGTGACTTTGGACAAATCACTTTACTTCCAAGTCTCAATGTTTCTTCTGTAAGAGAAACATAGACATTACCTTCCCATCTCCCTCAGGCTGCTATGAGACGTCACGGAGATGAACTACGTGAAAGCATGTTATCAACTATAAAGTTGGAACAGAGGAGATGTTTTATGTTACATAATGGACCACACAAATAGGGAAAAAGAGGTGACTTCTCACCATTTACCAAAACTGCTGTAGCCAAGACTACCAATGAGCAACAACCTCCCAAATGCCCCTTCTCTCTTTTTTACTTGACCCTTCCCTCCACCCCACTCCTGATCTGGAGGGCTCCTTATCTAGATCTCTTTCCTTCCTCTACTTACTCTCCTGGTGATCTCATGCAGTATCATGGCTTTCAATGGCATTTCATGCCTTCCAAATTTGCTTATCTAGATTCCTTCCCTGAAAACCAGACTTGTGTATCAAACTGCCTAGATGCTCAAAACGTGTCTCCATGGGTCCAAACTAAGCTCCTGGTCTCCCTGACCCCAAGCCCACACTTCGTCTAAGTTCATGGGCATTTGGTCCATTCATGTGCTCAAGCCAAAAATTTCAGACTTCTACTTCATTCCTCTCTTTCTCTCATACTTCCTATCCAACCCACCAGACAATCCTCCGACAAAAATATCTTCAGAATTCAACCTCTTCTCACTACACCTGCTTGCTACCTGTATAAAGCAGACATCACCTCTTCATACTTAATGAAAAATCTTCCTTAAAAAAGTTGTCTCCCTGTTCCCACCCTTTGCCCCACGTTGGGTCTCCACTCACCCAAATCATCCTGTTGCAACATTAGTTATAACAGGTCAATCATTGTTTAAAACCCCTCAGTGGTATTTCATTCCCAGCTGTGAAAAATCCAAAGTCCTCCCAATGGCCTGTAAGAACCATGCGATCTGCGGCCCATATTCCTCTATCCTCCCTGACCTCATCCCCACCACTGACCAGCTGCTAATTCTCTCCTTGCTTTTGTTGATCGACCAGGCTCTTGTCACCCCTCTGCCCAAATGCTCCTCTACCCGCCACCACACAGCTCATTCCTTCCCTTCCTCTAGATCATTCCTCAAAGCTCACCTCACCATGAGGTCATCCTGGGCCAATCCACTCAAGACGGCAACTTCACCTCCCCCACTCCCTATCTCTCTTCTCTGGTTTAGCTTTCTCAACAATAGTCGCCACATCTTAACATCTGTTTTACTGTCACTGCCAAAAGGTCCAGGAGGGCAGGATTTTTATTTCTTGTATCCTCAGGGCTTAGAACAGTGCCTGGCACACAGAAGGGACTGAATAAATATTACTTGAAAGAAATGAATGAGTTAAGAATGGATGGCCAAAGTAGGTTTCATAGGTTCATGATCAATATATTTGTAAACACCTGAATCTTCAACAGTAACGAACAGAAATACCATCAAAGTTCTTAGAAATGGCTGGCAATTAAATATCAGCCAATGTGAGCCCATAAAGAAGAAAGCAAAGTAAATTTAGCAGCACCTAATACACCTAAAGAAACTCATAGCCAATATATAAGTAGAAACAGTATTCAAAATACAACACAATATGCAGGCAATCACCTCCTAGACTTATTATAAAGTTCAAAGCTAAATAAATGCTTTACTTATAAGATGCTTAGTATGTATTGTATTCATCATTTTTAGGAGGCAGAGCTGAATATTTAGATTTTCTTACTATGCAAGTTTTTTGTGAACAACGTAGTATATTGCTCTAGTTTCAATAATTGGAACTAGTCCACATCAACGGTTTCAAATAACCAAGACTATAAAGTTTGATACTTCTCGTAAAGTTATTAAGTATATTTGGTTATAATTTAAGAATTAAAATCATATAGAAAATATAAAGTAATTTATCATTTTAAACTCTGTAATTACAAATTACATATTAATATTGCTATACTAATTATATATAGTCTGCTGATTAAAATCAATGTTGTCCACAAACAAAAAGTTTTGGATACAACCCCCCCAAAAAAAATTCCCATCTTAATATCAATTTATTCCACTTTTCCCCTTATTATTATCATTTCTAGGTAACTAGAATTACAAATGAGAGGAAGCATACCTTAACCTTCCCATCATAAACTTCCTAAGTAAGGGTAAATGAATATGATCCTCCTCAAACTAAATCATCACTCGGAAAAAAACAATGTCTTGCTAAATCCCAGATCTAGAGAATGAAAATCCAGGACTTTAAACTTTATTACACAATGACATGCCATTCTTCTACGTGTTGTTTATACGGGGGGAGGGGGGTTATTAATGTAAGTAAGGACCATTCTATTAAAACAAATATCAGAAAATGTGCTAGAGTTCTTAATGTCTTCATCAAGAAACCAGTGGACCATCCCTTTATATTATCGCTGAAAAGTGAATGAAGGACAATATTAAAACTATATCTAAGTCTATTCATCACGGTTAGCAATGAAAATAGAGAATTTGAGTAAATTGGCTCTAGAAACTTGCTATTATCTCAATTTACAGAAAGTTGTGTAGGAAACAGAAGGACAACATACTCCCAAGTTGAACCTTTAGCTATATGCTTGCACACGTAAGACTTTAAAAGAAATGTTTGTTGAAGTGGATTAATCCACACTTAACTGGATAAAAGAAGTGAATGGAACATATTTTTACAGAAAAAAATATTTGAATACGTAAAAACTTGTATCCAACTGAACTGAATATTTTTGGTTAATGTGGCTTGAAACTTGTAAGGCAGTCAACAAAGAAAGTTGGAAGCATCAAACATCACTAATTCATTGTGAAACGTAATGATCGTACCTCTTATTATATGTTTATAGATCTTAATCCCTATATTAAGTTTTTTCTTACATATATGTTTTTTAAAAATTTATTCCCCACAATGACCCCATGGGATAAGTATTATGATCCCCACTTACAAGTGAGGAAACAGAGACCCAAGGAAATCAATATCCTGGCCAGTGCACCACACTGAGCAGTTGCCTGGGCTGGGATTCAAACTCGGGTCTGTTTCATTCCAAGCCCATGTCTGAGCCCCACTCTGGGTGGCCATTAGAACAAATTCAAACACACTCTGTTCAGACACTTGTAGGTAAAACACCTTCTGGGAAATAACGCTGCACTCTCTACCCACCCCCCCCACCGAATATTCCAACAGATAACTTTTGTTGAAAACATTTGAGGAAATCTGGCGTTTCCATACAGCACACTTTGCTGAAAGTATACTTTACAAAAAAGTTAAAACATATTTCCTGAACTAATACTCCCTGACCTAAGCATTCATATGAAATAATGATTATTAATGTATATGAAGTTTTCCATGTCACTAAGTCTATTGTTGAACAACTTAAACTTCCAAGAGAAGGTGCACCTTAATTACAAGAGCAATCAACAAATCACAAAATCTGAAAGCCAAAATTTCTTTAACCTAACCTTCCTTTTATGGACAATAAATTAAAGTCTGGGAAAGTTAAGGAGTTTGCCCAAGTTTATACAACTAGAAAGGAGCAAATCACAGTATTTTTTTCGACCTACAGCAGGATGAAAACATTTCCAAGTCCCAGTTATCATCTTTGACCAGACCTTCACGTTTCCCGACACGGTAATATGTCCATGATATTCTCCATCTGTAGGATTTTAAACTACCTTGAACTTGAATCATTTTGGAGAATCAAATCCAACAACTTAAATCATTTCAAATCAACCTATTTTAAACAAAGGAAACTCTCACTTTCCATGGCAAACGACTGCTAGACAAGGAAAGTAAATTCTGTATCAAAATACTTTTTATATTACCGGTAGTATTTATGTGAACTTTTAACTGCTTCCTCACAGAGATTAACAAAAATGAACTGTAAGGACTTAAAAGAGGGGCTATAAGGCTCTTAGTGAACAATATAAAAACTTGATGTATATTATAAAGATTAAATAAATTTACAGCCTCTGTTGTTATACATGGTCAAGTTTTCCTTCTGAAAGAACTTGTACTTTATAGTGACTCCCGTTAATAGGAAATCATTTATTTCTGACCACTTTTGGATTTTGTTTACTAAAATGAAATATCAAAAGTGAAAATAAAAATAACGCAATCTACAAAATTCTACAAATATATAAACATCCACTGCCAGATTTAAAAATAAAATGAATCAGAAACAATATAGGACATGTGCTCATTGGACCCATCATTGTTCTATAACTTTCCGTAGAGACTTTATAATCTACATTCATTATATGCGCTAGTGTTGAAGGACCCAGTGTAAAATTAGTAAAGTTTCATCAGAAGTACCCAAATCATCAGTGCAAATAAAAATGAACCTACAAATACCAGTACAAAACAAGGAAATCCAACATCATACATCACTTTGATTAGGCAACAGCTAGACAATTCTCAAATGGCATAAGCACCAGCCCCAAAGCGATTGCTTGAAGAGTATTGAAAAAGAAACATACCTTCTTTGAGGTAGAGAATTGCCAGTAACCAAATTGTAGTAATCCACATAGGGAAGGCGTCATCAAAAATCCCAACATCCTCATGTTTAAATAACTCCAAATGAAGAAGTTTGAAAACTTTCCATCCAGGAAGGACTTGACGCAGCATTGGTACTTCCAATAATGCCCACTGATAGAAAGATCCAGTAAGAACAGTGCAGTATGGACGTCAATGCCCTGCGTGATGCTTTCTAGACGCTGATGACAAGGATCGCACCTATACAATTGAAAATTAACATCAGCTTCCAAGTCATTCTACACACTCAGTCTCTTGAAGTAAAAAAAAAAAAAAATAGTGACCGTAACGGTACTAGATTTCATATACATAGTTCTGGTGCTTGAATCATTGCTAGCTGCAAGTTTTAAATAATGGCTCTTCTATACAATACTGTGCAAAATCTTAACTTTAACAAGTTAAAATAGACTGTGTTTGGCTGTTTCCTCCAGGTATGAGCAGCACATTAGTCTGATAGTTCATTTATCATGTCAGACTGAAAAGGCAGGTGACTGAGTGCAGGGGTGTGAGGAAAGCCTCTAGCTTGGGGGTGGGGACAGGAGAGGAAAACAGAGAAGGTGATAAATCACCTTGGTATTTGGAAGGATCCCAGAAAACGTACCTGAAGATAATGACCTAAATTTGCATTATTGAATGGGAGAAGCCTGTTCCCCACGCTCCTAATAATGGAGCACAGGGTGACAGCTCGAGCCAACTACGCGTGCCCACTTTCCACCAACTCCCAACTTTGTCCCTAAATGTAAGTCTCTTCACCAAGTGATGGGACAGAAAAACAACTTTTGTGGGAAAGTGGAAAAGCAAGAAGAGAAATTTCCTAGTAAGTGGACGTGTTTCCTAGTCGTGGTGTGGTCGAGCTGGAGCAACAACCGAACTAGAAAGACTGCGAAGTGAAGCTACTTGGGAGAGCAGTTTGGGGAGTCTCCCTTGGCCTATAAATGAGGAGGGAATCGGGCTGTCCCACCGCCAGGCAGCAGCAGCCACAGCCGTCCCCCTTTTGGGCGGGCGTGGCAGATAGAAACAAAAGGTTAAAACACAAAAGGCGGGGCGGACTGCTCGGTCTGGGGAGCTTCTGGGGCTCTCGGTCCCCTTTCTATTCAAATGCAAGGAAATGGGGGTGACGGGGAGGGGGGCTCCCTGAGAGAGGTGCTAGTGGATCTCCGGGATTGCATAGACTATTCTGGGTGGGTCGCGAAACTGGAAGGGCGGTCAGGATGGCCGACTGAACGAGTGGTCCAGGCCCCATCCCTCCATCCCTGCATCTCTGACAGTGGGGAACCTGTGGCTTCCTCCACCCTACCCCAGCCCCACAGAAAACTTTCTGAACTCTTACCTGTTTGCTCTAACCCCCCTTGACCACAAACTCAAGAGTCCACTCCCCTGCAGCCCAAACCTCTTCTGCATTCTATTGTTGGAGCTCTCGTATTGTGCCTTGGTCCTGCCGAGCTCTGCGCAGACAATTAAGTTATGAAACCCCCACCTCCACACCTCTTTCTTTTGCATGAGCAAAGTCAGGGCGGGGTGGGGGTGACCCTGGACTTGTCCCCATCCATTTCAGCGAGTTTTCTCGGGTATGGGCGCAGCTGGGAGAAAGCAAGGCAATGCCCCCCTGAGATACCCTGGCCCCATCCCCGCCCCCCCCCCCAGCTCCTCCTGTAATAAAGGCACTGGAGAGAAATGCCTGTCTGGCTGTTGCCCATTAAGAAACAACAAATAAAACAATCTGTGCAAGTTCGTTAAAGAACAAAAGAGAAGGAAACAGGGAAAGGAGGTCCAACTTACCAGCCAAACTTCACCACCAGACTACGCCTCCGTCCTCCGAAGGGCGGGGAGCCGGGAGCGCTAAGGGGGAGAGAGGTAAACAAGACAACAATTTCCACTCACCTCTTCCCCACCTCGTCGCACTTTCAGGGGACATTTCCCTTGCTGCAGTCTGCGAGGCGCTCCGACACTTTTGTGTGGCCTGACAGCGGAGAAAGTCGCGGCGGCAAAGTTGCGAGAGGGAGATACCCGAGCGTCCGGGGGAGAGGGGAGGAGAGAGTTCATCAGAGTTCCCCCTTTTGTTCCAAGTCCCGGAGCAGACAAAGAGGCGGCGAGCGGCGGCAGGTTTCTCCCTCTCACCCCTTCTTCCTCTCTCCCTCCCCTCCCCTCCCCGCCCCCTCCCTCTCCCCGCATCTCCCGCCCGGCTCCGGAACCTCCGAGGCGGCCCGGGCGGCTCAGTCCCCAGTTCAACGCAACTCTGCCCCGACCCTCTCCTCCCGCGACCTCGCTCGAAACTTTCCCCAGGAGATGCCCGTCCTGTCCCCTCCCGCCCACCACCCTTTTATCCCCCGCCTCCCCAGCGCGCACGAGTCTCGGGGGGGGGGAATCTCCAAAATCATTGTTTCCGGGAGATGCACCTCTTTGTTTGCACTTTCCCTGCCAATCAATGTGAGCAACCCACTTTGGCATCGAGTTTCTGTCAGTTTCCCATCATCCGGGGAGACGATACGCAAAGGGTAGGGGGTCAACCCCATAAGATAAAGGCATTTACGCAATCAGAGGTGGGGCGCACCCTAGGCTCTCTCCATCCTCTTTCCTACACTCGGCTTCACCGTCCTCCACCCAACCACCAAAACAACTCAAAGGGGGCTCCGAGTGTTTCTTTTAAGGAAACGCTCTTCCCCCACGCACCCACCCCAGCCCTGTCCCTTAGGAGAGCGCTCTTCTAAGCCGCAGGACAAAGCCCGCTCGGGGTCCAGCCGGAGCCTCCACCCCTCGGGGCTACCTGTTGCTGCAGGCGCTGCGCAACTCGGTCCAGGGACTCCGAGGGAGGGTTCCCACCTCGAGCATCGCGCCCACCTCTCAGACCCCAACTTCCCTAACCTCAAACCACGACGGCTACGCTCTCTGGACGACCCGGCTCCCTGACACCCCGGAGCCAGCGCTCCACACCCGTTCCCTTCCCTCCACCGCAGCCTTCCTCGCCCCTTAGGTCTGACTCGGGGACCCTCGCCGCCTCCCCATCTTCGACCCCCTGGCGCGGCTCGTGCCGTCCGAGCATCCCCTCTTTCCGTCCCCTCACCCACTGCCTTGCCCTGGGCAAATCAGGTGTCTCGGCCCCGGAACAATTCCAGACCCTTCCCCAGACCCTTTGCCAATCGTTCCCCGACCTCCAGAGTCGGAGACCCCTTCCTCACCTCGCCCCATCCCTAGACCCTCATCCCTGCTCCGGGCCACCTCACTGGCTCTCTGAGGGGCTCCGAGCAGCGCTAATTTTTCTCCTAGATTTAACCAGAATCGAAGAGGAAGCGAGCGGGGAGGTGGGGGAAATGGAGGGAATGGGGGGCCGCGTGGGGAAGCAGCTTCTAGGGCGAAGGAACAAAACCCAAACATTCCAAAGCAAACACCCACCCTTTGGGAGGTGGCCGGCCCAGCGCGCACCTTCTCCTCCACCCTCTCTCTTCCCCCACCCCAGACACTTGGGATCTTTGCGGGGAGGTGAAGTTTGGGGTAGGGAAGGAGGCTCGGGGACTTGGAAGCACTGGTCGCCGTTGGGCTGGGGGTGAGGGGCGGCCTGAAGGAGGAGGTCAGGAGCCAGGAGCCCCTGCTGCGTCCGGAATGTCGCGGCCGGCGGTCCCTGTGCGCGCCCGGCGACTCCTTGCCAGGTCTTTCCCCCGGAGCAGAACAAAGACGCCGCGAGGAGCGCCTGTCCTCGCCTCCCGGCGTCCGCACCCCGCCCTGCGCTTCGCTCGCACGAGCCCACGGCGCTCTCGGAAACTTTGCAACAACTTCCCCCGGAGTTGGCGCGCGCGGCGCGGGGAGCGGCGGGAGACACGGCGACCATCGCCTCAGGGGCCCGGAGATGCCCCCTTCCACGTCCCCTCCCGGCCCGGGAGTAGCCCTCCTCGCGCCGCAGGTCCCGGCCCGCGAGCCGGGCTGCCCACGGGGCCGGGGCTGCAGCAGCACGCGCTTCCCTCCCCCACCCCCCCACCCCCGCTGCCCTCAGAGAAGGAAACGGGTTCCTCGAGTCTGGCTGCGGGCAGGGCAGCGCCGGGCCGCGGGGGGCCGGGGGTGGAGGCGGCACCGGGAGCAGCGGGCGAGGGGACGGCCGGGGCGGCTGCGGGAGGCCGAGGGCGCGCGAGCGGGCGCCGGCGGGAGTGTCCGCGCTCGGCGTGCGTCCCGTCCCGCGCTCCCCGCGAGCAGCCGCCCGGCAGCCGAGGCAGGACCCGGGCCCGCCGCGGCCGACGTCCGGGCGCTCGGGCCTCCTCCTCTGCGCCAAGGCCGGACACCTGCGCGGTCCCCTCCCGAGCCCGGCGTCTCGCCCTCCGCCCGGGCTCGCAAGCCTCCTGTGGGGCGCGGAGTCCCGGGCGCACCAAGACCCACCCCAGAGAGAAAGCAGCCCCCACCCACTCCAGTCGGGCCCATTTTCCCCTTTGTTCAATTATGATGACTTCCAGAATTCTCTTTTAGGAGAAGTCTACCCCCTCCCCGCGCCTCTCCCCCAGATAAAACCCTTACTTTTTGCGGCCATCAGGGATCCGCTTGGAAAATAACGAGAAGTCAGAACTTCCAGACAGTTCTCTTCGGCCGCCTTCCGCCGATGCTTGTTATAGGGTCCATCGACAGAGATCTTCTCCAAGTTCTAAGTAACACCCAACCCCCCACTTACTGTTAGAGCGTACTTAATTGAACCTATTAAAACACTGCCAGTCCTTTGAAAATATCTATTTGTTTCTCTCTTTTCTCAAGGACTGAGGAGTAAGGGCCATTTGCCAGGTGAAAAGTCAATATGGCCTTAAGAAGGCCTAATCCGTGCTTTATGAAACACTCCTGTCTGAGCTGTTGGAGGTAGCTCTCCTTCCCAATCTGCTCATGGACAAAGTGATTTCGGGGTGCCTGAGCGGCTCAGTTGGTTAAGGGGTGGCCTCTTGATTTCTGGCTCTGGTCATGATCTCAGAGTCCTGGGATCCAGCTTTACAAGGGGGTCTGCTTGAGGATTTTCCCTCTCCATCGCTCTCTGCCCCTCCCCCACTCTCTAAAGTAAACACTTTTTTGTTGTTTTTTAGATTTTATTTATTTATTTGAGAGAGAGAGAGCGCGCGCGCAAGGGAGAGCATGAGCTGGGGGAAGGGATGAGAGAGAAGGAGAAGCAGATTCCCCACTGAGCAGGGAGCTGGATGGGGTCTCTACCCCGGAACCTAGATCATGACCTGAGGGGAAGGCCATCTCTTAACCACAGAGCCACCCAGGTGCCCCCAATGAATTTTTTTTTTTAAGTCAATTCTCCATAGATTCTTGCTCCTTAACAGGTCAGAGCTCCCCCATCTCTATAATAAGGCCCACGGCTGGGCCACACTGTGTATGACCTAGACGACTGCTAACTTTTAAAATAATGCCATCTTTCATCACAGGCCACCACATTTTTAATACTTTTTTTAAAAAGTTAATTAGCATCTCAGGTCAAAGACGAATGTCCTGGCAAAGAACTTAGAAACCCAAGTATCCTCTCTCTGTCGCACTGTCGGAGCTCTACTCGTGGCCACACCCCTATGTCACCTGCTTCCTATTAGCAGCCCAATGGCATCTTACTGCGATCCTCTCCTCTCTCTGCTTCTCGGTTCAAAGGCTTCCTCTGGCTGCCAGACCCCACTTTGCCAGTGTAGGGGGGCAGGCCAGAAGTGCCAGGCAGTTAACAGTCTTCAGAGTAGCCCTCAAGGAATCCAGTGTGGAGGTAGGACTATACTCTCTTGTATTATTCTAGTGTCTCCCAGAAGTCTCCAACTTGGAACTTCAATTGCCTGGTCTTTAAGGAACCCTATGTTGGCTCCCTCCCTCCCTCCCTCCCTCCCCTCCTTGCTCCCTCCCATCCTTCCTTCCTTCCTTGTTTCCTTGTCTCTCCCTACCAGTATTTTCTGGGATCACACCCCAGATAAACTACAGTACTTGTCCTTGAATCCTGATCACAGGGTCACCGTCTGGAAGAGCTCCACCTAACCTCTCCTATATGTGCTTTCCAAAACGAGGGCTCTGTTCTTTCTGGAGAACGAAGCTATAAGATCAGATGTTCCCTGGAATAGAAGTGATTTCAGTAATGAAAAATGTTTGTTATCTAGTTCATTTCTTAGGCAATAGTTTAAAATTAGATATTCTACTGAATAAAGTGTAGAAGCAGCAGTATGTAGAGTCGTTATCTCACGTGTGGAAGGTTTGTACCTGGATTCATTAGGAAAGAACTCCTGGGGCGCCTGGGTGGCTCAGTGGGTTAAGCCGCTACCTTCAGCTCAGGTCATGATCCCAGGTCCTGGGTTCTAAGCCCCACATCGGGCTTTCTGCTCAGCAGGGAGCCTGCTTCCTCCTCTCTCTCTGCCTGCCTCTCTGCCTACTTGTGATTTCTCTCTGTCAAATAAATAAATAAAATCTTTAAAAAAAAAAAAAAAAAGAACTCCTGAAGCCTAATGCCAGCAGACAGCAATGCAATAGGGAAAACTATTAGAATCACTTTTTAAAAAAAATTTAGAAGTAACATGGAGAGTTTTGACTGAGCCTCTGATGACAGCGAAAGAGGATAATTAACACATACCCTGTTATGCCTTCGTGGGACCTAGTCAGTAATATGTCCAGTGGGAGATCCTACAGAATTTTTCAGCAAACTTCTCACAGCATAAATTGGCCATCTTCTGCAACACATTTTATAAAACTCCGTATTCTCCTATTCTCATATTAAACCGTATTCTCCTCTTAGCCACCATTATGAATAAGCCATCAGGTGTCCACGGAATTATAAGTCCCAAGCCCATTCCTCACTCCACAACGTTCTTCTTCTTAGGTGGTTTTCACCTCTATTTCTTTCTTTTCTCTTTTTTTTTTTTTTTTTTTTTTTAAGGAAGTTCTATCGGGTGCCTTGGTGGCTCATTCGTTAAGCATCTGCCTTTGGCTCAGGTCATGATCCCAGGGTCCTGGGATCAAGTCCCACATCAGGCTCTCTGCTAGGTGGGAAGCCTGATTTTCCCTCTCCCACTCCCCCTACTCGTGTTCCCTCTCTCACTGTGTCTCTCTCTGTCAAATAAATAAATAAAATCTTTTAAAAATAAAGTAAGCTCTATGCCCAGTGTGGGGCTTGAATTCACAACCCCAAGATCAGGAGTCACATGCTCTACCAACTGAGCCAGCCAGGTGCCCCTCCTCATTGCTATTTTTAAGATTTCACCATGGTCATCCTTAAATGCTGCTCACCAAAATTTTGGTTATCCTCTCTCTGGGCACAGGGTAGGAATGAAATTTCCTATTCTGCTTGAATCAGGTGTGGCCATGTGATTTGTTCTGGCCAATGACATGTGAGTGGGAATTACACGCCTCTTCCAGGTGTAAGTTTTAACAGCCAGGGTGCGATGGCACGTGCTCCTTTTCCATCCACTTCAGTGCGGGATAAGGTGGCTGATTGAGTCTGGGTACCAGGATGAGCCCCTGGGCCAAACCTTGGTGGTCATTTTGCATGAGCGAAACATCACCCTCCCCTCCTAAGCCCCTGAGATGTTAAGTTTGCCTGGAATCACAGCACAGGCAGCTCATCATCACTTGTGCAAATACTCAGTTTTCTTTGCAAAATTACACCGCTGCCTTCTTTATGGGTTTTAGGCCTTGGAAAGTTGATACAGTAGCTCACATGAACTTCCCATAATACTTTCTAGCTGAACCTCCAGTTTAATGGCGCTGTGTTGGGTAAATTATTTTCTTTATGAAAGTTAGCTTATCTTTTTTGTTAAAAAAAGAAAAAGAAAAAGAAAAGAAAAAAAGCCTACCAACAAATTACTAAGAATGGTCTAGGATTTTGTGGAGTCTGAAACACTTTATTTTTGCATCTGCCCATAGAAAGAGTTACTTTTCCCTAATCTTTGTCGTCGGTTTAGCAACAACAAAGGTTAACCAGTTAACCAGTACTATAAACTCAGTGAGTCTTCGTCATACTATGTTTTAAACTAAATTTTACTGGACAAGTCATGTCGCCTCTGGTGAAGTTTTATTGATTTTATTTACCTAATAAAACTGAGACGTCATCACTGACTTCATGGGGTGGTTACAAGGATTAAATGAGATAGTAATTTAAAGTCCTTAATCTAGGGGCGCCCGGGTGGCTCAGATGGTTGGGTGTCTGCCTTCAGCGTGGGTCACGATCTCCAGGTCCTGGGATCGAGCCCCATGTTGGGCTCTCCGCTCAGCTGGGAGTCTGCTTCTCCTTCTTCTTCTGCCTCTCCCCCTGCCCATGCTCTCTCTCTCTCTATCTCGGTCTCTGTCTCTGTCTCTTTGTCTCTGTATCTCTCTCAAATGAATAAATCTTAAAGAAAACAAAATAAAAATAAAGTCCTAAAGCTAGGAGCTACACATAATAATGGCTGCTATTCAATTTCAAATACTTAATAGTTTGCCTAATATGGTCCGAAAGGACAATCACTTCTTCTGAGATGCCTTTCATTTCCTTAATATCCAAGCAATAATCACTATATTGCAAAATGTTTTTAAGACTCAAAGGCCACCTTCGGCTTTCACCAAAAGACATCTAAGAAAAAAATTAAAATCATATTTTACTTCTTTTTTAAAAAATATTTTAAAAAATTTTAAGTGAACTCCATGCAACCCATGGGGTTCGACTCACTACCCTGAAATCAGGAATCGCAGACTGTCCTGTGGGAGCCAGCTAGGCACCCTGAAATTCTATTTTATTTCTAAGCCCTGCCAATTATTGATTTTACTTGTACTCTTGTTGCTACTGTTCTTGTTTGTAATCATTTCCATTTCCCACAATCTCCATAGCTGATCTATAAGGTCCTCCGCAGAAGGCGTCCCCCTCCTTCTCAATCTGTATTTCCCATCCCACTGACTCACACTGTCCTCTCTGATGCCACTAAACTGCTTTAACTATGCCATGTGAGACATACATGATTTTACGCCTGCACCTTTTTCCCATTTCTAATTCTTCCCTAACCTTTCGGATTCTTCTACACCATCATCACCCACAGGAAGACCTTCCGGAACCCGCAGGATGGACTAAGTAACCCTCTTCCGCTTATCTCCACCCTTTTAGGAGCCATTGGAATTTTTTATTACGAATGTGAATTTTGTGAATCATCAGCGTGACGTGTGTCACCTAGCTCTGCCACTCACCGGCTCTGTGACCGCAGGGAAGTGACTTCACCTTTTTTACCTCATCGCCACGAGTGAGATAACATAATCCTACCGTAACACGGTGGGATTGCATGAATAAAATATCATCGAAAATGTGAAGTGCTGGGACGCCTGGCTGGCTCAGCCGGCAAAATAGGGGACAGTTGATCTTGATGCTGTGAGCTCTGTTCTACGTTGGGTGTCGAGATTAAGAAAAAGGAAAAAATCTTAAAAAATAAACAAGTAAAAGTGGCCAAAACCCTTTAAAAAACAATTTTAGTGGGGGAAGGGGCACCTGGGTGTCTCAGTTAAGTGTCAGACCCTTGATTTGGGCTCAGGTCATGATCTCAGAGTTGGGGGATGGATCTGCATCGGGCTCCTCACTCGGTGGGGGTCTGCTTCAGATTCTCTCTCTCCTATTCCCTCTGCCCCTGCCTCCCACTCCTTCTCTCCCTTTCTCTCTCTCTAAAGAGTAAATAAATTAATTAAATATTTTTAAGTAAATAAGCAGAATAAAATCTTAAAAATAAAATGTAACGTCTTCACTATAAGCCTGACCATACTAAAAACAGCTGGCTTTTTTTTTTAATTTTATTTTTTATAAACATATAATATATTTTTATCCCCAGGGGTACAGGTCTGTGAATCGCCAGGTTTACACACTTCACATCACTCACCATAGCACATACCCTCCCCAATGTCCATAACCCCACCCCCCCTCTCCCAAACCCCCTCCCCCCATCAACCAAACAGCTGGCTTTTATTGAGTGCCTATTCCTTCCAGTAGACGTAAAGAAAGTTAAAGTCGGAAAAAAAGGAGATGGTAAATTTCATTTTGATCCTCAGCTTTTCTTCGTAGAGTAAAACATCTGGAACTGCAGTAAATAATCTACCTTAAGGGTGACAGGCACTGGAAGCAAAAGCTACCCAAGCCCTCCAGAGACTGTTGTGCTAGAGAAGGTATACCAGAAGCTTGATTTCCTGATCAATGGTGCTCTGGTCTTTCTGTCGCTATATATGGGCCCCAACAGACTGTTAGAAGGTTCAGAAAGAGCAAGGAGGGTAATGTATTTTATTTCCTCCAGGCTACGGTGAATTTTGAGAAAATCTCTGGTCTATGTACTGTGTGGGGCTAAATAATATAAGGTAATTTCCCATTTTTCCCAATAAGATTTTTTTTTTAAGATTTATCCATTTATTTTGGAAAGAGAGCATGCGCATGAGCAGGGAAGGGGGCAGAGGGAGAGGGAGAGAGAGAATCTCAAGCAGACTCCCCACGGAACATGGAATCCTACATGGGGCATGATCCCATGACCCGTGACATCATGACCTGAGCTGAAACCAAGAGTCAGATGCTCAACTGACTGAGCCACCCAGAAAGTCTCAGAAACTCTTTTTCTGAAGGGTAGATTGGACAGAAATAACTTACCTTACATGTAGGAATATACTGGTATAATTCTGTCTTGTCACGTTTGTCCCAAAGAGCACTTTCCCATGTTAGTGCAAGAGAGATCCGAACAATTCCACCCTTGGATTGTCTCCAAGATGATCTATCAGTGTCTGCTTGTGCTTTGTAATACCTTACAACTCCTTACTTTCTTCCTATCTGAACCAAGGATTGTTTCCATGCCATTACTGTAGAAGATTCTAAAACACCATATTTTTTATTTTTTTTTTAATTTTTAAGTAATCTGTACACCCAATGTGGAGCTCAAACTCAGAACCTGGAGATCAGGATTTGCATGCCCTACCCACTGAGTCAGCCAGGTGCCCCCACATTTCCCTTCAAGGAGTATTTCATTTTCTCCCCAGCACATTTGCCTATTCAGTGTTTGCTGTTACAATGTATGTTTCCCACTAGAATCAGGTTTCTGTCCATGATAGAGTTTCTCTGAAGCTTTCTGCATTAAGTAGATGGGTGGTGCTTTTTCTAGTACAATGTACATCACAATGTCTGATTGCAGCTCATGTTTCTGGATGATTACCCTATGTATACTTTTTTTTTTTTTTTTAAGATTTTATTGGGGTGCCTGGATGGCTCAGTCGTTAAGCATCTGCCTTTGGCTCAGGTCATGATCCTGGAGTCCTGGGACCGAGCCCCACATCGGGCTCCGTGCTCAGCAGGGAGCCTGCTTCTCTCTCTCCCACTCCCCTTGCTTGTGTCCCCTCTCTCACTGTGTCTCTCTCTGTCAAATAAATAAGTGAAATCTTAAAAAAAAAAGGGGGGGGTATTTATTTATTTAACAGAGAGAGACAGTGAGAGCAGGAACACAAGCAGGGAGAGTGGGAGGGGGAGAAACAGGCTTCCCACTAACCAGGGAGCCCAACACGGGGCTTGATCCCAGGACGCTAGGATCGTGACCCCAGGATGCTGGCATGGTGACCTGCGCGGAAGGCAAATGCCCAACGACTGAGCCACCCAGGCGCCCCTGATTAACCTACGCATAAAGCAGTCCTTCAAGCTCACATGATTATGCCACAACAATATCTTGAACTTTAGGGGGGAAAACTTCATGCTATTCCATGTTAAATAGCATAATTTTTGGCCCTAATTTCATATTTTCTGTTTCATAAGATTTATCCCTTATATCTAACTTAGATAAAATCTTTAACCCAGAGGCAGTACACTTGAATGGAAATGGTCTTATATGTTGCCTTTCGATTTTATACTTTTGTGCGCAAAATACATGCAATTTTGCCATTGCTTTTTGTTTCCTGTGGAAATACTTATTTGTGGTGATAATAGCTTTAAACAAGACCAGAATTGATAAATATTTTGCTTTGTAGAAAAAGGCATTCTTAGACTTTCTCCTCTAGGCTAAAAAAAAAAAAAAAAAAAAAAATCAAAGTCATCCAAGTCTTAGCAACTTCATACGGAGACATTTCTATTTTATCTTTGACTTACTCAACCCAAGAAGCCTGTCACTATTAGGTACAATTAAAAAGCATGAGGGATGAACAAGGAGGCTTCTTCCCCAGCCACTGGCTTTCTATCCCACACTTTCTATTATATTGTCCTGTATACCAATGGTAACACTGATTACACACTCTCTACCATGATTTGGAATAGGTGATCTTTCAACTATTTTTTTTAAGATTTTATTTATTTATTTGACAGAGAGAGATCACAAGTAGGCAGAGAGGCAGGCAGAGACAGAGGGGGAAGCAGGCTCCACGCTGAACTGAGAGTCCGATGCGGGGCTCGATCCCAGGACCCTGGGATCATGACCTGAGCCGAAGGCAGAGGCTTGACCCACTGGGCCACCCAGGTGCCCCTAACTATTTTTTTAAAGTAAGCTCTCCAGCCAACATGGGGCTTGAACTCACAAAGCACAAGATCAAGAGTCTCATGTTGTACTGACTGTGCCATCCAGGTGCACGCGCCCACCACCCCCCGTGAAATTTTCACTTCGAATGCGTTATCACTTGCTTTAGGATGGTAGGCTCTATACACTCAGGCTTGATATTCATTTTTCATTTCAGTGTATGTTAGCTCAAAAGAGATTTCCTTCCGCCTTCCAGTATTTTCTTCTCTCATTATTTATTTAGTTTGCTTTTTATTTGTAGGCAAGCTTTGCCCTTATAAAGAGGGCTAGAGACAGAGCCCTTGATCCAGAACACAGGCAGGAACCCTTCCCACTCTATAAGAAGAACCATTTAGTACCCAGAACAGCCCAATCACAGTTGGCCTCGTTAATGGCTCGGGGTAGCTTCCAAAGCACAGACCTTCTCTCTAGGGAACGATGCTGGGGCCATCAGCCTATTTAAACTAGGGCAAAGAGGTAACCATTTGTCTTCTCCTCCAGGGCAAGCAATTTTTCCCTCTAATAAATGACTTCATTCTGCAGCTGGAGTTACAGAGGTTAAATTTACAGCTAAGTACAATCCTTTACTCGTTATAGCACCTTCCAGAGGATTCTCTCCTTTATTAGCAAAAATATCACTTGAAGTCAGCAGTAAAGGTGAGGATGTGCTCATGCAAAATTACTAAGAAAAAGGGTGAGAATCTGATGTGGAAAATATAAATTATGAAACCCGAAGTATTTCTATATATTTTTTTTCCTCCTCAACTTAAGATGAAGTCACAAGATGTTTAGCAATAGTTTTCAGTGTTTCCATGCCTAGTTTCTTCCCAAAAATCAATCCTGGATCCTCTTGTCTTCTTGTTCTACACCTGACTCTCCATGCTGACCCAGCCACTACAGCTTTGAGGGCTGCCGTGCCCCTCCCCGTAGCTCCAGCCCACTCTGCTCGTCCCCGAAGCTGACACCAGACCATTCCCTGGACCCCCCAGATACCTCATACTTAGAATATCTTAAACTCATTTTACTTGCTTTGTCTCAAAATCAGATTTCCCCACAATCCTTATTCTCATTAACGGTAACCATCTTGTGATGGTTTAATTTTGTGTTGACTTGACTCCACTAAGAGATGACCAGATAGGTGATAAGACATTATTTCCGCCTGTGTCTGAGGATGTTTCTGGAAGAGATTAGCATTTGAATAGGTAGACTGAGTAATGAAGATGGCCCTCACCCATGTAGATGGGCATGATCCAGTATACTGATGGCCTGCATCAAACAAAAGGGCAGAGGGATGAATTTGCTTTCTGTGGACCTGGGACATCCATCATCTCCTGCCCTCAGACATTGGTGCTCCTGGATCTCAGGACTTTGGATCCAGGTTGAATTATACAACTGGCTTTCTTGGTTCTCTAGCTGGCAGTCAGCAGAGCACAGGACTCCTTGCCGCCTTCTAGAACTATGGAGGCCATGAGGTCCCAGGTTCTCGAGAGAAACAGAACCAAGAGGATATAGACACCAATAGGGTATCTGTGTCTATATCTATCTGTTCTCTGGAGAACACTGACTAATGCGCTAGTAAAGGGAACAAGAACAAAATCATGTGGGAGTGACCCTGTGTTCTTCTTTCCCCTCACTCCACACCTAAGCAGACACAAAGAACTGCCCATCTTATCTCCTCAGTGTCTCTGACGTCCTTCCCCTCCTGCCCCATGGCTACTCCTCAATTCATGCTCTCATCATCTTTTAGCAGAACAACTGTAACCTGTCTGCTATGGCCTGGATATTTGCATCTCCCCAAAACTCATACATGGAAGCCCTACCCTGCAAGGTGGCTGTATTTGGAGTTGGAACCTCCAAGGAAGTAATTAAGGTTGGATGAGGTCATAAGGATGGGGTCCTGATCCAATGGGGTTAGTGTCCTTCTAGGAAGAGACACGAGAGAGTTCTCACACTCTCTTTCTCCACATGTGACCGTGGAAAGGCCACATGAGGACCCAAAGGGGAGTCAGGAGGAGAACCCTCATGGGGAATGCAACTGGCCAGCACCTTGGTTTAGGGCTTGAAGCCCTCAGGATTATGAGAAGATAAATATTCTGCTGGTTTAACCCCCTAGTCTGTTATTTTCTTATATGGCAGAGGGGGTGACTAGAGGGTCTCCAAACTGGTATCTGCCATTATCGTCCCAGCACCACGTTCAAATGATCTGAAGCACTGTTTGCACAGTGACCTTCATAAAAATGCCATTTGGACCTCATTACTCCTTTCCTTACTAAAATAAACTTTATCAATGGCTCCCTCAATCACCAGACGTCAAACTCCATTTCCTCCATGATTTGGCCTTAACAACCTCCCTCAAACCATGACCTGCCATCTCTCCTCTCCACCCATACACATCTCCAGCCACACTATAAACCACTGTAACCCCCTGGATAGGCCTCTTCTGCACCTTTCTCTCCCTGCATTACCCCTTCCCTCTACCTGTACTCCAGGCCCAGGACTGATAGAGATTGATTCTTGAACTTGGGTTCTCCTTCTTAGTTGAGCCTCCCCGATCTTACAAAGAACTGAATACTTGCCATGCTTCATGCAAACACTGTGCTTACTTTTTTTTTAATTAAAAAAGAATTTTTTAATTAAATTAAATTAATTTTTTAATTAAAAAAGAATTTTTTAACGTAAGCAATATGGAGCCCAATGAGAGGCCTGAACTCATGACACTGCGATCGAGAGTCATATGTTCCATCAACTGTGCCCGCCAGGAGCCCCACAACTCTTGTATTTAAAGTTCATCTCTATTCCAAAATGTACACACTACCTGGCAGTCTTCATAGATATTGTCCCTACTCAGTTATGTGCCTCATTTATCACTGTGTTCCCAGCACACTGCACAGTGCCTGGCACCTAACGGGCTCTCGGTGTTTCTGAAATCAGAAGAAAGATGCAGAAAGGTGGAGGGAAAACATCAGGACAGTATTTTCCCTCCTACCCCATCAAAAATATATGACCTTATTTCATCTGTGTTGGCTTTCATCTTGCCCGAATTATCTCACCAATCCATTAAGATTTTTTTGGCACTTACATCTAATAGGACGGATTCATCAGTCCCAATTCCATACTTTCAACTAAGTCATTGATTTCATAAAAGGATTAATAAGTCCTGGTGAGAGCCCAGAAGAAGGATATTAAAAATCTCCTTCTATGTAGATTATCAATTCATTATCTAATTACTTTCACATTTCACCTGCTTACCTGTCCACTGAATTCCAACCCACTGTGACTTTCTGTCTTAAACCACACATGCCCAGGGTAAACCCGGTCCCCGGAACATCCCACCCATTGTGCTTTGCTTTAATAGGTAAGATTTTTGCTCCTTTTCCCACCCCCCTTCTTTACGAATTCTGATATACATCAGTGTTTAATCTGCATACACTTGGGATTTGGTAAGGTTTACTATAACCACTTTAAGTACTTTCGATAAACTTTAATGTTGAATTTGAGCTCAAATTATATTAGATTTCCATTATTTTTACTACAGGTGGACTTGAGACTTCAAAACACAGAGTGTCAGTGACCCTCGGTGGAACCCGCTCAGTGCCAGGCTGTTGGCTTCGGCTAAAGGATATCGAAGAACCTGGAGCAAGAAAGCCAATTTTGTGGCTGTTGTAAATATCGCCAAGGACATTTTTCACTTTATCATACCAAGTATTCTTCATGTATACCTGCAGGAAAAGTATTTCACAGGTTTTAAGATCAGAAAGTGTGTTTCGTTTATAGTTTGTCTTTAATCTTATGGGTGAACCCTGTAATTAAACGGACTCCCTCACTGCTTTTTTCCTCAGAATATTCTTCAGAAACACTCCTCTCCTTTAGCACCTGCTCAAGGGGAAAATGTAAACATGTTTGCGTAATCTTATCCCTTGCTTTATTAATTTAGGCTTTCTACCTGTATTTTCCACCCAACCAAGTTCTTTTTAAAAATCAGGTTTTATCTTTCTGCATTTATGTAAAACATAGCACATGAATCAGGGCATAAATAATTTTTTTAAGATTTTATTTTTAAGTAATCTCTATACCCAGCGTGGGTCTCGAACTCACAACCCCAAGATCCAGAGTCTCACACCCCACCACTGAGCCAGACCGGCACCCCACAACATAAATAATTTTGTCTCTTTTTACAAAAATGGAATTTGAATGCCCTAATAAGGTGCCAAGATGAGGTAAATGTGCTTTAGGAATGATTAAGCCAAGAATATCCAACATTTCAGACTTTTTTTTTTTTAGAGTGAGGGAGAGGGAGAGAGAGAATCTTAAGCAGGCTCCAAAGTCAGTGCAGTGCCCAGTGAGAGACGGGCTTGATCTCACAACCCTGAGTTCATGACCTGAGATGAAATCAAGAGTCCAGTGCTTAACGACTGAGCCACCAGGTGCCCCTTTTTAAAGATTTGTATTTATTTGTTTATTTGAGAGAGAGAGTGAGAGAGCACAAGCAAGGGGAGTTACAGAGGCAGAGGGAGAAGCAGGTTCCTGCTTGAGCAGGGAGCACGAGGCAGGGCTGGAGCCCAGTGCAAGGCTCGATCCCAGGACCCCGGGATCATGACCTGAGCCAAAGGCAGACACTTAACAGACTGAACCACCGAGGTGCCCCTTTAAATTATTTTGATCCAACATTTGTATTGAATTATTATTATTATTTCTTAAAGGTTTCCTTTTACTTATGGAAATACAAGTCAAATGAGAGATCTTAAGAGGTTTTATTTTATTTTATTTTATTTATTTATTTGACAGAGAGAGATCACAAGTAGATGGAGAGGCAGGCAGAGAGAGAGAGAGGGAAGCAGGCTCCCTGCCGAGCAGAGAGCCTAACGCGGGACTCGATCCCAGGACTCTGAGATCATGACCCGAGCCAAAGGCAGCGGCTTAACCCACTGAGCCACCCAGGCGCCCCTGTATTGAATTATTTTTATATTTAGGGTATAACTATATAATGCCAAAACATTTCAACTATCTTGGTGTTGGTCCTACTTTCCACTGCTTTCTTCCAGAGAAGGCAAACATTCATGTGATTGGTGACTCTTCTCACTCACCACACCCAAGTTCCAGCACTGCATCTGCAGAAGGGACACCTGAACCCTGCAAATCCACAGAACGTTTACTCTGTCCCCAGGAGGCCCAGGTTCCAGGCTCGCTCACACTGAGCCCCTAGTGAGCCAAGCCTCAGCGTCTCTGCGTTTCCATTTCCTCAAATCCCTGAAACAAAGCTCGGGCCTCTTGGGTTCTGTAGCTCGATTGGGGTAACGCATGTCCCAGCCCGGGAGGAACACCAAGCCCCGGGTTATCAGGAAATGACTCGGAGCCTTAAAGCTCATCGTCACCGTCCACACATGACAACACTTCACGTACAAAGCTTTGGACTTCTCTGGAGGGGAGCAGCTCAGAGAAACATCAACATCCACGTGAGGGTTCACAAGTGCAAAAAAAGAAGTGCAAGGCCTTAGCATTTTAGCCATAGAAATTAGGAAGCGAGATGGTCTCCCAGAGAAGCCCCAGATTCAACCAGCCAACTTCTACTTTCTTGGGGTGTGTGTGTGTGTAATATCTGCATTGTGCTTGTTAATTAATTTACTTTTATTGTGATGCAATAGAGATAAAATATGTCATTTTAGCCATTTTTAAGTGTACAGTCAGTGGCATGAAATACAGTCACGATGTGAGGCGTCTGGATGGCACAGTGGGTTAAGCATGGGACTCATGATTTCTGCTCGGGGCATGATTTCAGGGTCATGAGATCGAGCCCGGGGTGCGCTCTGTGCTCAGCATGGAGTCTGCTGGAGAGTCTCTCCCTCTGTCCCCATGCCCACTCGCATGCACTCTCTCTCTAAATAAATAAAAGCTTTAAGAAAAATAAATAAATACAGGGGTACCCGAGTGGCTCCGTCAGTTGGGTGTCGGCCTTCGGCTCAGGTCATGATCCTAGGATCCTGGGATTGAGCCCTCGATTGGGCTATCTGCTCAGCAGGGAGTCTGCTTCTCCCTGTCTCTCAAATAAATAAATAAAATATTAAAATAAAATAAAATAATAAATACAGTCACGTTAAGGTACAACCATCACTACGATCCCTTTCTACAACGTTTTCATCATCCCAGGCAGAAACTCTGTACCCATTAAACACGAATTCCCCATTCAACTCCCACTTTTGAAAGTTCCACCTACTGGTCTTTGGTCACAAGGATGGCATTTCTAGCTACCGTGCACAGGGTTAAATTTCCTCCTGTACTGGCTTCTCATTTTCCCTTCCTAGAAATGTCACTGTCCATCCAGGTAATGGGTTATTTTTGGCCTCTGCTAATTGTCTGTAATGTCTTGATTTTTTTTTTAATTTTTAAAGATTTTATTTGTTTATTTGAGAGAGAGACCATGAGCAAGAGAGAGAAGTAGACTCCCCACTGAGCAGGGAGCCTGATGTGTGGCTCAATCGCAGGACCCTGAGATCATGACCTGAGCTGAAGGCAGACGCTTCACCAACTGAGCCCCCCAGGTACCCCTAAAAATTGGTTTTTTGCTTGATTTGATGTTTGGGCAGAAGTGAGAAGGCAGGGTCAGATTTCAGTCCCCAGGTCTGCCTGCTGGTAAACTACTCTCATGGTCTTGAGTACCAGCACCCCAGGCGGGCACTGGCCTTTCTCCTTCCGTACTGAGACTCTTTGTGACTGGGTCCCGTCCACTCGGATGTATATGTGACCTGGCTCACTCAGGGGACAGCGTGAAACACAATGTGGGTAAATCAATACAAACCCACTTGAAGCACAAGTTCATTTATGAAGGCTAATACACTAAAGAGAGACAAATCAATTTCAGGCACAGTCCATTCCTTGAGAAAGTGTAGTATTTACTCTGGTGGAGCGTTGTACAGACAGATAGTAGGTACCTATTAATGTCTGTTGAAAGAAATTCAGAATAAAATTCTTTTCCTGGACAGATTTTACAGTAATATCTAAATGTATAAGAAAGCTAGGATCTATGTTGGAATAATGAGGAATGTGTCAGATGATTGTACTGTCTTAATGGTCATGATTTCATTTCATCCTAACATTAACCCAGAAAGGTAGGCTTTACCTGTCATGCCCACTTCTTGGACAGGCAAAATGATTCGTTTGAGCTCACTGGGTAGTAAATAGACAAAACTAGAATTCAAACCCACACATAGCTCACTTGAATTTCCATTTCTCTACTGAGACACTAAAATCACTCTCCCCTATGAGACAACAGTCTGCTATTCAATTGCTTTCTTTTCTGGAAAATGGCTAGTTGAACTTGGAGCTCTAGACTATAACCTGTGAAATAAAAGGTGTAGGGAAGTGAGGAGTGCCTGGCTGGCTCTGTCCGTACAGCACAAAACTCTTGATCTCAGGGTTGTAGGTTCAAGCCCCATGTTGGGCATAAAGCATACTTACAAAAAAAAAAAAAAAAAAAAAATGTAGGAAAGTGAGAGGTATGGATGGTGGATTTGAAGTTGGCAAGTGATTCGTGATTCGAGATGCTCTAATCAGGTGCCACTCCTGTATCCTGCTGAACCACTGTAACTCATGCTTGACATACTTCAACTCCCCCATTCTAGGAAATGATTTATGAACCCTTAACATTTATTCACATTTAATATTGGTACTAGACCCTGTGTTGGTGTCTTCCACAATTTCCTTCAACATGGCCAATATACAACTCATAGATTCTAGGGCAAAATAATCCTTCAGTCACTGGCATTTATAATGGAAGATTATTAACAGGACTTCCTAAGACCTAGAAGTTATAACACAGTCAAAATTTATATACACTATCTTCTAAAAGAGGCTGGTGATAAAATAAATAGCATAAAAAGTAGAGTATGGAACATGAGCATAAAGTATTTTAAGAAACAAATGAGAGTCGAGTTTTTAAAACATGTATGTTTTTGAAAGCCATTATTTAAGATATACATTATTAAAAAAAACAGAAGAGTGAATTAAGTATCCGTTGTCATTATTACATCAATTGAAAACATCTGGACTTACCAGAAAATTTTAAAAAGAGAACACTAACATATAACTATAGAAATCTATGAGGTTAAGGACAGTGAGTATATATATTTTTAAATATTGTATTTATTTACTTGAAAGAGAGAGAGAAGGAGCCAGAGCGAGCAGGGGAGAGGAGCACAGGGAGAGAGAGAAGCAGGCTCCACACTGAGCAGGGGGTCCGAGGTGAGACTCATCTCAGGCAGATGCTTAACTGACTGAGCCACCCAGGTGCCCCAAGGACAGTGAATACATTTTGCTCAGAAAGTCTTAGCCCACGACATCTGGCTGGCTCCATCAGTAGAGCATGTGACTCTTGATCTCAAGGTTGGGTGTAGAGATTACTTAAGAAAAATAAAATCTTGGGGTGTCTGGGTGGCTCAGTAGGTTAAAGCCTCTGCCTTTGGCTCAGGTCATGATCCCAGGGTCCTGGGATTGAGCCCCATATCAGGCTCTCTGCCCGGTGGGGAGCCTGCTTCCTCCTCTCTCTCTGCCTGCCTCTCTGCCTGCTTGTGATCTCTGTCTGTCAAATAAATAAATAAAATCTTTAAAAAATAAATAAAATGAAATAAAATCTTTAAAAAGTCTAACACCAAAAATCAGAATTAATCAGTATCCCTGTGGTTTTGTACAACACAAAAAAATCTTCATGTACGTTTTCTAAAATGATATTTGTATTTACAAGAGACTCCTGTGGCTATGCAGTTAGTGGTGTGTCATATATAACCTATCTTTCGTTGTATTTGCAGAAACCAAAAAGAAAGACCAATCAGCTCCAGCCCTTTTAGGAAAGACCTATTGTTGTGCCTTGTGTGCTTTGCTGAATCCTTTTTAAAATTTTTCTTTCTTTCTTCCTTTTGAAAGAGAGAGAGAACAAGAGCGTGGGTGGGGCAGGGGGAGGAGCAGAGGGAGAGAGAATCTTAGGCTGGCTCTATGCTGAGTATAAAGCCCAATGGGGGTTAGGGGGGTGGGGCTCAATCTCACAACCCTGAGATCATAACCTGAGTTGCAATCAGGAGTTGGATGCCTAACCAGCTGAGCCACCCAGGTGCCCCATTTTTCTTTTCTTTTTAATATTTATTTATTTATTTTTAAAATTTATTTATAATTGGCTCCATGCCCAGTATTTAGCCCAGTGCAGGGCTTGACCTCCTGACCCTTAGATCAAGACCTGAGCTGAGATCCTGAGTCAGACAGCCAACCAAGGAATTCACCCAGGCTCCCCGAATTCTTTTAAATTGTAAATCTGAAATTCCTCCTCTTCAAAGATGAAATACCTTTGTTCTATTAAAATTCTCAGATTTTAGGGCACTGAATGGCTTATTGGTTAAGAATCTGCCTTCAGTTCAGGTCACGATCCCATGGTCCTGGGGATGGAGACCCGAATTGGGCTCCCTACTCAGAGGGGACTCTGCTTCTCCCTCTACCGGCCACTCCCTGCCACGCCCCCTGCTTCTGCTCTCTTTCTCTCTCTCTCTCTGACAAGTAAATAAATAAATAAGATCTTAAAAAATAAAATTAAATAAATAAATAATAAAATAAAATTATCAGATTTTTTTTTTATTTACTTATTTGACAGAGAGAGATCACAAGCAGACAGAGAGGCAGGCAGAGAGAGAGAGAGGGAAGCAGGCTCCCCGCTGAGCAGAGAGCCCGACGCGGAACTCGATCCCAGGACCCCGAGATCATGACCCGAGCCGAAGGCAGCGGCTCAACCCACTGAGCCACCCAGGCGCCCCAATTATCAAATTTTAAACACATTCCTGGGCACCTGGGTGGCTCCATTGGTTAAGCATCTGCCTTCGTCTCAGGTCATGACCCGGGAGCCAGGATCAAGTCCCTCAGCAAGGAGTCTACTTTTCCTTTGACCCTCCCCCATCTCACTCTCCCTCTCTCTCTCTCTCTCCAGCAAATAAATAAAATCTTTAAAAAATAAATAAACACATTCCTTTTTTCCATTCATTGTAGTCCACACCTCCATGTCAGCATGGGGTGCACTGGGTCACTTAGGACAGTACCGTGACTTCAGCCTTCCACAGCTCAGTGGATTACACAATCACCGTGCTCAAGGCAGCATGGAAATTTACCCCCACGTTGCTGCCGTGGCCATCTGTTTGTCAAAGAGACAATCTCAACATTCCAACAATATGGCGGTGTGGGTGCCCCCCCATCACCGTTTTGACAAAAAAAGAAAAAAGAAGAAGAAAAGAAAAGAAGTATCTCTCTCTCTCTTTCTCTCTTTGTCTCTCTCTCTCTCTCTCTCTCACACACACACACACACACACACACACACACACACACACACCTGAAAGAATAAAAGGGGAGCTCGGAAGTGCCGGAGAGAAGAGAGAACTTCAAACAGAGCAGTGAAAACAACTCAAGGACTCAGAGACTCAGAGGAGCACCAGCCACCAAACGAGGGCCCTAGCCTGTGGGGTTTACATCTCTTTGACAAGAGATGTGATCTCTACCGTGCGTTATTGTAACTACAGCCCAGATCTCCGCATTCAGCCGCCCGGCTGTGAAACAGGAGCCAGAAGGACTCTACCCTCCCCCCACCCACCGAGGGACACACCAGAGAGGCTCTTCACCGGTCTACAGATCCAATGTGTAAAAAATCTTGTGAAAAACCAAAATGCCAAGACTGCACGTAAGGAGATAAAGAGTCCACGGTTTTTTTTTTTCTTTTTTCTTTTTAAGATTTTATTTTTTATTTATTTGAGAGAAAGGGAGAGCATGAGCATAGAGAGAGGAGAAGCAAACTCCCCACTGAGCGGGAGCCCGATGTAGGACTCGATCTCATGATCCTGGGATCACCACACGAACCAAAGGCAGACCCATCACCGACTTAACCACCCAGGCATCTCAAGAGTCCACATTTCTATTACCCATTGTCTAGTCATTTGGGGGCTGCTATAACGAGATTACCATAGACTGGGTGGCTCAAACAACAAACATTTATTTCTCTCATGGTTCTGGAAGGCCAAGATCAAGGAATGTGCAGCTAGGTGTTCCTGACATTCCATTTTAAGATATTTGTACTTTCTTTTTTTTTTTTTTCTAAGATTTTATTTTTATTTATTTGACATAGAGAGACACAGCGAGAGAGGAAACACAAGCTGGGGGAATGGGAGAGGGAGAAGCAGGCTCCGCACTGAGCAGAGAGCCCAAAGTGGGGCTCAATCCCAGGACCCTGAGATCATGACCTGAGCCAAAGGCAGAAGCTTAACAAGTGAGCCACCCAGGCAACCCAATATTTGTACTTTCTTGATTAAATTTGTCTCCTTGATCACAAAAAATTCAGTTAAGACTTGTATACATGGGAGTGACTTCTGGAAGTTTCTTTTAATGGAACTTAAAAAAAAAAGAACCAATTTCTATCTGGCTCAAGTTGATGCAGAAGAGGGAAAACATAAGAATGGACCATCTCAGATCTAAAATAACTCCACAGAGAAAGGAGCCCAGAACCACAGAATACCATGACAGCCTAAGTCCTCCGTGAAGTCATGAAAATGTGGTGCATTACGTGGCAAGGAATAGGGGTTTTGGCAATTTTGTGCCAAAACTATTAGAAAACCATGGTGCTATAGCATTAAAAGAGCCTAGAAAAAGAATTGCAAAGTGAATATAAAGAACTTTTCGGGGACGCCTGGGTGGCTCAGTTGGTTAAGCAGCTGCCTTCGGCTCAGGTCATGATCCCAGCGTCCTGGGATCGAGTCCCACATCGGGCTCCTTGCTCGTGGGGAGCCTGCTTCTCCCTCTGCCTCTGCCTGCCATTCTGTCTGCCTGTGCTTGCTCTCTCTCCCTCTCTCTCTCTCTGACAAATAAATAAATAAAAATAAAATCTTTAAAAAAAAAAAAAAAAGAACTTTTCGGATCTGATCGTTGCCCGTTGCGAGGCTGATAGATACTCTGTTGCTAGGCTACACAGACACCACGAGAAAGAAAAGTTTTGAAATGTGTTTAGGAGATTTCACTAGAAATTCGTATATAGAGAAAGTTGTTATTTTCCCTTATGCTTTTGAAATATTTCCTCTGAGCGGAAAACTGTCTAGAGGATATGAGATATAAAAAAAAGAAAACAATTTCTTTGGGGACTTCTCATTTCTCAGTGACTAAATATTTGAGATGAGAAAACCTGCACAGTCAAACTAATGTCAAGATATAAATTAGTTATCTTTAAAAGTGGAATCCCACGGGAGTCATTTAGAATGAAGAGAGAATAACTTAGGGACATTAATATGAATTAGAAATAGTTCTCATTATGGTCAGAAGGGACTATTACTATTTTGATTCTATTTTTAGCATTCAAATCCCATAATTCTATAAAATTAGATTATAATGGTATAAACATCATCTCAAAGCCAATCACCTTTACCAATATAAAAGTTCTGGGGCTCCAGCAAATGCTTAAGAGATGTCAAAATATGGGGGATATCCTAGCTCCCTAAGATGTGTTCCCATTATTTATGAATTCTGGTCACTTACTAATATAACTAGTATGCACTTTTCCTGTTTATACTCTAATTTCTCTGTCAAGGTTGTACTGGGTTCTGTTTGGTGACTGCTGTTGTTTTGCAACAAATGGCATTACTACATCAAAAATTCATTGCTTTTTTTTTTTTTAAGACTTTATTTTTTAGTAACCCAGTGTGGGGACTCAAACCTATAACCCTGAGATCAAGAGTCACACTCTCTACTGACTAAGCCAGCCAGGTGTCCCAATAATACACTGCTTTTTATCATATTTTTTACAATATAAAACAGAATGTTTAGTCAAGGAGGCAAGCCTTCTTGGTTTGTCATTGCAGCTATATTCCAGAACATTCCTGATACAGCTGGAGAAGAATTCCTTCCATGAAAGGCAAACAATAGAAGTTATCTCATTCCTCCCTTCACAGGTAAACCACTAATTTAGTTACAGTTTCTGTACTAACCCTCTTTTCTTTTCTTTTTTTTTTTAAAGATTTTATATACTTATTTGAGAGAGAGAGAGAGAATGAGAAGGGGGAGGGTCAGAGGGAGAAGCAGACTCCCCGTGGAGCTGGGAGCCTGATGTGGGACTCAATCCCAGGACTCCAGGAACATGACCAGAGCTGAAGGCAGTTGCTTAACCGAGTGACCCAGGCACCCCCTAACCCTCTTTTCAATAAAAGTGGATATTCCATGAAGCAGGAACTCACATATAATAAATACCTTATCATGATCAGCAAAGCTACTTTTATATAAATGCCTTAATTGTGGTACTGTTGTTTATTATTATTATTATTACTTCCACCGTCATCCTACCACCATTACTGCTATATTTTATTTTAATTGTTATTATTTCTGCCCTCCTCCCACCACTGTTACTGTTGTTTTTTATTTTATTTATTTATTATTATTTCCACCCTCCTCCCACACCATTACTGTTGTTTTTTATTTATTATTTCTACTCCCCTCCTACCACCTTTACTGTTGTCTTTTATTTTATTTATTTTATTATTTATTTTATTTATTAAATATTTTATTTATTTATTTTTTAAATTTTATTTTTTTTTTTTTTTATTTTATTTATTTTATTTTTTATTATTATTATTCTTTATTTATTTATCTTTATTATTCTTTCCACCCTTTTCTCACCACCTTTACTGTTGTGTTTTAGATGAGCAAGCAGCCAGCACTTTCTTCTAGCATGCAAAATTTCAGGGACTTGTTTTCTCTCTCATCTCTTCCCCATGAAGTCAGGATCAAGGATGATGATAATCTTGATGTTGTAATATGCTCCTGATTTTATTTTTTAATTTTAATTTTTTTAAGATTTTATTTATTTGTTTCACAGAGAGAGAGATCACAAGTAGGCAGAGAGGCAGGCAGAAGGAGAGGGAGAAGCAGGCTCCCCGCCGAGCAGAGAGCCCGAGCGGGGCTTGATCCCAGGACCTTGGGATCATGACCTGACCTGAAGGCAGACCCTTAACCCACTGAGCCACCCAGTTGCCTCTGTGCTAGACTTTAAATCAGTGTCCGCTATAGACGAAAGATCCCAATATCCATTTAAATAGCAATAAATTGGTCATCGCCATCAAGGCCATGATATTGTCCTACTTCTCTCCAAGTCCTCATTGAGGGTCTATCATCGTTCAGTCCCAATCCTCCTGAGACCCCAAATCGCCTTCAGTTCACTGGCTTTGCCCCCACCATCTCACGGGACAGCTTACAATTGCCCAGCAGTTACACCAAAAATATTGAAAACTTAAGAGTTCTTGGACTTCCCACCAGAATATGTGGCAAGTTAAACTCATTTGGTGAAACAACACAAAACCAAGAAGGCACCTAGAGGAACACAGGTTCAAACTGATGTGAGGCAAGGACTTTGCTCCCTGGGATTTCCAAATCCTTCCCCCCCCCCCACTTCTGCTTGGATGCCCTCAGGTTCACACTGTACTTCCGACTCCTTATCTCAGACCAGTAATCATGGTGTCATACAACCCACTTCACTTCTGCCTTCCTCCTTAGGGCAGCAGGCAAACAACAGCCTCGCTCCCGGATCTGGGACAGACAACCCTTTCAAAATAACTGGGTGAGTCATGCCTACTTCATATCCTGAACAAATCCAGGTCCAGTTCCAACAGCCTACCAACAATGACCAGAAAATACATGTAGAACTAGCTCTATCACGAGCCCTCTTGTTAACTGTTTAATCTCAGAGGACAAGTTCAATTCCATGCCAGTGAAATAGACCCGATTAAAAAATAAATAAATAAATAACACCTAAATCTCTAGCTTCATAGCAAACTTTTAGAAGACTTCCGAAAGACGCAAAATTAGGAAGAAGAGTGAGTTGTTTCATGTTTGCATTCATTCGTTCTTTCTTTTTCCTAAGATTTAAACTCTTTCTCATGGACTTGAATAGAAGTACTGAAAATGTAGTCGTCCTTTTGATTGTCCAATGGCTGTTCCTTCTCTCTGTTTGGGGATTCATAAGGGACGAAAAGAGGAGGGAGAACTGAATATCAGTATAATTACTGTATTATATATCAAATCTATCCCTGATCTTCCTGGCAAAAATTAAAAAAAAAATACCCATAAGGTATATACACACCCAGGATGTGTTACGCAATGCTTATTATCTGATTAGAGGGGGAAATGAAAAACAGAAAACAAAACGTCGTGTTTCCTAAGAAGAAAACATTTCCTGGCACTAAATTCCAAACAAAAACTTATTTATTTATTTATTTATTTATTTATTTATTTATGAGTAAACTCTAGCCTGAACACAGGGCTTGAACTCATGACACCAAGATCGAGAGGGGTGTGCTCTATCAACTGAACCAGCTAGGTGCCCCTTCAAAGGACAATTTTTCCAGAGCCATCTTCAAAGAGATTTTGAACGATATACAGAATAATATGTTCAATACTCCATGGATAATTTCTTAGCAAAATTTTAGAGGCCTCTTTTTTTTGGTAACAACTTGACAAGAATCAACACTTTTCAAGACACTCCATCTATACTCAGTTTGTAAGGGAGGGCTGGGACCAAGGGAATTGGAACGGAGAGGAGAGAATGAGAAGGAATTCATAAGGATACTCTAGAAGTAAGGATCTGCAAGAGAAGACATTGGTGTTCCCTTTCCTCTCTTCCACCCTTAAATACAGACCTTTCTCCGGTCTGTCCTCTTTCTCTAGGCCAATGTCACTCCAGGTGCGGTAGGTGAAGCAAACTTCCGTCTACACGTTCTTACCAGTATGCTCAGAGGTCAGTTTTGAAATCGACAGCAAAGATTTAAAATTTGACTGCACTTTGGCAGAAGTGTTTTATAGATGTTGAGTCCAGTAATTTAAAATGTCAGTGTATCCTTTTAACATCTTTTTTTTTTTTTACTTTTATTTTTCTAAAAATTAATTGTTCTTGGACTTTATAAAAGTTGTATCCTGCCCAGGTGCCTGGCTGGCTCGGTTGGAAGGGCATGCAATTCTTGATCTCGAGGTTGTGAGTTCAAGCCTTATTTGGACATAGAGATGACTAAAAATGATTTAATTAATTAATTTTTAAAAATATTAGCTTCCCGCAATGGATTGAATATTTTAAAAAACTAGTCCTTTACCACAGGTTGAAATACTACTGTAGGACTCTTGTTTCTCAAACTTCAGGGGCTATATCCTCTCCTCAGGGTTTTGCCATATCTGTACATTAATTTTATCATTTATTCAATAAATAGGGTGCCTGCTTCTCCCTCTCAAATAAATAAATAAAATCTCTTAAAAATTAAAAAATAACTTTCATAATAGAAAATCGCTTTTATTTAAATAAATTTATTTTAATATTTAATTTTTTTAAGATTTTACTTTTAAGTAATCTTTATACCCAGCATGGGGTTTGAACTCACTTTGAACCTTGAGATCAAGAGTCACATGCCTTTCCAAGCCAGGCAGGCACCCCAATAAATAAATAAATAAATTCATTAATTAATTTAAGAGAGAGTGTGCACACACAGTGGGGGGCAGAGCAGAGGCAGAGGGAGAAGCAGACTCCCCACTGAGCAGGGAGCCTGATGTGAGCTCAATCCCAAGGACCCCGGGATCATGGCCTGAGCTGAAGGCAGATGCTTAACTGACTGAGCCACCTGGGCAGCCTTAAATTTATTTTTAAATGATACTACGTCATCACGATAAGCATTGTATCACTTTTGTAAATGAAAAATAACTACAACACTATGAAAACAAAGGGATGCTCCTAAATTTAAGATAATAGTAAAATAACAATCTTCAAGGAATGACATAGCTAACTGGTTTGCTAAAGGGCATGCCTGAAAATAAGAAAAAAGACTCTTTTTTTTTTTTATTGTTATCACTCAACCGAAAATGAATGTCAGTACTCAATATTTTCTAGTTTGAGACAAAGATGAGCTGAATATCTGAAAGGTATTTCTTGGACTTCTTAGGTAAGGTCGGATACTGATAATTAATTCCTACTCAAAACGATGTTCAACAAATTTCATTGTCCCCGTGAACTCCCCAGTCTTCTGAATGGGTCAGGTTATTTGGTAAAACCAGAAGAGCAATTTACAGAGGATTTCCTTTTCCTGCATCGTTGCCATCTGCTCTGAAAAAACATTTATAAAAACCTTTTGTCAAATGGCCTTCTCATAATTTTGAGAGTGTGTTCAGCAACTTTGTTCAGATGAAATCTCCAAAGAAACTACACGTTTTTCAACGAGCATCGTCAGCTGAACGAGTGCAGTTTCTGACTTTGTTCCCAGGATCCCGAGCTTATCATGCCTTATACATAGAAAATACAATGGCTACCATTTACTGCACTCATTTTTCAATTAAAAAAAAAACAACAACAATTCTCGTTTATTTGTTTATTTATTTGAGAGAGAGAAAGAGAGAGTGTGTGAGCAAGTGGGAGGCAGGGTAGAGGGACTCTGAGATCATGACCTGAGCTGAAATCAGGAGTCAGACACTTGACCAGCTGAGCCATCCAGCTGCCCCTATAGTTATTTATTTTTTAAAGATTTTCTTTTTTGGGGGCGCATGGGTGGCTCAGTCATTAAGCGTCTGCCTTCATCTCAGGTCATGATCCCAGGGTCCTGGGATGGAGTCCCACATCGGGCTCCCTGCTCAGCAGGAATCTACTTCTCCCTCTCCCACTTCCCCTGCTTGTGTTCCCTCTCCCACTGTGTCTCTTTTTCAAATAAATAAATAAAATCTTAAAAAAAAAAAAAAAGATTTTCTTTTTTAAGAAATCTCTATACCTGTGTGGGGCTTGACCTCACATCCCCAAGATCAAGAGTCACGTGCTCCACTGACTAAGCCAGCCAGAAGCCCCAACTGCATTCTAATGATGGGCTGGGCACTTTGTTAAGTGGCTAGTAGACATCTATATAGAACAGAGAAAGAGCTGGCATCTCTATATTATATAATGTCATTTTATGTATATGTTACATATAACAGGATTGTACATATTACCAATAGATATATAAATGAGATTATATATTATATATTAAATGCTATAATATGTATGTGATCTATTTAAAAATCTCATTTAATTGTCTCTCAGTGGAAACTCCAGGCTCCAAGAGATGTACTGACCTCGTTCATTCAGTAGCCAACAAACACGTATTGACTACTGACTGCCTACTGTGTGCCAGGCACCATCTGGGCATTGAGATAACAGAAAAGCACAGAGTAGACGTAGTCAGGTCATCTGCATTTAATGACGGTTGTGGGAAGATGGGAGAATAAGCAAGATAATTTCTGATAGTAACAAGCCTTGAAGAAAGTGATGTACCAGAGATGTGTTGGGGGAGGTCTGGGTAAAGAGAGGCAGGGCCTGGTTACACAAGTCTTGCCTGGAAAGGAACAGTTGAGCAGAGACTGAATGGTGAGAAGCAATCAGCCTTCCGAAGACTGGGAAGGAGCATTCCAGGCGTAAAAAACAGCTATTGCAAAGCCCCTTAAGACAAGAACAAGCTTGGCATGTTGAGGGAAAACAAAGAATGTATGGCTAGAATCGATGGGGAACGTTCTATCTCGTGTTACATAAGGCCTCGCCGCTACGTTGAGGAGTCTGGAAGTTATTCTCGGCAATGAAAAACATTTGGAAGGTTTTAATTAGGGGAGCGACATAATCTGATTTCATTTCAAAAATATCCTTCGGGTGCTGTGTGAAGAATAACGTATAAAGGGCAAAAGAAGGAAAAGACACCAAGTTAGAAGCTTGTCTGTTGGTCCAACAGGATGGGATGGCAGGTGAACCAGAACGGCGGCCGAGAGAATGGGGTGGGTTTGGGGATGGAGTGGACTGGACACACTGACCTGTGTGGGAAGACTCAGGGAAAGGCAGAAGAAACAGGAAAGACTCCTTGGTTTTGGTATGAACAGGTTTCCTCTGGTTTCATAGCTAGTAAGAGGCAGAGCTACATTAACCCCGAGGTCTGGTTCAAAGCCACACTCCACCCACTTCTTTTTTTCTGGTGACTGCTGAATTGAAGCCCAGTGCTACGGCAGCCCATCACCCCCCAGCCATGTAATCCCAACTCCCAGTGCTGGGGTTTGGTAATGCCCTGGACCTTGGGCTGCACCGGGTACAGATGTCAGAGTGAACAGAGAGAAAGGAGTCTGGGCTGTGTAGCAAAAAAGGGTTACCCCTGGAGGCGTGGGGTCAGACAGAGACCTCTACCTGTGCCCACCCCATCCTTATTTCCCTACAATTCTCACCATGTAACCCCACCCTCCTTCCCAACCTTTGAGGTCTCCCGGGACAGGATCTCCCTCTGTCTGGGCCCACACACTATATAAAGTCATGTTACCATCTCGGAGGCCACCAGGGGCCTACCCACCACTTTAGGGCTCATGGCTCTAGGCCATTCCTTCCACCTCATGTGAAAGAGATGAAGGGGAAGCAACAGAAAGTGGTATTAGAGAAGAAGAAGAGGAAGTTTCAAATGCAGGAGAATAGTTTCTGGTGTCAACCATGACAGAGAGGTCCTGTGGTCTGGGAACTGAAACAGGTCACTGAATCTGGCTAATGGGAGAGACGCTTCAGGGAGAGAGACAGGCAAAATCGTATTATGGGGAGGAAGAGGTTACAACAACCAAGCAGCCAGACATGAGTATAAATGAGGCTTTCAGGAATCTGAAAGGAAGATCTGTAGCTCAAGAGGAAAGCAGAACTAAGAAGAATAATTGTAATATAGGGCATGGATGAAAGCACTTTTAAAGTGTTATATGAAGAGAAGGGTTATTAATATTTGACCTTATCATATGCTACCTTTCACTTCTTTTTCCCTCAGTGCCATATTTCCCTAAGCAAATTCTTCTTCTTCTTCTTTTCTTTAATATTTTTCCTGAAGTAATCTCTACACCCAACGTGGGGCTCGACCCCTCAACCTTGACACCAAAAGTTGCACACTCCACCAACTCGGCTTGCCAGGCCTTCCTTCCTATGCCAATTCCAAATGAAATAATAAATTGTGTCTAATACTTCTTGGTGTCACCAACACAATATCCTACACAGAGAGATCAGTGAAAACTTATTTAATAAATTTATTTACTTTTTAAGTAGGCTCTGTGCCCAGTGCAGAGCCTAATGCAGGGCTTGAACTCCAACCCCGAGATTGTGACCTGAGCGGAGATCGAGAGCCACCCAGGCGCCCCAGATCAGTAAACGTATAGTCAAAATACACGGAATTTCTAGGAGCGCGTCACACACACATACACATTTCTCGATTAGTTTACTATACTGTGTGTATATTACTGGAGGATAATCACTTGAGAATAGATAATACTAAGTCCTATGCTTCCTTGTATTTCTCGTACCTACCCCAGAGCCTTGAACATAATAGGTACTCAATTAACACTCATTCATAGATTTCAATTATGTGTATGAGCTATCCTCACTTCAAATGGCCGTTCTCACTTCAAATGGCAAATCGTCTTTCGGCAATAACCAAAATTACAATGTAATTACATTAAACTGTGTTCAAATATATGGATTATTTTACCCCTTTCCCAATGCAATCCAGATGTGAGACTTCCCCTAATTAAACTACCCCTTTATCAAAGTTCCATTAATCTCCTGGAGGTACCACCGTGCTCATTAACTAAATGTCAGGTAGGTACAGGAGCTACTTTGGATTTCATTTAATAAACCAGAGCAATTTAAAGTAATTACTCATATCTTGAGAAAAGAAGCTAATGTGTAGCCAGTTTAACCTGCTGGAGATCCGTGGGTGAGAAGAGCCCAGAAAGTGAGGGGGTTAGAAGTAGGAACCTTATTTCTATTGCCAAGGGAATTAAGGGAATCAAGCAATTATTTACCCTAAATAAAAGGACAGAGTCGACTTTAGGAAAACTTTAAAAAGCCACTTCCCGGGCGCCTGGCTGGCTCAGTCGGAGGAGAGTATGATTCTTGATCTTATGGTTGTGAGTTCGAGCCCTACCTTGGGTAGAGAGATTACTTAAAAGTAAAACCTTAGGGGCGCCTGGGTGGCTCAGTGAGTTAAAGCCTCTGCTTTCAGCTCAGGTCATGATCTCAGGGTCGTGGGATGGAGCCCCTAATCGGGCTCTCTGCTCAGCAGGGAACCTGCTTCCCCTTCTCTCTCTCCCTGCCTCTCTGTCTACCTGTGATCTCTGTCTGTCAAATAAATAAATAAAATCTTTTAAAAAAATAAATATAAAACCTTAAAATAAATAATTAAATAAAAAGTATTTCAAAAGTTTGTAGGATGTTTAAAAATGCGAAATTGCCCAATTTACTGCCTAGCTATAGCTTATGTATCTGAAAATTTACCTTAGTTAACTCTCTGAACTACAGTCTCCCTTTGAATCTAATTTCCCACATTATTGTGATTTACTTCCCAGACTTGTGAGCACTGGCTTTATGACATTTGCAATAATAAAGAAATAAGTTATAAAATGTATGTCTTTCCACATAGCAATTTTCAATATACGGATTAACATTTAGACTTATATTAACTCTGAACACTTATACATTATTTGATAGACTTAAAAATGCCTTTTTTTTTAATTTATTTAATTATTTGTCAGAGAGAGAGAGGGAGAGAGAGCAAGCACAGGCAGACAGAATGGCAGGCAGAGGCAGAGGGAGAAGCAGGCTCCCCGATGAGCAAGGAGCCCGATGTGGGACTCGATCCCAGGACGCTGGGATCATGACCTGAGCCAAAGGCAGCTGCTTAACCAACTGAGCCACCCAGGCGTCCCCTTAAAAATGCTTTTAAGAAAGGAGTGAAATTGGGCTACTTTTGTTAATGTGCTAGTCAATATCATAGACTAGATATTAGAATAATCAGGAAAATTACAGATACTTCTGTATTATTACACAAAAAATAATTTACATAAATTAATGACTTTATATACATTAATTTATATAGTTTAATTGATTACATAAATTAATGACTACCACAACCTACAAAGTTATCGTAATTGAAGAATTGAGCAGTGACCAAATTTTTAGGTGTTTAGTTTCTATGATCTAGATTATCTGAAGGCCAAATGATGTGTTTCCCTCATCTGAAAATGGCATTATCTGTTAACCTTTAAGCTATTCAAAGAAGGGAAAGCTAATCAATTTGTACTCAACATTTACTATATCCAGATACTTTTATTTTATTTTATTACTTTTTTTTAAAGTAGGCTCCACACTCGACGTGGGGCTGGAGCTCCCCACCCAGAGTTCAAGAGTCATACTCTCCACGGAGCCCCCACTGGTGCTGCCTGGTACTCACTCAGATTCTCACAATACACTTCTAAGGCAAATACAACCCTCTTGCAGATGAGGGAAATGAATTTCCAAAGTATAAGTAACTCATCCAAGAGCAAACAACCAGAGGAGCCTTGGTTGGTTGGTTGTTTTTTTACCAGCATCCAGGTTTTATCAACACAAGGGAAGAGTCTTCAATTAAACAAATCAAATAAAAGAAAAATCATGTTTCCACTATAATCGAAATATCCATATTCCCACCAAACCATGACCTCAAAAAGTCACTTGTAGATACTTTTAATTTTTTTTCCTTTTTCTCAAAAAAAGTTGCTAAACTGGGGTGCCTGGGTGGCTCCGTCGTTAAGCATCTACCTTCAGCTCAGGGCATGATCCCAGGGTCCTGGGATCGAGTCCCACGTCAGGCTTCCTGCTCAGCAGAGAGCCTACTTCTCCCATTCCCACTCTCCTTGCTTGTGTTCCCTCTCTCGCTCTCTCTCACTGTCAAATAAATTTTAAAAATCTTTTAAAAAAAAAGTTGCTAAACTTATTTTCTGTCTTAGCTCGTTGCCTCGTTCATGCTGCGTTCAGTGAGCGTGTATTAACTAATGGCCTTTTCAGGGCGGGGCACTTACAGGAATGGGTAAGACACGGTGGCTCCCCTGAAGATTTTGTGGGGAGCTGAAAAGACAGGCAAACAGATGGCTACAAAACAAGGGCTTTGATAGTGATGGGGTGGAAGGGATCACATCAGAGGTGGCTTAAACCAGACTGGTGTGGGGTTCTGCCACGGAAGAAAGCCCGTGCCACCTCCTAAGGCAAGAGTGTTAGCCCCATGGAGAATGAGACAAAGGGGCTATCAGGAAGTCAGGAAGCCAGGAGACCATATATCAGAAGCACAAAAGTGAGAGAGCCTGGGATATTCAGGTAACTGAAAACATGTTACGACTGCTGGAATGTAGAATACTGACGTGGGGAGCAAAGGAGGAAGGAGGGATGGTTAATAAAGCAGCGGGAAGCTGAGCTGGGTTCAGGATCCAAGAATCCTGTAAACCTGCTAGAGCATTCAAGCCCTCCTGAAGGAGATGCAAAGAGGTAGGAAGGGATTCCAAGCATGGGAGTGAAATATTGGATCTATACGCAGGAGACGGTGTGATGAATGGATTGAAGGGAAACTAGACCGGACAACAGTCCAAAGGGTGCCACAACGTCCAAGGCTGGAAAATGATAGGTCCTTGACTGCGGGAGTGACCACAGGCTTGGGGTGAAAGGTAAATTCCAGAGACATCAAGAGGGCAGGCTGGAGAAGACGTGGTGACTCACGGGACATTGGAGTAAAGGAGGGCTGAAGAAGGAATCTAGAATAGTTCTTTTCAAGGAGTCACACCGTGGGGTGCCTGGCTGGCTCGGCCGGTATGGTGTGCGAATTTTGGTCTTGGGGTTGTGAGTTCAAGCCCCATGTTGGGTGTAGAGATTACTTAATGAATTAATTTTTTTTAAAAAGGAGCTGTATCAGTGAGTGGAGCCTAGTGTCCTTCATCAAAATGAATGACTAGTAGAGAAAGAGCCGGGTTTTTTTGTTTGTTTGTTTTTAGGGGATTTTTTTAATGATTAATTTTTTTTTTAAACTAAGGTTTATCCTTAAATGTACAACAGAACCTAAGACAACACTTCCTTCTAACTATACATGGCAACAGAGGATGTGACAGGGAATCCAGATGTTTAAACAGGAATGCGATCAAGGATCACCAAGTCTCAGGCACAAGGAACAGCTTACTTTTCCTAGATGCCTTAATTCCACCTGTGGCCAGGGGACCCGTCCCCTTGGCCTTCGCTTTTAGCTCCTTGGGTGTCCTCTGCTCATCTTTCTGTTTCTGCTTGAATGCCTTATCTTCTTTGTCCATCTCCTTGGCCTGCTTCTTGGGTGTCTTCTTGCCATCTTTGTGGCCAGATGTGGCAGCTGCTACTCCGTGTCTCATTTTTAAAACCAGGAAAGTGAAGAAGGCCATGTTGGTTGGATGCTCCTACTCACCAGAGGAGGTTGGGGGGGCAATGAGAAGAGAGAGGCACAGATCACCAATAGGTAAGGTGTGGTCAGCAGCAGAAGAGCCCACCAGAAGCAAACACGGCCGAAGGGACACCGAGGAGAATCTGACATCCTAGAAGCCAACGGAGGAGAGAGTTCAAGGAGGACACAAAATACTTCCTGGAAGGCCAGTCAGATCAAGGTCAAACAGCACACAATGGATTTAGCAACAAAGAGGACATTGACTAACAAGGTGAGAGGTGGGTCCCTGGAAATGTGGGGAATGGAAGCCAGAAGAAAGCTCTCATCTCATGGAATTTCCTGAGGGAAACAAAGAATCATCAACAACACTTATTTGCGAAAGGCTTTGTGCCAATGATACAGTTTAAACTTTTCTCGAGCACTTTCATTTAGTTGGCAATTAAATAAGCAAAGTACTTGTGCATACCTTTTCCTTAATTACTGCTTTCATAATCTATTCACGTTCATGTACTGACAGGCTCATCTGTAAAATGGGTTTGCTGAAGCATCAGATTCAAGCTGGGCTTGTGTGCGAAAGTTGTTGTTAACTCCAACCAGCAGCACGGTTTCTGTATATGGAATACGATGAGCAAAAAAACCTAGAACGTGATCCCACACCTACCACGGAGATCGATTTAAAGCTAAGTCCTGGGGCACCTGGGTGGCTCAGTCGGTTAGGCACCTGACTTTAGCTTAGGTCATGATCTTGGGGTCCTGGGATCTCACCCCACCTTGGGCTTTCCTGCTCAGTGGGGAGTCTGCTTATCTCTCCTCTCTGCCCCCACTCCCTCTACCCCCTCAAATAAATAAAATCTTTTAAAAATAAAGCTAAGTCCTAAAATGTTCTGTCTCCCATATGTACATACATCTTAGAAAATTATTTTAATAGAATTTACTTTTTAAAGTATTGTTGCCAGAGGTTAGAATGTACCCATAATGTATAGTGAATCATACTGTATTAGGTTAATCATACTGTATTTCTTAAAAAACATTTTATTTTCAAAAGATCATATTTTTAAGTAATCTCCACACCCCACAAGGGTCTCAAACTCACGACCCTGAGATCAAAAGTTGCACGCTCCACCCACTGAGCCAGCCAGGCCCCCCCTTGTATTGGGGTTTTATTGGTAGAGTCTTTCAGAGAATGTGATTTATTAAAAAACATGGTTAAATCAGGGTAATAATGGTCCTCACCTCTTACATTGTTTCAAGGACTTCTTCCTCTTAGTTTATTTATCTATCCTTTTAAATAGTGAGGATGGGGAACCTGGGTGGCTCAATAGGTTAAGCATGGACTCTTGATTTCAGCTCAGGTCATGATCTCAGGGTCATAATACTGAGCCCCATGGCAGTCTCTGATCTGGACACAGAGCCTGCTTAAGAGTCTCTCTCTCCCTCTACCCCTCCCCCTCTTCTCTCTCTCTCTCTCTCTCTCTCCCTCTCTAAAAACAAAAGCAAGTAATGAGGGCACATAGAATTAATTTTTCTTGCCTTAATAATGTTCCATGACACTATTTTAAGTGTAACTACGTTTATAAATTTCATTAATATATTTTTTAAAGATTTTATTTATTTACTTGAGAAAGAGAGATTGAGAGAATGAGTGGGAGGAGGGGCAAAGGGAGCTACAGCATGTAGTCAAAATCAATCTTTCTTCAATGTCTAAAAAAGGCTACTCTGCTCCAACACAAGTGTAGCATTGAATTTTAAAAGAAAGAAAAAAACTGGAAAAAAATTACTTCAGAATCTTTCAATTAAATTCACACTATTCTGCATGATTTTTGACCCACCATTTTAAATTATAACACCTGAAGAGGAAAAGGTTATATTAATTCCAGTAAGGAGGAGAACATAGCTGAATTAAGAATAAAGAATTTTAAAAAATAATAGATTTTTTCCCTTGTTTAGAGATTTTAATTAATTTTGAAATAATTGAATTTCCCTTCCACATTGGAGTTTGAATAAATTAGTATTTCTAAAGTAGAATTTGGATGCTCTTTCTGGACTTCTTCTCAGGAAAAGAATTCTTTAGTACAGTGGAAATAACAAGAAACCGTGGGAAAGAGACCCACAGAATCATAATTATCCCACAGAGAAAGAAAAAGGCTAAATGGAGTCCAAGGATACTCTTTTAGAGATGAGGAAAGCAGATTTCAAAATATCTGAAGATAGGTAACACGGGATGGACAGAGATTCAAAACCCAGAAATAGTGCAAGACCGCAGAGGACTAGCAACATTGGGATCATGTTGGGATTGTATTATTAGGACTTTTGTGGGGAAGAAAAGGTGCAGTCCGCCTCGAGCAGGATGGCTGCGAAGATTCTGGGTGCGCTCAGACTTTCAAAGGGCACGAGCGGAAGATGAAAGCGCGACACAACCAGGGACGACGGGCGTGGACCTTAAAGAGATTCACAGAGGTTTATGCCCAGACGACTCTGAAGCACATCCCTCAAAGGGAAAATTCTGTGGCTCAGAAATGAAGCCCGGGGAAGAAAGGCACAGGCCCATTGCATGGTCTGGAGAAAATACAGATTTCACTAACATTTTGTTTCCATTTTTACCACGAGGAGCCTTTACTCTGGAAAGACAAGTGCACGCTGGCTCAGCACAGCCAAGACTCCACGTCTCCCCAGGGCCTTCTCTGAGATGCCACCTTCCAGGGCCCCAGGGTACAGAGGACATCTCTCTGGCAATCAGGGCAGTAGGCAGAAAAGGACACACATTCTTATTCTCCCGAGAGGGAAGGGGAGGAGCAAGGTCAGCCACAGACCAAAGTGCTTTACATTACATTCCAGAAACATTCAAGAATTTCACTGGGATCATTGAGAAAATAATTCAGCAAACCCTTGGAGCCAAATTAGGTTTATAAAATCACTACATGCTGGCTTCTTTCTTTCTTTCTGTTTAAAGATTTTATTTACTTATTTGAGAGAGTGAGAGAGAGAGATCGCAAGCAGCAGGAGAGGGCAGAGGGAGAGGGAGAAGCAGAACCCCGCCAAGCAGGGATTTCCCCATGCAGGAATCGATTCCTAGACCCTGGGATCATGACCTGAGCCGAAGGCCGATGCTTAACTCACTGAGCCACCCAGATGCCCTTGTATGGTGTCCTTTAAATGTCTAGGTGTGCCCAATGGAAAAGACAGTTAGTTATGACCCATTGCATAGGTCAGTTCTACTTCTTATTATACCTGGGGCAAATGACTGAACCTGTCTGGACTTGATTTTCTATAAAGTGATTATCTATAAAATGGGGCTAATAACTATCTGGAAAGGCCAGTATTAAATGAAACTATAAATAAAAAGCACACGTTTACATAGTGCATTATGCATGTCATTGTTGATGCCGTAATAGATGAATAGTAATTTCATTTGCCACAGAGCAAACCAAGCAATAAGTTTCTGCATGAAAATGGGATTCCCCATCCGTACCAGTTAAGATTTTTGTCTGCAAAAAAACTGACAGGCAGACGAAAAGTGACCTGGTCAAAGGGAATTTGTTTTCCCCATGAAGCAAGGTCAGTTCACTGTGTCACGGCTGTGGGTCTGCAGCCCCACGGTGCTCTCGGGCTTTCTCTCATGGCCACAGGATAAGCCCCAGCAGCTGCTCCAAACAGGAAGGAAACAGGAATGGGCACTCATCAAAGGCCTCTCACCCATTATCCGGCAGGAAGATCGCTCTCACACCCCCTCCCTTCCCCTGCAGCCTCTCCCTTAGGTCATCTTGTGAGACACACTCCCCCGCCCAACTCCCTGACCTCCCTAAGGCAGCAAAACAGGTACTTGTCAACCAATTTTATGTATTTATTTATTTTTGTCATCCCATGTGAAGATTTACAAATATCTTTTTTTTTTTTTAAGATTTTATTTTTTTGAGACAGAGGAAAAAGCATGAGGATCGGGGGCAGAAGGAGAGAGAGAAGCAGGAAGCCCACTGAGCAGGGACTCCCTAGGACCCCAGGATCATGACCTGAGCCAAAGGCAGACACTTAGGTGACTGTGCCACCCAGGCATCCCAAATATATATATATATTTTCATTAAATATTTTATTCTTGGGCACCTGGGTGGCTCAGTCGGTTAATCATCTGTCTTTGGCTTGGATCTCGATCCCGGATTCCTGGGATCCAGTCCCGTGAGGGGCTCCCTGCTTAGCAGACAGTCTGCTTCTCCCTCTATCTCTCCCTCTGCTTGTGATCTCTCTCTCTCTCAAATAAATAGATGAAAAACCTTTAAAAAAATTTATTCTTAAGTAATTTCCACACCCAAGGTGGGACTTGAACTTACAACCCCTAGATCAAGAGTCACAAGCTCTACTGATTCAGCCAGCCAGGCACCCTAAGATTTACAAATGTTTCTTCAAAAATTGGGAAGCACTAAGCCAGATGGTCTCTCATGATTGCTTCTGGCCTCATGACTCACTCTTTTGTCCCTTGTGTTTCACACTTTCTTTCCCAGAAATCCCCCTGATCTCATCTCCCTGTTTTCTTCCTCTTCCATTAGATGGATCAAATGTCTTTCAAAATATCACCTTCCTTTTCTGGCAATGCAACAGGAGAACAGCAGTAGAAACAGTATGCCATAAGGGATTGCATAAGTGAGTGAGTGAGTGTGTGTGACTGTGAGCGTTGAGTGTGTGTGTGTGAATGTGTGTGTGTCTAGAGAATACAGACAGAGAAACTAGGTTTGCCTTTTAACTTCGTCCTGTTAGCTTTCAAACATAAAATTTAAAAAGTCTTCCACACCTTTCTGATCATTCCCAGGCTCGGCTCTCTCCCACCCTCCCCCATACCGCTCATCCTGGCCCCCTGCTCTCTGCTCCCCACTTCTCCCACCCTCAGAAAGCAGGAGATTAAAAAGATCTCCATCTGCTGAAGATGTAAAGCAGAAACCCTGAAAACCAGAAGCCCCCTCTCTATGGCCCAGTTTGCAGCACGCTGGAGCCGGCACTGCAGCTCCCTGCCTTTCACAGGGAGGACTTCTTTCTCCCTCACTTTGGGGCTCACTACCCAGCTGTCCCAGGCCCCCTGCATTCCAGAAAGATAACATGGAATCCCAAACAAGGAGCCTGCCCCACTCACCGCCAGTGGGGGCCGTGATCGTGGCATTGACTTGGACCGGTCAATGCTTAGGTACCAACGATGAAATAAGATGCTAATCATTCCACACCCGCCAAAATCACTATGAAATACAGTTTCGGTGGGATAAATGGTGGGTCCCATGAGCATCAGATAAGGATGGGGGCTCAGCAGGGGTATGAGAGGAAGTCTTGATTTCAGAGGGCAGGGAGCTCAAAGACAGCAGTAGCCTGACCAACCTCCAAGAAGTCGGGGTGACTTTAGGAAGGTTCGGGACTCACCAAACACATGGACGCTTTATGCCGAGTCTGCAAAGGTTGTTCACAAATCAGAGAACCGAGATGGCGGTTCACCTGAGCTCCTACCCAGGGAAGAAGCGTTGATAAGCTTAATTGGGACTCTTGCCCCAGAGAGGAACAGTCTCGGGCTTACCAGACCGTAGCCTGGGGCACGATTGGCTGTAGCATGGTGGTTAAGTGCTCTGTTTCCGAAGTCCTACTTCCTGAATTCAAATTCTGCCCTTACTGATCCTGGGTAAAGTCCCCAGCAGCTCCGGGAGAACCAAGTCCTGCAGATAATCCGGGCAAACACAGAGGACCTGCCCACCGGAACGCCAGTGTCAGCTTCCACTCTGGAGGTCCTCTCCTCCTGATGTAGATAACACTAAGACTTTCCACAAGTGCCCCAGGCTGCGAAGAAGCATGGGGGGTTGGGCATCCAGATAACGTTTTCAGGAAAAGTCCCCTTATCAGCATAGTAAATAGGAGGTCCTCAGACTTCAATTTCAGAAATGCTGCGAAGGCATTCCATGAGGGCATAATCCTATTAAATTAAGAAAACTTGGCTGAATGAAAATTTACAAAGGAATGTTACGTTCTGTGGAACTTCTTAAGTGTCTCTAAACTTAGCAATAACTCCTCACATTTGTGAGTTGCTTTTAGATATCAAGTGCGTGCCCACGTGTTTATTTAACGTCTGCCAAATTATCAGAAAATCCTACCTGCTGGGGGTGGCTGTTGCGTAGCATAGCAGAACTTTCTGGCTCTAGGTTTCCTTTCTTCATAGGGCTGACTTGGGAGAGTAACTTTCTTATTGTTAAACTGTTTTGGTGGCTGGACCATGGGCGGCCAAAATCCCCTTTGTCCTTGATGGGAACAGAGTATCACCCACAAAATACAACTTTCCCCTGAAATAGAACCTTTAAACAGGCGTGGTTTGTAAACCACCTGCATCAGAAACTTTTTATCTAAAGGCCCAGGTAGGCAGAGATCCAAATCCCACTTCAGCACAGTAAATCCCAATTTCTGGGCACAAGGACTAGAAATCTGGGTTTTTAACAAGCACCCTAGACAATTCTTAGACACTCTAACAATTAAGGACAATTGTGCCAATGTTGGAACTCAACTAAAAATAGTTAAATTCTGCCCAGCTCACTGATGGGCAAATGGCAAATAAATAAAATGCAGGCATATCAAAGAGACTCAAGTGTAAGGCCATTCCACCCAGCCAGCAAACCACATTCCAAGCCCACCCTAGGGATCCCAGGGTATGGGTTAGGAGGAGACAAGTGAGGTACTCATCCATGCACAAAACTTAAGGGGAAGCCACTCAGTAATCAAGATAACGAGTACCCCAATGCAATATTTTATTTTTTCCATGCAATATTTTCATAAGTCAAAACTAAAGTCAAGAAATCCATGATGAACAGAGTAACACATTTTTTTTTAAAAGATTTTATTTATTTATTTGACAGACAGAGATCGCAAGTAGACAGAGAGGCAGGCAGAGAGAGAGGGGAAGCAGGCTCCCCGCTGAGCAGAGAGCCCAATGCGGGGCTCGATCCCAGGACTCTGGGATCATGACCTGAGCCGAAGACAGAGGCTTTAATCCACTGAGCCACCCAAGCACTCAAGAGTAACACATTTTAATATAATATAATTTAATTTTCTTTTTTTTAAACCAAGCTCTATGCCCAGCGAAGGGCCAGAACTCACAACCCCAAGATCCAGAGTCCCACGCCATACCGACTGGGCCAGCTAGGTGCCCCAAAGTATCACATTTTTAAAAATAAAGACAGGATCTGTACCAACCAAGCTTTCCTTTTGCTGTTGGCTCTCATATGGCCCCTCTGGCCCACCAGGACTGCTCTTTACTTTCTGGGTCAGCACGCTGACCAGTCTAGCCTTTTATTGTACCCAGAGGTAGAGACCGGGAGGTGAACACCCACCCATCTCGTCCTCCTCTGAATGGTGTTGCCATTCAGAACGTCTGAGGTCAAACACCTCATTTCATTGCCTGGACACATTGCTCATTCCTTCAGAAATAAAAGCTAGATCAAGTTCTGTGGTCCTTAACCAAACAGAATTTTATTCCAGTGACAGGATTAACTTGCCGAAGACATACAGGCTCCTAAGAGCCTCGCCGACTCTGCCGATGCTCAATTTAAGGGACTCTCCGCAGCAATTACAATGGCCATATAGGTCCCTCCATGTGGTGTCACTCTGCCTCAGATGCCGCTTTCCGATAGACTCTTCTGGGTGTGTAAAATTTTAAATCCTTTATAAACATCAATGATTGGCATAATTGGTGTAATTATAGGTATCTAAAAAGCAGAAAATGCCTAGTAACAGCTGCCAATAGTTGGTTTCAGGAAACATGCAGTCACTTGTGGAGAGCCAAGCTCCGGTTTAAACGCTTGGGGAATATTACTTCCAGATGGACCGACTTGAATCAGAGATGGCACAGAGATAGAGAGAAAAGAGCTCCCTCCCCAGGGACTCCCCAGGGACTGAACCACTCGGGAATCAGGGGGTGGGACATGTTCTCTGAGGAGAGCATTCCCTGACTGATGAGTAGGAACAGGTTAGAGAACCACAGTGGGCACCAGCCACTTACGGTAGGGACCCCCAGAGATAAACAGTTTCAATTACCTTTGGTCAGGTCTGTCAACGTTGCACCACTGTTATGGCCGCTGTTCATGGCAGCCAAAAAGAGAAAACAACGGCAGTCCTCGAGTGCAAATGCCTGTCTTCTTACAAGTGCACCTGGAGGAAATGGGAATATCTTGCATTTTTCTACTCCCTAATTATTTCGGGCTGAGTTTCATCCATAACATGCTTGCGGGTTATTGAGAAGTTCTTTGAGCCAATTTTGTTAGTAATATGGGTTTACATGTATTAGGTAAAGGTATTTGGACATAATAGGTATCTGCAATGTTACAACATGGACCATAACACCCTCCCACTCTTTTGGAGAACATGTGGGTTTGGAAGGGGAAGGGAAAATTATTGGGAGATTCCCAAGGGCCCCGCTGTCAGCGAGCCTTTCAAAATGGCGACCAATTACTAACGTACAGCTGAAGATGTCCTGCCTTGTCTCCTGAATGTTCTCCCTTCACTTTGTCAAATTACTCACCCTTTTACGAGTGGACAGCTTTATTGAACTTAACTAGCATCGTGTTTTTAAAATTAAATATGTCTAGGGCTACCTGGGTGGCTCCGTGGGCTGGCATCTGACTCTGGATTTCAGCTCAGGTCGAGATCCCGGGGTCAGGAGTCTGCTTGAGGATTCTCTCTCTGTCTCTTCCTCTGACCCCCTCCCCCATATTCTCCCTCTCTAAAAATAAATAATCTTTTTTAAAAAATAAAATAAAATGTAAATATGTCTAGTTTAAAAAACTGAGAAGCACTTGATTTAAGTTTTAATCATACTGATGTACTTCTAATATCAACCTAAGAGTAGTACTAATGGAAAGACACTGGATTTTATTTTATTTTGAGGGGCCAGGGATTTTAATAACAATTTGGATAATAATAGTTAATTTGAGACTGTAGACCTCTGCTTTCTAGGATTATGTTAGAGTTGGGGGATTTGGTAGGATTAATCTAGTGCAATGGGTCAAATGGCCTCTAATGCTTCTTTGGAATCTAAAAAGTTACAAATTCTATGATCATGGGGTGCCTGGGTGGCTCAATCAGTTAAGGGTTTGACTCTTGATCTCAGGGTCTTGAGTTCAAGCCCCACCTTGGGCTCCTTGCTGGGTATAGAGCCTACCGAAAAAAAAAATTCTGTGATCAGTGACTTTATTTTACATCCCAAAGCATTTTTTCTCTTTCATTTTTTTTTAAGTAGAATTTTTATGTAAAATAGATGAAAGAGGAACTGTTCTGGTTACATGTTTATGTGTGATTTTCTTTGAGCACATCTGTTTCAAAGAGAAAGAAAGGGAGTAGTGAGTTTTGGGCTTCATGAGGACTAGATGGGATGAACAGTCTTTCTTATGTGTAAAGGCGTCTTATGTCCATCCCAAACTATCTTTTACCATTTGCCACACAGATGTCCCACCAGTAGAGTATAGTGCGATAAGATTGGCATCACAGAGCAAGAGTAAAACAAAACAGTGTTTAATAACATTGTGGTATTAGAGTCCATAAGTTTCTGGTCACTTCCAATTATTAAAGAGTCCATATAGGAACACCTGCATGGCTCCGTTGGTTAAGCTGCCACCTCCTGATTTTGGCTCAGGTCATGATCTCAGAATCTTGGGATTGAGTGCTGCATTGGGCTCTGCCTTCTGCATGGAGTCTTCTTGAGGGTTCTCTCTCCCTCTGCCCCTACCCCTGCTCAGGCTCACTCTCTTTCTAAAATCAATACAGAAATCTTTAACAACAACAACAACAAAAAAGTCCATAGAGTTTTCAGGATGCCTGGCTGGCTTAGTCCGTAGAGCATGTGACTCTTGATCTAGGGGCTTATGTTGGGCATACAGGTTACTTAAAAATAAAATGTTTTAAAATACTTAAAAATAAAATGTTTTAAAAAAAGGCAAGTCCATAATTTTAAAATTTACCCTCAGACTTGACTTAAATATCCTGTTCTCTTTCCCACTATTTGAGTAGCTTGAAATGTGAAAATGCTTTCTTCCCATGCCACTTCAAAATTTAGCTCCTCTAGTGTGTTGGGGGGTGAATGCAGCAAAGGAAACAATACAAATACTCGTTTGCATAACTGGCCACTGCCCTCTTACCCTCTCTGCTGATTCCAACTCAGCTGCCTAAACTCATGACCCAACAGAATGCCAATCCCACTTCTTACAGGCACCCTAATCCCTTGGAGAATCCCTCAGAACTTCCCATCACCTGGCTTTGGAACGGGACAAGATCTGCTGTGCTCCCCACAGGGATGTCTCAAGACTCTGATTCTTTTCCTTCCCTCTTCTGCTTACTTGGACTTGGCCGGTGGGGTGAGAAGGAGAGTACTACATTTGATAATTGGCTCCCAACACTGGACCCTGTCTTTAAGAATGTGTTATACTGGGGCACCTGGATGGCTCAGTCAGTTAAGCATCTGACTTTGGTCATGACCTTGGGGTCCTGGGATTGAGATCCACGTGCTTTCAGTAAAAAGTCTGCTGCTTCTCCCTGTGCCCCTCCCCTTCGTGTTCTCTATCAAATGAATAAATAAATCTTAAAAAAAAATAATGTGGTATACTTCATCCCACTGTTTATATCCTTGAGGCCTCCATGCCAAAAATAAGGCTACAGAGAAAAGACCTAGTATATTAAATAGATAAAAATCAAACTGTTTCAAGTGAGAATGATATGGATAGTAGACGAGGAAGGGTGATGCTCTGTGAACCTTGGGTTTACTCTCCCAGAATTCAGAGAGGACAAAGAAAGGTTGTAAAAGGAAGTATGAAGGCTTTCGGACCCTAGGAGCAAAGGCAGTAATAGAGGGGTGGGGTAAGTAGGAATGCAGAGTCCCATTTTAAAAGGGATTTTGAGGATAATACATGGAAAAAAGAACCAAGAACTTGGTATTGGGGGGGAGGTTGCCTGGGTGGCTCAGTCAGTTAAGCATCTGCCTTCTGCTGTGGTCGTGATCTCCCGGCCTGGGACCAAGCCCCATGACAGGCTGTCTGCTCAGTGGGGAGTCTGCTTCTCCCTCTCCCTCTGCCTCTCCCTGTGTCTGTGCTCTCTCTGTCTCTCTCCCTCTCAAATGAATAAATAAAATCTTAAAAAAAAAAAAAAGAATCTGGTATTGGGAGAATGTCAAGACACATAGGAAAACCAAGAGCATACCTGATCAGTATTAATATCCATACCTTCTTGATGTGAAATTCGGCAACCAAGGAACGGTGCTCACTAGATCCATGGACTTTAAATCGTGTTTCTTCCAGAACGCTCGTGAAATTTATAGTTCCTTTACAATCATGTGTTTCTTTGAAATAGAGCCCCATGATTTAGGTTACTTGAGCGAGCCTCTGTTTCTTGCAAACACAGAGCCTAAGGAGAGTAAAGCCAATAGCACAACAATGAGAACCAGCCTGGTGAGTTCTAATGAAAAAGAAAAAGACCCTATGCACTGGCACCATAGGGTGGGGATCAAGGCTCTTTCTGTGATTGTTGTGTTTCTTTAAATCAGGTATGTTATCAGAGACTTGTGATAGAAACATCATCTCAGAATGATTTACAGAGATTCCTGCTTACGTGTCAAAATAATCTATCCACCCTCTCTGGGGATAGGGGAAAGGATTGTTTTCAAAGTTTGGTTCAATTTTTATTTTTTTGAGTTTGTTTAATTTTTAATCTTAGACCTATCAGTGATTTTTTTTTTAAAGATTTTATTTATTTATTTGAGAGAGAGACAGCATGAGCGAGGAGAAGGTTGAGGGAGAAGCAGACTCCCCACGGAGCTGGGAGCCCGATGTGGGACTCGATCCCGGGACCCTGGGATCATGACCTGAGCCGAAGGCAGTCATCCAACCAACTGAGCCACCCAGGCATCCCCCTTTTTTTTTTTAATTTATCTCCAACACCCACTTATACCTAACCAGCTCCAGGATAGGAAACCCGTCATGAGCCTATGTTTCTGGCACGAAGACCTAGCAATTCCATTTCTGGGAGCTACCCAAGAAAAACTCCCCCATGTTTGCACAAATAGGTTGTTATAACACTCGAAACTGGAGATCCTCCTAAACCAATGTGTTTTAATCTACATGACTACAGGTATGTGTTCAGAGCACACTTACTACCATCTTGAGAGATTATTTGGGAAGAGTCTTTGGGCGACTCTATTTGGGAAATGCAAAGAACTTTTCACCTTCAGCAACACCTTCCCCGGGCCCCACACCCCAATTTTTTTCTGGGTGCTCACCCCCAACATAAATTAAAACTGTTAGCAAGTCCTCAAATGTATTAGCATCCCGTCTTTCAAATGACAGGCTTCTGGACCTACTCTGGCCAGGGGGAGGAACAAAGTGCAATGTGTTTTTAGACTAAAGTCCCACAACTTCCCAGGAACTTCAAATAAATTATTCAGTGTCTCAGGGGCTTGGCAAACAAGAGAGATAAAAGGGCCACATTGGGAGTGTGGGAAAGGGGAGGGAGAAAGCAGAGGCCAAGATGAAGGTCAGGAGTTCCTGAAGAGGTATTTTCACAGGTTTTAGGTGTTGGAGCTAGGGAAGTTAGGACAAGCGCTGGTAAGAAAGTGGCAATTAACCACCTATGCAACGGGAGCTAATTGATTGTTAAATAAGGCTCTGCCTTAGCTCTTACAAAAGCAGTGATATGCACCATACACTTCAGCCAATCATCGGGCTCCTGGGCTGGGCATTGACTATCTGAAGCATAATAGTGTTTTCAGTTGCCTCCTGTCTTTCAACTGCAGACTGTGTCAGGAAACAGCACATTTGTTATGTGTTTAAAAACTAGTCCAAAGAATTATGTATAAGGGAAGATATCTAGGGAACCAAGCAGGCTCAAGGACGATATTTCATTTGATTCTTCTGTCACGGCCTACCCTTAAAAAGAAAAACAAACCAAAAACCCACATCAAACTGAGTATCATTTGAATGTCTTATGTGTGATGCAAAGTATCGTTGCATATTGGCACACAGATGAGCTACAACGTTGCTCCAAAAAAATCTCCAAGGTAGAGGTAGGCCCTTCGAAAACCTTCCTGCTATGACCAGACTTTGGCCCTGCATGTCTGGCCGTCCTCCATAAACCAACTGCCCCGAATGGAAAGTGCCAAAAGAAAACAAAATGGTCGAAATTTACTATCACCTGTCCCCCCTGACACAGAGGCAGGGAGACACATGGTTAAGTAAGGCACAACCCGAAATGCCACAGGCTGGTCAGAGAGCCCCCAGGGAAATACCGCTGGGTGATGTGAGGGTTTTTGGTTTTTTTTTTCCTCCTTCTTCTTTTTAAGATCGAGAAGGAAAACAACACATGCAGGAAACCATAAAACCCTTCAAGTTAACTGTAGCCAACGGTCAATCTCATTAGGATATAATGGGTAGCTTGTGGCCCTCTCTATAAAGACTGAATGCGTTCCTCTGAATAATTTCCAATTTTCTCACTTGCTGGAATCTCTCTGCCTTTGAGGCAGCAAAGAGAAGTCTCGCTCTATTTATACCTTTCTCTTCTCCTCTGTCTCAGTTACTTCTTCCAATCTTCAGTCTCGGAGTTCATTTTTTTATCGGAGCACATTTGGTTGAAATGGAATATATGCAAATATTCAACCCAGCTCATCACTTAAATTTTTTTTTTAATTTTTTAAAAGATTTTATTTATTTATTTGACAGAGAGAGACACAGGGAGAGAGGGAACACAAGCAGGGGGAGTGGGAGAGGGAGAAGCAGGCTTCCCGCTGAGCATGCTGGTCTGGGTTCCAGGACCCTGGGATCATGACCTGAGCCAAAGGCAGGTGCCCAACGACAGACACTCAGGCGCCCCTGGCTCATCACTTAATCTAGCTCTTTCAACCAGGATAGTAGGAGAGCCTCTTTGCGAAGTGGATTGCCAGTCAGAGGGCTGACAGAATCTGGGCCCACAGGCCTAAGGCCTTGGTTAATGTCTGTTTCTCTGTTACTGAAGTGAAGACATCTAGTACTGAAATCAGAACTTGGCTCAAGAAGGGGTTTCCATGAGAGACTGTGGACTCTGAGAAACAAACTGAGGGCTTTGGAGGGGAGGGAGTGGGGGGTTGGGTGATCCCGGTGGTGGGTATTAGGGAGGGCACGTAATGCATGGAGCACTGGGTGTGGTGCATAAGCAATGAATGTGGAACACTGAAAAGAAATAAAATAAAATGGAAAAAAAGAAAAAGAAGGGGTTTCTGTGCCCTTTCTCTCACTTCTGACCTCCTGACCTCAGACCGGTCACTGAGCCACTCTGAACTCAATTTCTCCATATAAAGAAAGGGAGTAGTGATCCCTTGCAGCACACTTACTGGGAGAAGATGCGAAAATGCCATGGGGGCAGGGATTCTCAAATGTAGGGAACACTGCAAATATGGGGGGGGTTAATTAGGGCCCAACCTGAGTCTGGTCATCTTTATAATCTCTGCCTTTCACAAGAAGGTCCAGGTGATTCTGATGTAGGGGCTCATGGACCAGGCCGGAAGACACTGATTCTGGGGCATTTATTTTTAGGAACTTAGGGTCTTGTATGTTGCTGGCACTGTAGCAGGCTTGTGCAGGTGCTGTCTTTTCTATAACCACCCATACTGTAAGGAACTAGCATTGAATGAGCCCTTATGGTATCCTAGGCATTACACCGGTATTCTACACTGAGTAATTTTGCTCCATATTCACAATGGCCTTATGTGTCAGATAGCATTCTTCCTATTTAACAGAATACTCAGGTGTAAAGAGGCTGAGAAATTTGATCAGAGTCCCTGAGCTAGAATTCCCAGCCTGGTTTAAGTCCAGGGACCATACTGACCACAGCTGCTATAGTGAGCAGGCTAATACTTAAAAGCATTTTGGAAGCTCTTAAGGCCCCATTGAAACAATGTAAATGTGAAATCAACAGACAAGTCTTACAACATTTGTTATATGTAGCTGAACCAGGGAAGGCAGATCTGGGGACCCCAGAAGTAGTTAAGGCCTGCCTGGTTCCAGTCCTCCAAGACTTCCAGTGGAATGGGAGACCAGTTTGACTACATTGGGAGTTTTGGAGAACTGGAAAGGGAGGCTAAAGCCATCTTGTGAAAAGCCTCAAGGGGCAGCATGTGAATTTCGCATTCTTTCCTGGATAGAGGGGAATCTGGTAGATTTTGAGTCTGAAACACCATGCACCCCCTTCTCCACTTTGGTTTTTGAAAGACAGCCAGAGTAAAAGATCTAGAAATGCATCTGGAGAGAATTTTCCAGGATGGACAGGAGGGGTGAGGATAGATGTTGGCAAATATGGGTTAAAAAAGTAGTGTATAGGCCTCAAATGCTATGGGAAAAAAAGGAGGGGGGGCATAAAACAAAACCACAAGAAAAATAAAGCATACCAACTTTCCACCCTGAGACACCTGATCGGGTAAGATGGATTTGTATTTCTAGCAGAATTCTTAGTTTCCCTGGACACAAGATCTTTCCGATGCCTCCATGGAATCCTTAAATTATTCTGAATTTATGATTAAACATTCTGACCCCTAGCATTCCTCAAACCACCGTTTCTAATTCATGAGGATCCTATACGTACAGGAAATACTTAGTAACTTATGTTGCCTTTTACTTCCCAACCCTTTGCTTTCACTTTCTTCAGAATCCCCAAGCGTCCCCAGCACCCCCACCCTAGTCCCCAGAGCAGCTGGAGCACAGATCCAAGAAGCCATTTCAGGCACTCAGCCCACCCTATCGGCTTACACGCTCTGTTTTTTCTTGGCACTTATAGGTACTCAGCTAGGAAGTGACAAAATGGCATCAGCAAGTCTACTACTGGTTCACATTTCTGATGGAGCCAAAGGCCAGAAGCAGTGTATTTAGGGGAAAACGGTCTGATGGCCTTAAAAAGAAATCTGAAATTTATTCTTTTCTGCCAATCCAAATGTTCTGAAAGAAAGAGCCGTACTCAACTGGTTGGTTTTTCAGGTTTATGGTGCCTTATATCACCCAATGCATGAGGATTCCCTGTGAATGAGAAAACTGCTTCAGAGGAAAGTAGAATGTTTCTCCATCACCTGCTAGGAAGACACACACACTGAGGCCTTTATCTTTACAGCAACATTATCAAAGTTCTTCAAGAAAATATTCAAAGCCTCTGCCTTGACATGAAAAATAAGGGGGAAATACTCAGTTCTAGAAGGAGAACCCTCCAAAATAAAATGTAAAAAATGTATCACACTGGCTTCACTTAGGTCAAGGTTTTGATACTTTGGATCTGAAAAAAAAAAAAAAAAATTAAACAATCACACATTTTCGTTTAAGGACAAGGAACAAAAATTAAATTTAAGCACTTTGTAAAAAGTCCCCCGCCCCCCCCCCCCACCATTGCAAAGGTTTTTGAAGAGACACAAGTTGCCATGTTTTCTTAAGGTCTTCTTAAAAGACCTTAAGACCTTCTTACCATTGTAGAACACAAGTGCAATTAAAACTATGTTAGCAAAATACAAGGAAAAAAATTGGAAACTAGCAGCTGTAATAATTTTAAAGAGGTGAACTTATACTGAAACACAGCAGTTACACTATTCTGGAAGTAGAGATTACTGCTCTTCCTCGAGCAAAAAAATGTGCTTGTTTTGTACTAGTCTCCCCAAATCTCTTCTCCTTGGATGCAGGATACTCCCCTACCTACAAGCAGTCCTGAGGGTTAAAGATTATTTCCAAACACGTCTGCTCCTTAACCCCTTGTCTCCAGTGCTAAAAAACTAGAAGACGTAGGGAGCACACACCTTTAATTAACAAACGTTTGGACGTGAAGATGGGTTTTGTTAGTTAATGGCAAGAGTTAACCCTCCAAGTAAACAGGAAATTGCGCTACTTAGCAAGAGGCAGGTTCCAAACCAAGTCCTAATGGGCCTTTTTCCTCCATGCATACAGGCCTCAGGAATACAGCTGTGTCCGATGCATATAAAACGTATAAATCTCCCCTAGCTGAATGCGTGCTTCTCACTGAACCGGGGTGGGGGGTGGGGCTGGATTTCCTGTCGGTCCTCAGGGATCCCACTTCTCCAGGTCCTCCCTATTACTGCATTTCTCTCACATTAAGAACCCACAGAATGGGCATGGCACAAAATGGAGATCTTCTAGCACCGGGTGAACCTTTCTGCTTCGGAGGAAAAAATTTATACAACTTCTCCATTTCGAAATTAGCGATGGCTTCCTCCTCCACAATATATCGATCATTTAAAAGGCTTATTTGTTCTTGATCCGTGTAAAGCGATTCTAGCCACGGCTGGATAGTTAACTGTGGGGCCGGGGAAGGAGAAAGCAGTTTTAGGAACAGGAGGTTAAAACGCAGATCAGCCGGCCAGTTTTCATCTGTAAAGAACCCTCTCCGTGCTGCCCCTTCCCCCCTCTTTTTAAAATTTCAAGACAAAGGGCATTTATTTAAATGTGGTAAACTCTGAAAATTCCTAGAAAGCATGTAGAGTTGACACATACTCATTTCAGGGTCAGAGCTGGCCAAATCTGGCCAAGAGGAACTTGGTATTCCTCAGGAAGATAGCATTGAACAGGCTGCCCTTGGAGAAGTTACTGTTTCAGAGCTAAAGCAGATGGGAGAGCATCCACCCGGGACGAGGGCCCTCCCAATCTCGGGCTCTGGGCATAGAATAATGACAAAAGTCGAGATTTAGGGTTCAGTTCCAGCTGATTTTATTTCCTTCTCAAAAAAAGTTATTTACAGAAGGTATATATCAACAATCTGACAGGCAGTGAACTTGACATGATTAGCTGGCATGATTTTTTCTTTTTTCTTTTTTTTCCCCCAAACATTTTTTTTGTTTTTTTGTTTTTTTGTTTTTTTGTGGCCTTGAATTTTAAGACAAATATTCTACACGGCATATTGCACAGGATGGATGGCAAAAAAAAGTTTAAAAACAAAAACCCTTAACGGAACTGCCTTAGAAAGGCAGACGTCCTAGTGCCTGTCATGTTATATTAAACATACATACACACAATCTTTTTGCTTATTATAATACAGACTTAAATGTACAAAGATGTTTTCCACTTTTTTCAATCTTTAAACACAACAGCTATAAACCTGAACACATATGCTATCATCATGCCATAAGACTAAAACAATTATATTTAGCGACAAGTAGAAAGGATTAAATAGTCAAATACAAGAATGAAAAACGCAGTACATAGTGTCGCGAACTCAAATCGGCATTTAGATAGATCCAGTGGTTTAAACGGCACGTTTTTGCTTATAAAAAAAGTGCAAAAAAGATGTGGTTTACAAGTTAAAGCTACAGGATCCCTTTTTGCTGTAAATGCACCAGTTTTAAAGCCTCTGGACAGAACGGTATTTTATTTAAAAAATTTGTCTTTTCTTAAAAGCCTAACAGTGTTTGGCTAATTCTCCTCCCCTTTTTGTAAGACTGGGGTCGAAGGGTGGACACTGGTGGCAGGTTAAGGGATACTGTCACTTTAAGAAGCCTGCAGATTGAAGTGTAAACATGGAGAAATTAGGGGCTGATTTTTTAAACTGTGTGAGATATTAACCAGCCGCCCTATTATAAAATCAGGAAATCCAAACAGCGATTTACACCGATTAACACCCCCTTTATATATTTTTTACAAAAATACACTGAGAAAATAATCAAACGTTTTCATCTCTCTTGTCTTTTTTTGTTTTTTAAAAGTGTCAAAAGTCTACATTTAAATATAAAAAATTAAAAGTTAAAACTCTAGCCCTTCAGTGAAGGAGACGTAAAATGGCGTGGGTATCAACAAACTACCAAAAAAAAAAAAAAAAAAATAATAAAATAAAATAAAGAAAAAGAACAAAAGAAAAAAAAAGGAAGGAAGAAATAAAGGAAGTCAAAAAAGAAAGAAAAGAAAGTAAACCAAAGATTAAAGTAAAAAAGGGACAAAATAAGAAAAAAAAATGTTTGGCCAGTATAAATACGTCCACATATAAAATGGCATCTGATTACATTTACAAGGAAAAAAAAATACGAGGATGAAGCATCGGTGAGGGAAAAAAACACGTCTTCTCATTTACACCTATAAGGAATAAACACATACACACTGAGAAAAAATTTGGTCCTGAATTGTTTTTTTTTTTTCTTAAAGTCCAGCACAGATTTGAGTTGCGTTTGAATCCTTTAAAGAGTTAAGAATGAAAAAAAGCTGGTGATAATTTTGTTGTAGGAATCAAACATAGCGCCATCTATCTGCTTTTTATATTATCCTACACTATTTTAAAAACTGCTCAACAGTCTTATACAGAAATCTTTAAAAGATAGACAGGATAACATGCTATATTAACCCCACCAGTGAAATAATCCAACACCATCACGATTCCGATTTTAAGAGAAGAAAAAAACCTCTTTTTTCCCCCCCCGCCCGAAACCACTCGCCCCTGCACGGCCCCCGGCACCACATCAAACAGTCCGCTCTCCTGCACGCCCGCGGGCCGCGGAGTCTCACCTCACTGATTTCGGGGGTGCGGGGGCCGCCAGGACGCGCCACCTGCCCCCGAACGTGCAAATCCGTCCTAGTTCCTCCGCGGCCCCCCCTGCGCCCCGCCCCGCGCCCCTCGCCGGGCTCCCCACGGGGCTCTCCGGGCACTCGGCATCTCCTCCTCCGGCTCCGAGGGTGGGGGGCGGTGGGGTGCAAGGGAAAAAAAAAATAGAAAAAAAAAAAAAAAAGGAAGGAAGAGGAAAGGAAGGGAAAAAGTAAGAAAAACCCAACAAAACGGGAATCCGCCAGCGTGGAGTCTCTCTGTCCCGGCGCTCGAGCCTACACCCCCCCCCCCAAAATCTGCCGTCCGTCCAATTCCACGCCCGGAGCTTTCTGTCTTCTTGGGGGGGAGGGGATGGCGGGGGCTGCTGAGAACTCAATCCCCAGGGGCGCGTTGGGTTTCTTTCTTTTCTTTCTTTTTTTTTCCCCCTCCTCTCTTGACCAAGAAATGAGATAAAATAAAACAAAAACAGCAAGGGGGAGGGCGATGAAAAAAGGGACGAGATTCCTTCAGTCTCTAGAAAAAACTACCAAGTCGGCTTCTTGCTGGGGGTGCAGCAGACAAGTCCGGAAGCTCGTTGGAATGGGGGGGGGGGTCTCTTCGGGCAGAGGGGAGGAAACTCCAAGTAGCTTTTTTTGCCATCAACAACAACATCAAGAACAACAATAAAAGGTCGCCCCTCGTCTCCCCGCCGCCTCCTCCGCGTCCCCGCGGCCGGGGAGGTGGGGGATGGGAGCGCGGGTCCCCAAAACACCGCCGCGCTCCTCGCAAGCCGGCCCCACTCACATTTTTTTTCCTTTTCTTTTTTTTTTTTTTCCTCTTTTCTCTTCCAACTCTTTCTCTGTCTTTTCTCTCTTCTTCTTCTTCGTCTAAATCTTCTTCTTTTTTTTCTTCTTCCCTCTCTTGCCCCCGGCCCTCTTCTCCCAGCCCGCGCGCGCGCCCGTCAGTAGGTGAAGACCAGGTTGGAGATGCTGGACTCGAGCCAGTCTCCCGAGATCATCTCGCTCACCTCGGGCGTGCAGTAGTCCGGGAACTCGAAGTGCGAGCCGGAGCCGGGCTCCAAGTTAAAATCCAGGTCCCGGTCCAGCGCCGACGACGAGCTGAAGCTGCCCAGGGACATGCTCTCAAAGTTTGAGCTGGGGTTCAGGTCGAGCAGGTCGTCTTCGAACTCGTCGTCGGAGGACGAGGAGCCCGACGACGAGGACGAGGACGAGTGGGACGAGGCCGACGAGGACGCGTGCGAGGGCGCGCTGGACGGCGCGGGCGAGGCGGCGCGCAGGCTGGCGTAACTGCGGTGGTCGGCGGGCGAGCGGCCGGCGGCGGGCGACGAGGCGGCGCTGCTGCGGCCGCTCAGGCTCGGCCCGTCGGGCGAGCAGCCCGCGCCGCCCTCCTCGTACAGGCCCAGGGGGTCGCTGGGGTCGGCGCCCGCGCCCACGCCACCCGCGGGCGAGGAGGACGCGCCCAGGCCGCCGAACAGGTAGACGCGTTTCACCTTCTTGTCGGCCAGGGGTTTGCCTGGGGCCGCGAGGCCGGCCGAGGAGGCGGAGGCGGCCGCGGAGACCGAGCCCGCCGCCGCCGCCGCCGCCGCCGCCGCGCTGGGAGTCCGCGCCTTGTACAGCGAGTGGTGGTCGGCGGCGGCGCCCAGGGGCAGTAGGGCCTGCTCGGCCGCGAAGGAGGGCGCGGCGCCCGCGGCCGCCGCCTTCCCGCCGCCGCCCGCCAGGATGAGCTTGGCGTGCGGTTTGCTGACCCCGCCGCCCGCGCCGCCCGCCACTTTGGAGCCGCAGCTCTTTTTCTGCGCGGGTTTGGAGTTGGCGCCGCCGCCGCCCGCGCCGCCGCCCCCCGCGTTGCCGCTCCCGCCCCCGCCGCCGCCCCCGTGGCCGCCCCCGCCACCGACCTTGTCGCCCTTCTCCCCCGGCTTGGAGGAGGCGGCGGCCGAGGCGCCGGAGCTGGCGTTCCCGGACTTCACCTTCTTCCTGGGCCGGTACTTGTAGTCGGGGTAGTCAGCCATGTGCTTGAGGCGCAGCCGCTCCGCCTCCCGGATGAAGGGGATCTTGTCGCTGTCTTTGAGCAGCTTCCAGCGTTTGCCCAGCCGCTTGGAGATCTCGGCGTTGTGCATGTCGGGCGACTGCTCCATGATCTTGCGCCGCTCGATCTGCGACCACACCATGAAGGCGTTCATGGGCCGCTTGATGTGGCCGCTCGGCGTCTTGCACCAGCTCGGGTCGTCGGCCTTGCCGCCCGTGGACGCGGTGGAGCCGGGCGTGGGGGAGGAGGCGATGCCCAGCTCCAGGCCGGCGCCCGAGTCCGAGCTCTCGCCGGCCAGCAGCGCTTCCGTGTTCTCGGCGTTGTTGGTTTGCTGCACCATGGCCCCGGCTCGGCGGGCGCCCACGCGCGCTCACACCCTCGCGGCGGCCGCCGCGGCGCGATCGCCGGGCCCTCCCGGCTCCCCGGGCCAAGCACACGCCGAGCGGGAGGACGCGCGCGGCGGCCGTGCGGGCCCCTCCACTACTCGCCGGGGCGGTGCTGGGCGCAGGGAGAAAAGTCTCCAAAGGGTGCGGGCAAGGAGCGCTCTGCCTCTTGCAGAGCAGTTATAGTTCCCAGGCTGGAGAGTCTCCTCTCCCTCCCTCTGCTGCTCGCTCTCGCTCGCTCTCTCACCGCGCCGCAGTTTGCTCTGTCTCTCGGCTCTGAGTCTGGAGACCGTGCTAAAGTGGAGAGGAGTTTCTTGAATGCTGGCTGCTGAAGCTTCCAGTGCAAGTTTCTCGCCGCCTCCCAGGCAAGTCTTTTTTTTTTTTTTTTTTTTTTTTTTTTCCTTCCCCTGAAGCAGTTGGTTCCAGTTCACGAGCGCTCTCAGGAGCTCAGGAAAGCGACATAGTCTCTATCACTTAGTCCCTTCCCTACCATGCAAAGCAAAAAAGGCTCTGGCTCCAGGACTCTCTGTGGGCGGAATCGGCACTAAGGAGTTTGTGCAATTATTTTGTTGCAAGGTAGGAAGCCAAAAAGCCTTCGTGCAACAGACTGGCATGAATAAATGTATGTCTCCCCCTCCCTTCTGCAAGAAGGGAGCTGGTAATGGCAGAGTTCCTCTAATGCAGACTCTTCAAGAGCGTGCAAGAACTAGAGACCCCGGAGCGAAACAGGCCTCTTCCCCTCACACAGTTTCTCTTGCTGCAGCTTAGAGCAGACCCCAATTCCGCCTCGCGCCTCTTTATCCTTTCACAGTCTTAGCCGCGGCCAATCAGCCGCTGTAACCAACGCTTCCTCGTGCCAAGCCCCTCCCCCGGCCTTCCCATTGGCTTGGAACCCGATGCAATAATAATCTCCGCGTGCAATGAGAAGCTCCAAATCTGACCTCATTCCAATTTACAGAGCAAACTTTTTAAAAGGGCTAGAAGTACAGCTGAGATTTCTGCTGCCTTTTTTTCCTTTTGCTGTGTGTGTGTGCGTGTGTGTGTGTGTGCGCGCGCGCGCGTGTGGTGTGTAAAGAGGATGTTAATGCATGAAATTATTAAGGGGAGAGACGGAAATGTATTCTAACCATTATGTTAGATAACAAGGGGCTTGGAAGTTGGGGGGAGGGTAAGGGTGAAATACTGTAAATGGAAGCTTTCTGCTTAAAAGCCAAGTGATTATTTTTATTAGTTCTTTTCAGTACTGGAATAAAGAATCAGCCTCGAGTGCAAAATCTGTTCCTCGGATCCTTCATAAAGCCAAGGATGTAAAAGGGGGAAGGAAAGCCACAACAATAAATCAATGGCTATTGAAAACCATTAAGAAAGTGGTACCTAGACACCTGTCATCACAATTATTTTAACAGCTCTAGGTACAGCACAGATGTTGATGTATTGTGTAAATCCCTTCAGAGCAATTTTTGTGCTGTTTGTGGAAGGCAGAGAAGAGGAATTTTTGCAATAATTGCTTGCTCTCTTAACCAAACAGGGGTTAACTATGCTTATTTAATGATTTAAACTCCCCTATAAATCCTGGATAGCCCAAACAGAGGAGCTTTCCGTTGGAACACATTACACAGTGTTGCCTACTTAACTCAAGGGGAGAATTTCCATAGAGTTTCGTATAGGATGGTAACATGGAATAAAGGGTTGGGGTCATTTTTACTTTCTAAATATTTGTTTTCCCATTTTCAAAATTAAAGATTTCTGCGCTCTCTTTCTCCCCGCCCCTTCTTACTCCTTTCCTTTCTATATATTTTCTCCTATATATTCCTCCTATGCTACTTGAATCAAACTGAGCTAAAAGGCCAAGGCGAAGGGAAAGACGGCTGTGGTGTGACTGGTAGCAAGAGACACCGGCGCCTCTGGATTCATGTTAGACCTAGATGCTAGTCCTTCTTACTGGGTTTGTACTCTGCAGAGATGCTTGAGTCTCAGTTCTCCTCATCTGTGATATGGGAACACTAAGAGATACTTTATGGAGGGTTGTTGTGAGGGTTCAGTGAGTTTGATGTGTTGTAAACCCTCCATGAATGCTATTATCTTTCTCTTGGTAATTCAGATGCCAGAGACACTCCTTCTAGTAGAATCAGCATATTGTTCATGAGCCTCAAGTTGAGGATGGTCACTGATTTTTTTTTTTTTAAGTAAGCTCCACACCCAACATGGGGTTTGAACTCAGGTACTTGAGATCAAGAGTAGTATGCTCTACCGACTGAGCCATTTAAGAAGTAATCGCAGATCATGTTATATGCGCCATACAAGGACAACAGTGGCAAGCCTGTGGTCTTCAAGATTTTAGACAAAAGGAACTCTGGGGAAGAGTATTGTGGAGAATTTGCCAGGTAATCAGAATACATGTTTATTTGGCCACAAAAATTACCTCTATTCCACTGTGTGAAAATTAGAGTTCTAGTAAAAATTGGTCTTTATTAATGCCATAATAGTCAACTGTTTTTCTACAGGCCAGAGATAGGTGGTTAGGTAAGGGCCAACCCGACATAATTAAGTGAGCTTTTGATTCAGATCAGACTAGTGCTAGGCAGCAGGTTTCTATTCATCTTGTCAAACTTTTAAAGTATGTAGGCTGGCCAGAGGCCCAGGTTGTCAAATTTAGAATTTTACTGAAAAGAACACCCTTTGGAGACATCTGGGACTGGATCTGTAAGGATCAACCACAAGCAAGAATGTTTTTGCGAGTTAAGGCAAATAATTTTTGACCAATAACTACCCAACTTAGATACTTTTCCTTTAGAGTGGGGGAACAAATCTTAAACAAACAAGCAGAAACCCACAGGTAACTTTTTTTGCATGTAACAAAGTTGGGTGTGTCCTCATGCATTTTATTTTCTTGGGTGTGCACACCAGGATGCCGGAACAGTCTTAAACTCTGATGGAGAAGTTACTCTAAAGGGTCTGTTCTTTATAAAGTCAGTATCTTCACTAGGATAATAAAAGAATAAATACTTATTAATAAAATAAATATTTACTTTGGAATTTGTACCAACTCATGATTTGAGTGTGTAGCTAGTTTGTGATGTCAGTCAAGGTGACCATCAGTGTAACTGAGTACATTTTTAGAACCAGCTTTGCTTCTTCCATCACTGAAGATGATGGGGGAAAGTGGGATTTCATCAAAGAAGTCCTAGTAATTTTGTTTATGCTTAAAACACACAAGTTATTTATTTATTTTAAGATTTTTATTTTCAAGTAATCTTTACACGCAGTGTGGGGCTCGAACTCACAACGTCAAGATCAAGAGAATTTTGCAGGCTCTACAGACTGAGCCAGCCAGGAGCCCTGCACACAGTTTTTCTTTTTTCTTTCTTTTTTTTTTTTTTTAAGTAGATATGAAAAAAATAACCACTGGCCTATTTCTATTGTGAAATGTATTTTCTGTATTTTAACAAATCCAGTAGATTTTAAGACACACCATTGTTACATGCGGCTAAGGAAGGAAAACTGCCAGTGAGACATTGAGATGCCCCTGGTTGTAAGACCTTTCCTTATGCCAGAGATGTTGAACATGAAGAGGACAGGTGCTTAGAACTGAAGAAATATGGTATTAGTAATTTTCCCTGGCTTTATGATTATAGTATGTATGAATGCTTGGGCTCTTAAAGCAGGTTTGTTCTTCTATGTGAGTATTTCTTCTCAAATGTAAGAAAACATCTGACAAATGGCTTATATTAAAGTCCATCTTTCTCAGCAACTCAGCAACCATACGCATGCTGGAATGTATTTGGCCTCTGAATACCAAGTAATGAGAAAAGATTTCTCTGTTCTCATTACCTAACTTCATACGCTTTGTAACCAGTTCTTTGTTACTGACATTTTTTTCCCCAAATACCAGATATTTGGTGGCCCCTAAATCAGTACTCACTGTTCCCTCTGCTGGCTTTGCAGTACATGAAGTAATTCTTAATGTTACTCTTTAAGCCATATTAACAGCAAACCAAGATAATTTTGCAAAAAAAAAAAAAAATCCTGTTTTAGAATAATAAACTAATTGTCTTTATTGGCCCTGATGTTAGACATTTCAAATTTTGAATGAAGGTAAATTATCTTATTTTCCATTAAATAATGGAATTGTTTGGGGTGTAATATCTCTTAATTCATTTCTTCTGCTCTCACACACCTGTATGACATGAACTCTCACATCCATATAATGGTATGGGGTATAGATGGAAATAGGATTCTATCGCACTGCTTAATATATTCCTATAGCATTGGGTGGGGGTACTGAAGGGAAATTAGTTTAACAAATCTCCTGGATTTGCACTGATTTGCAAGATTTTGCCTTGGCTTGGCTATAGAAACCATGATTGTGGGAGCTGGTCTAACCTGACAAGTATTCAGTTCAAATGAAATGGAGGGGGTAGGGAGCCTCCCCCCTCCCCCGTCTTTGTTACTTTAGCAGGCTGGGAAGCAGCCCTGGGAAATTCGATGTCATTGGACTTTGTCAACTGAAAGGCCCAGGGTTTTCAGTTCCACACTTGAGGGAAAAGAACCCTCCAACGGAGGCTGATTTACTTCTCAATCAAGTAGGCAAATACAACTTCCACTTCAACCTTTTTGGGCTCATGAAATTTTATTAGAACTGGACTTCCCTTTCAGGGTTTGTATTGAAAAATAACATATGGAAGTGACTCTTATTTACAAAATACCAAAATAAGGAGGCTGGGGCAAAATGAAATCCATGATTTATTTTCACTCCTCGAATAAGCTAAGAGGCAAAGAATGTCTAATGATTTTTACCACTTTTTCTCCCCTCCTAACCGCTGAGTAGCGCCTGGTAGCCTTAAGCAAGCATTTTATAGCAATGCCAAACTCCCTTTTCCTTTCCTTCCCATTTTCTCACGAGCACAAGCAGAACACGTATTTCTGCCTGGGTCACGTAGATCTGAAGCCTGAATTCGAGCTTTTCTGCTCCTTTTCGCCAGGCTCCGGCAAGGCACACCCACCCGGAGTCTGGGTCGGCTCAGCGCCCGGTGGGCTCCCAGTCTGGGGAGAAGCAGCCGCCAGGTGGCAGCGCTGAGCCTCCCTGCGCCCGCGGAGACCGGAGAACGTGGGGATGGTCAGACTTCTTCGCCCCCTCCTCCTCCCGAACCCCTACCGTCCTCCCCTACTCTGCCTTCCTTAGGTAGCATTTAAACGATCAGCGGTTAATAGGGTGTGTCGGCGAATTCAGATGATTTCTCCCATAAATCAAAACTTAAGGCAAACCAACCGCCGCCTCCTGTTCACTCGGCAGACCCTCGCAGAGACCGGGGAGGCCAAGGCCGGCCTCCCGTTTGGACGCGGTAACCGAACCCGGAGCTTATCGGTTACCACGTCCGTATCGTGTTGCTGCAGCAGGCACGAGCGAGTCGGAACGCGGTTTCCCGGCCGGCCGCGCTCCGCTTGGGACAGCGGCTTTGGAGAAACGGCGCGAACGACTTAAGGACGAGCTAAGCCCATCCCCTCCTCCTTAAAAAATGGTTTCCCTCGGCCGGGGACGCGGCGCTCGGTGGCGCAGGCACGGCGCTGCCCCTGCGCTGGGCTCGGCGGGGACGCGGCGACGATTCCCGGTGCTCGGCCTCCTTCCGCCGCCGCGGCCGCGCCTCGCCTTTCGATAACAGTCGCAGGGCGGAAATAAATTGGAATCGACTCGGGCGGTGCATTTGGAGGAAAGTCTTTCCTACTGTAAACACGTTTCAGGCGTTCCTGTCAGCAGCGTTTTAACACCCGTCTTCCGCAGAGGTTTTACGAGCGGGGAAGGAGCTGGAGGCGCGCGCGCACACGCTGCCCCCGGGAAGACGTGCCCCTGCGGCGCGCGCGCGCTCCCGGCCCTGCTTTGAAGTCGCGACCGGCGGGGGCTGCGGGGACCAGGGCGGGGTGGGGGTGGCCCGCGCGCCCCTCCTCCGACTCCGAGCCCGCCCGGCCCTCGGCGGCGTTGCCCGGTCCCGCCACTGCCCGGAACCGAGAGCCCCTGCGCCCCCTCCTCTGGCGTGCGCGCGACCTGCGCTCCGCACGCCTGCGCGCTCTCGGCTAGCCGGCCACGCGCGGACACCCGCTGCCATTCCCGCACCCGGGGCCTGCAGGCCCCGGCCGCCTGGCCTTTCCGGGCGCCCGTGCGGGGCGTGCGCGCGTGTCAGGCGAGGCGACGAGAACGCCGGAGGCCGGGGGCGGAGGCTGACAGTTGGTTGCACCCGAACCCTCAAGGGTCCCCTCCCTAGGGACTGCAGAGCGGGCAGGAGGGCCGGTGCCCTCTGTCGCCCCTCGCCAGTCGCGGGGAGGGGGGAAGGGGGTGGGAAAGTCGCACCTTGCCAAGGGGTGCACCCGGCGCCCCCAGTGATTCAGCCCCAGGTTTCGGGGCCGAGAGGAGGGAGTTCTGGCCGGCAGATGGCTGGTGGAGGCTGCGCCCCAGGCGCGGTCACTTAGAAGAACTAGGGTTTCGGCTCGCTTTGTCCCCTTTAGGTTCGCGCGTCTCTGACTTTGCGCAGTAGCCAGGCCTGAGAGCAAGAGTCCAGGATGGGGGGGTACCTACTTGCCCCCCTTCCCCGCGCCCCGACACTATCCCAGCGACCCTAGCACGCGGTGTGGATGCGGGTACCCCACAGCCTCCCCACCCCCAACAGCCAGGTCGGAGCAGCTACAGCTGGAGCCCCGCGGGGAAAGCGGCTGATTCCACTTACGGAAAAACGCTTTTAAGCAAGAGCAACTCTAAGCCGGCGTTAGCGAACCAGCTGACCCGCAGTTGGAGGGCGGGCGCGGGCGGGCGCGGGCGGGCGCGTCTGGCGTGGAGGGGAAAGCCGCTGGGCAGTGGGCAGAGGCCAGCGAAGCCAGTGTCAGGTAAGAGAAAGAGAAGACGAGAGGAGGGGGAGAAAGAAAGGCGCTCGAAGGCGAAGAGGGGACGTGGGAAGGCTCGGAGACAGCTCGGGCGGCCAAGTGACGCGGGTCGAGAAGAGAGGCGGGCGCGTGGCGGGCAACGGGGGCAGGACGCACGGGCTCCGCCAGGCACCCGGTCTCCTTGCTCCCATCCCTCCGCTCCCGGGATCCCATCGAGGCCTAACAGCATGTGTGGTGCAGACAGGGATGGGGGAGCTCTTCGGAGGGGAGGAGAGGAGAGGGGTGGGGTGGGGGTAGGGCCGGGACCGAGACCGAAGTGCTCAGTGCCCAGTACCGCGCGGTCCGTGCTGCACACCTGGCACCCGGGAGCAGCCATCTGCTCCGATCTCTCCGTCTCTCGGTAGGGGTGTGGGCTTGTTGGGAGATAAGGACCCTGCCTGGTGAAGGGATGGCTTCCCGTCAACCGCCGCAATGAACTCAGTCAATCAACGTTTATGGTGCTCCTACTGTGTGCCGAGCGCAGCCTGGGTCCCTTCCAGCTGCTGGGCTCCGGGACGGCACCATCTGTTGGGTTACACCCGCGAGCTGGAAAGGAATCCCGTGTGGTGTTGTATAATAAGTTTACAGTTCGAACAATAATGTAGTAAATTCACCACGCCAAGGCGGGCCGTTGAGACCGTTTGTGGGTCTTGGAGAAGAGGTGGGGCTGGCAAAGTAAGGTTTTGTGATTTTTTGCAGTTTCCTGAAGCACGAGACCCCCTCCCCCCACACTCTCCGCCCCCCCCCCCCCACCATGTTTTGTCCCACAGTCTCACACAAATAAAAATTACCAGTAACTGTTGAACAAATAGTTCAGTGACAGTGTGGGTAGCAGGGACTGCAAAAAACTGACGGCTAGTCTTTCAATACTCAAACTGCAGTCAGTTTCACAAGTTTTGGACCCCAACACTGCTCGTCTACCAACTATTCAATAATGTAACTTTGATACCCCGAAAGAAAACTGATGGGTAATAAAATCTACTTGCACCTGTTATGTTTATAGAAATCAACAAAATGGTCAAACTACACTATAAAGGAAAAATACAAGGTGCATAATTTATAATAAAACAATATACATTTAAAAGGTGCATCCTCAGACTGTTTCCCTAGAACACCCAAAATGTGTAGAATTTATAAACTTCTCCCTAAGGAGTACTACTGCCCAGGGGTGAATTATGGACTGTGTTTATCAGGCAAATACTAAGTATTGGGAATACTATTGATATCCCAAATTCTTAAATTTATAGTGGGTTGTGGATTGTTTGTGACAAATCAACTTTCTGGTATTCCTGCCTTCGCATGGACTTTCTCCCCTAACTCCTAGCCCCCCGCCCAACCCTTGACGCTGGATTTGGTCATATGGCCATTGTTTGGGCCAATGGGACATTAGCAAGCGAGACCCATGCAGCACCTTGGTAATTTTCAGTGCCTCCATATTGGGATTTGTTCTCTTGACACTGTGAGACCTTCTTGCTGTGAAGAATCTAGTCTAGCTTACTGGAGGATAAAAGGCCCTATGGAGAAAACTGAAATGCCTTGCCAATGCAGACGTTCCAGACATGTGACCCAAGCTGTCTTGGACTTCAGTGAGCTGGTCAGATGACTGCAGACACATGAGGGATCCCAGATGAATGCCGCAGAGGAATCCCTCAGCTTGACAAACCCACAGGATGATGAGAATACTAAATCGTTGTTTCAAATCACTGTGTTTTGGGTGGCTTGTTATGCAGTAATTAATAGAGGACAAGGTGGTTTTAACTTCAGTGCCCTGTGATAGATGCCAAGATACAAATCCACCCAAGAAGGTTGTCTCTTTTCTCTCTCTTTTTTTTTTTTTTGCAAAGACATGATAGTGCTTATAATTTTTTTAATGGAGGTGTGATTGATATATACCATATTAGTTTCAGGTGTACAGCCTAGTGATTTGTTACTTGTGTATGTTGCAAAATGCTCACCAGAGAAAGTCTAGTTAACATCTGTTGCCATCCCTATTTTTACCTTGTGTTGGAAACTTTTAAGATTTACTCTTTTTAGGGCGCCTGGATGGCTCAGTTAGTTAAGCTTCTGACTCTCGGTTTCAGCTCAGGTCAGGATCTCAGAGTCCTGAGATGGAGCTCTGCCTGGGGCTCCATGCTCAGTGGGGAGTCTGCTTCTCTCTCCTTCTCGCTGTCTCTCCCTTCCCACCCTGTTCACTCTCACGCGCTCTCTCTCTCTCAAATCTTAAAATTAAAAAAAAAGAAACGCTCTTAAAAAAAAAAATTATTTGAGAGAGTGTGAGCATGAGCACAGGTGAGAGCAGAGGGAGAGAAACATGCAGACTCCCTGCTGAGCATGGATTCCAACTCAGGGGTCAATCTCAGAACCTCAAGGTCATGACCTGAGCTGAAATCAAGACTAGGAAACTTTACCTTAACTGACTGAGTCACCAAGGTGTCCCGCCCCCCACCCATTTACCCCTTTTAATGTCAAACATGCAGTACAATATTATTAACAATAGTCACTATGCTGTACATTATATCCCCAGGACTTATTTACTTTATAACTAGAAGTCTGTACCTATTGACCCCCTTCACGCACCCCCGTTCAAACCTCAGACCATGTTTCTGTTCTGTGTATCTATGAGCTTTTTTTTTTTTTTAAAGAATTTATTTATTTATAGGCAGAGAGGCAGGCAGAGAGAGAGGAGGAAGCAGGCTCCCCGCCAAGCAGAGAGCCCAATGTGGGGCTTGATCCCAGGACCCTGAGATCATGACCTGAGCTGAAGGCAGAGGCTCAACCCACTGAGCCACCCAGGTGCCACCCCCCTTTTTTTTAAGATTCCACAGATAAGTAAGATCTTACAGTATTTGTTTTTCTATCTTGTTTCACTTAGCATAATGCCGTCAAGTTCCACCCATGTTGTTACAAATGCCAAGATTTCATTCTTTTTTTATGTGTGTGTGGTCTTCATTATATGGACACACGCACCACGTCTTGTTTATTCCTTCATTGGCGGACACTTAGCTCAGCTACCGTCACTAATGCTGCAGTAAGGTGAGTATGTGGGGGTGCAAATATCTTTTCAAGTCCTTGTTTTCATTGTCATCAGATAAATACCCAAAAGTAGGATTCCTGGAATATACGGCAGCTCTATTTTTAATTTTTTGAGGAACCTCCATACTGTTTTTCAATAGAGACTGAACCGATTTACATTCCCACCAGCAGTGCACAAGAGTTTCCTTTCTTCCATGTCTTCTCCATCACTTATTGTATTTTTGATAATCTAACAGGTGTGAAGTGGTAGTTTATTGTGGTTTTGACTTGTATTTCCTTGATAATCAGCAACATTGAACATCTTCATGTACCTGCTGATCATCTGTATGTCTTTTTTGAAAAAAAAAAAGTATTCATATCTTATGCCCATTTTTTAAAATCAGGGTTTTTTGTTTTTGTTTTTTTTTCTTCCTATGAAGTGGTCTGAGTTCTTTATCTGTTTTGTATAGTAGCTCCTTATCAGAGAGATGATTTGCAAATCTCTTCTCCCATGCAGTAGGTTGATGCTTCATTTTGTCCATGATTTCCTTTGCTGCACAGAAGCTTTTGAGTTTGATGTCGTCCCATCTAGTTTGTTTGCTTTTGTTGCCTTTGGTTTCGGGAACAGGTCAAAACCAAATCATTGCCAAGATTGATGTCCAGGAGCTTTCCACCTCTGTGTTCTTCTGCAAGTTTTATGGTTTTCCTTTTTTAGTGACTCTGGGTCTTCATTAGGAGTTTAATCCATACACTCATCACTGCGCCTGGAGGATAATGGGTTTTAGCTAGACATCAGTAACTCCAGACATCTTACCTACTCTAGACGCAAGTCGTGCTCCTTTGTCTTTCCCCACATATTCCTGAAATCCTTTCTCCCCTCAGGGGACTTGCTGCTCACCAGCACTGTTATTTTTCATCTCTGTCCTTCCTGCTGTCCTTGGCCTTCCCTGGCTAGCTCTCCTGTTTACACCTTTTTCTTTCTTTCTTGGTCTCATTTATCTTCATTTTCTACTGTTGCTTCAACATTTATGTACTTTTGGTCAGTAAACCAGCCAACCGTACGAGGCCTTCAGTTGGTTGCTTCTTTAGCTTACCTTGGCTTTTCGCTATTGCTTCTGATTGTAAATTTTGTTGGGGGTGGGATAAGTCAGATCTGTAGACCCTGGACAAGTGTGGTGTTCACATACAGGGTGTAATTCTAATGCCATGGGATGACGTATTAGGGTTCTCCAGAGAAACAGGACCCGTGGAAGATCTGTATCTCCATCTATATATCTGTATATCGGTATCCATTAGAGGGGCTGCGAAATCACAAGGTTTGCAGTCATTTTCTTGGAGACCCAGAAGAGCTGATCATGTGATTTTGGTTCAAAGACCAGGAGGCTCAAGACTCAGGAAGAGCTGATGTTTCCGTTGGAGTCTAAGGCAGGGGCAAAAACCGATGTCCTAGCTTATGGGCTGTCAGGCAGGAGACATTATCACTGAGCTGGGGGAGAATCCGCCTTTTTTTTTTTTTTTTTTTTAAAGATCTTATTTATTTATTTGACAGATCACAAGCAGGCAGAGAGGCAGGCAGAGAGAGAGGAGGAAGCAGGCTCCCCTAGAGAGCAGAGAGCCCGATGCGGGGCTCGATCCCAGGACTCTGAGATCATGACCTGAGCCGAAGGCAGTGGCTTAACCCACTGAGCCACCCAGGCGCCCCCCGAGAATCCGCCTTTTTGTTCTATTCAGGCTTTCAACTGGCTGGACCAGGGAAGGGGATCTGCTTCACTCAGTTTATCAGTTTAAATATGAAAAACACATCCCAAAACACCCTCACAGAAATACCCAGTATTGTTTGATCAAATATCTGCACATCTTGGGGCCCAGTCAGGCTGACCTGTAAAATTAACCGTCACAGACCGTTAGCAACAGTCCTGTCTTAGGGAGTTGACTTTACCCAAGCATGACCTTTATGTATAGGTTGAATAAGTAGCCTGAGTACCTGAGAAAAGGTACTTTGGTGGAAAATGGAGATTTTTGGTCTTCCTTCCTGAAATCTTACCCTTCTAACCAATGAACGATAGCAATGCTTTCATAAGTAGGATTCATTCCTTTAGATCATAATATCTATTTTTCTAATTAGAATGTAGATTATCCAAGATGAACTGTGGTGAGGCACTATTAGGCAATAGTAACTTATAGTGCAGTTCTTGAAGCTAGCTTTTCTGGTAGGTTCAGGCGGGGTTTAACATGGGTGGAAGGGATTGGGGAGAGGGAAAGAGAAGATCACTTAGAGAAGGGGAGGTTCAAATGTAGCACTCTTAGCTAATGGGTATAGTATGATAGATGAGAAAAGGAAGATTTAAGGTTAAAATTTGCTGCCCTCTTTAAACACATAGCTTTAATTTCTTGAGACTGGAAAGTCCCTTATGTTAACATGCAAGATTGTATCACTAAAATTACTTTAAGTTTAAGGTATGATATAGCAGAGCTCAGAGTAGATCTAGTTTTCCTTTTCATGTTTATGCCTCAAGGGTAAAATGGGAAAAAAAAAAAAGAGCCTCTCCATATCATGTAATTAAAGGATATTCTTCACTTTACACGTTATTATGATAACCATTGCTTATCATATCTAGTAGTTAAAACATATTTTTTAGATTATTAAAATTTCAGGGATTTTTTTTTTAAAAACCCACTAATCAGAGAAGATGCTGTGTCTACGTTTAGTTTAAGTATTCCTTCCTATATTTACCTTAATGGGGTGAACTACACTGAGATGTAGGTATATCCAGAGAACTCAATGACTCCACACGTGAAATTATTTCTTATTAATGCAAAATCTATTGTGGACCTAGATACTCTCCAAAGTGGGGCCCCTTTCTCAGCAGTGGCTTACAGAACCAGGCTGAGTGGCTCCATATCTAACTATGTGATGCCCATGGTTGCTGTGAAGGGATGAGCAGAGAGAGCTCCCTCTTACTCCTAAATGCCTCTTCCTGGAAGTGGCATGTACGGTCTCTGCTCGCAGCCCATGGGACTTCACTAGGCACACGGCCCAGCAGGAAAGCTTGAAACAAGACTCTCCTCTGTGCCCCAAAATAGAGGAAAAATGGGTATGGATGAGCATTAGAAATCTGTGCTACATTGCTTGTAGAACTGATACACCTCATCTAAATTTTCTGTAAATGAATTTAAGTAAATTCTATTTTCCTTTTCAGCTGCATGTGAAAACCAAAGAGATGTTATTCCAGGAAAATTTTTTTACCTGGACTAATATTTTAGGTTTTTTCCTCTGTTAAAAAAAAACAACCCACATTGAGGGGTGCCTGGGTGGCTCAGTCCATTAAGTGTCTGACTCTTGGTTTCAGCTCAGTTCCTGGTCTCAGGGTTGTGAGATCGAGTCCTGTGTTGGGCTCTGTGCTGAGCAAAGAGCCTGCTTAGGATTCTCTCTCTCTTTTTCCCTCTCCCACCCCAGCCACTTGCACTCTCACTCTTTCCTGATGTAAAAAATAAAGAAATAAATGACATTAAGATTAAAAAAATCATTAGAGACAAGAACATTTATGCTTCTGAGTATGATATGATAGCAGAAAGCTATCACAACTAGAAATGATGAGATTGCAGAAATCCTATGTTTAAAGATCTTGGGGAGCTACAGAAGCATTTGAGATGCAAAGAAATAGATTTTAGAGAGAGAAGTGGCTGAGATTGCTGGCCACTTTCTTGCCTGAGAACATGTGCTGAGTCTGGACAAAGACTGTCATAGGAAGGTAAAGGGGAAAACCAGAACTTTTTTTATACCTGTGATGGATGGCATGGACAAATTAGAATCTACATGACCCTCAAACAGCCATTTTCTTTCATGGGGTATGTGCTGAGTGCTGGAGAGTGTAAGGGACTGAGTCACAAAGATGGAGAGACTGCAGACCAAGTCATGCTAGAGGAAGGGGCATGCAGAAAGATGTTGATCTAACTATGCCTATCTGTCTGTCTATCTATCTATCGTCTCCCTTTTAAAATATTTGCCAGATATTGAACTTGAATGATGTGAGAAGCTAAAGAGCAAAGCACAGATCTCCGACGGCCAGAATTGGAGGCATGTGGCAGACAGAGACAGAGCCCTCCTAGGGTCCCAATCAAAACTGTAGGAAGGCCATGCTCAAGAAATGGGTTGTGTAAGAAAGACAGTATAAAATTCCCTAAAGTCTTTTGGTACTTAGGAGACAGAGTTCCTCTGAAGGTTAGTGTCAGGAACAAACACAAGAAGGCCTGGTCCTCAAGACATTGGAAGTCACAGATGGATTGAGTCTAACTAAATGTGTGAGCCGGTCTCAGATTAGCACCATTTTTAGTTGGGTTGAGATGATCTGCTCCTCACCTTGTCTGCTTAAGAGACAAAACCACAAACCTTTTCTGAGGGAGAAACAGCAGCACTTTCCATCTCTATAGCTTTTTTATATACAGTGATGATTCTATAATAGCAAACCATGAGATATGCAAAGAAAGAACATAAATGATCAAGAGGAAAACTAGGCAATAGAGGCCAATCACCCAGATTTAGAGTTAGCAGACATGGACTTTATTATAAATATTTTTTAAATAGAAGAGAATATAGAAAAAGCAGATGAAAAGATAAAATATTTAAATGGAGAATTGGAATCTTTAAAAAAGAAACAATTGAGAATTCTAGAAATATTAAATACCCTCTCTTAAGAACCCATTAAAAATGTTTTACATAGGACTGGAAAAAGGAAAAGACAGCATTAGTGAGTCCAAAGACAGGTCAACAGGAAATACACAAATGTAAGTACAGGAAAAAATACATGGAAAGGATAAGACAGAGTCCAAGAGATAATGATAGATAGAGACAAATGGTTTAGTATTGTGTTATTTAAGACATACAAGGGCGTGCCTGGGTGGCTCAGTTGGTTAAACGTCTGCCTTCAGCTCAGGTCATGATTCCAGGGTTCTGGGATCAAGTCCCGCCTTGGGCTCCTTGCTCAATGGGGAGCCTCCTTCTCCTTCTCCCTCTCTCTTTGCCTGCTGCTTCCCATGCTTGTGTGTGCGTGCTCACTCTCTCTCTCTCTTTGTCAAATAAATAGATAAAATCTTTTAAATAATCATATAAGAAGAGTGGTAAGAATGGGTCTGAAGTGATATTTGAAAAGATGATGACTAAGAATTTTACAAAACTGATGATCTATATGTCCAAAAATCCTAGTGAACCTCAAGCAGATTAAAAGCAAAACTACTCAAAGGCACATCTTTGCAAACCCAGAAAAAAGTCTCAAAAGGGCAAAAAAAGACATACTAAAAGAAGAAAGAATAGATTCATGACTAACTTTTTAACAGAAATCGTGGAAGTCAAGAGAACATAATTGTATCTTTAAGGTTCTGAAAGACAAAAAATAAACTACCTAGAATTCTAACAAATGAAAATATCCTTCAGGTTAAATGGAACAGCATAGAGACCCCAGAAATAAACCCATGATTCTATGGTCAATTTATGACAAAAGGAGGCAAGAACCTACAACGGGAAAGGACAATTTCTTCAATAAATGGTGTTGGAAAAGCTGGAAAGCCACATGCAAACTAATAAAACTAGACTACTATTTTACACCACACGCAAAAATTAACTCAAAATTGATTAAAGACTTGAACATGAAACCTTAAACCACAGAACTCCTAGAAGAACACGTGGGCTGTAAGCTCCTTAACGTCAGTCTTGGCGATGATTTCTGAATCTGACACCGAAAGCAAAGGCAACAAAAGCAAACATAAATGAGTAGAACTACATTAAACCCAAAAGCTTCTGCACAACAAAGGCAATCCTAAATTTTTAAAATGAAAAGGCAACCTATGGAATGGGAGAAAATGTTTGCAAATCATATATCTGAAAAGGGGGTAAAATCCTAAATATATAAAGAACTCCTGCAACTAAAGAAAAAAACAATAAAACAAAACAATCTGATTAAAAAATGGGGAGAGGATCTGAGTAGACATTTTTTTTACAAAGAAAACCTACAGATGGACAACAGCACATTTTTTCATGCCTAACATCACTCATTCGCAGAGAAATGCAAATCAAAGCCACAGTGAGAAATCACCTCCCAACTGTTAGAATGACTATTATCAAAGAGAGGAAATAAATAACCATTGTTGGTAAGGATATTGAGAAAAGGGAACCCTTGTGCCTTGTCTGTGGAAATGTCAGTTGGTGCAGACACTGTAGGAAACAGTATGGAGGTTCCTCAAAAAATTAAAAAGAGAGCTACCATATGTTCCAGCATATGGGTATTTATCTGAAGAAAAATGAAAACGCTAATTAGAAAAAAATATATATGTTCCTCTATGTTCATTGCAACATTATTGACATTACCCAAGATATGGATACAGCCTAAGTGTCCACCAGTAGATGAACGGATAAAGATTTGGTGTGTGTGTGTGTGTGTGTGTGTGTGTGTGTACACAGTGGAAACCTATATACTATTCAACCATAAAAATGAATGAAATCTTGGCATTTGTGAAAACATGGATGGACCTTGAGGGCATTATGTTAAGTGGAAGAAGTCTGACAGAGAATGACAAATACCATATAATTCTACTTGTATGTGGGTTCTAAAAAGACAAAACAACAAACAAAAGCGAGCTCAAAATATGCAGAACAGATTGGTGATTGCCTGAGGGAGATGGGGTGGGGAGTGGGCAAAATGGGTGAAAGGAGTCAAAAGGTACAACTTCTAGTAATAGAATAAGTAAGTCATGGAGATGGGATATACAGCATCACAACTATTATTATCATGCTGTACTGCATGTTGGAAAGTTGCTAAGAGAGTTGATCTTCAAGGTCCTCATGACAAGAAAAAGATACTTGTAATGATGTGTGGTGATGGATGTTAACTAGACTTACAGTGATGATCATTCTGCAGTGTATGCAAACAGAATCATTATTTTGTGCACCTGAAACTAATATAATGTTATATATCAATTATATCTCAGTAAAAAATGGTTAAAAAGAGGGCAACTGGGTGGCTTAGTGGGTTAAACCTCTGCCTTCAGCTCAGGTCATGATCCCAGGGTCCTGGAATCGAGCCCCACATCGGGCTCTCTGCTCAGCAGGGAGCCTGCTTCCTCCTCTCTCTCTGCCTGCCTCTCTGCCTACTTGCGATCTCTGTCTGTCAAATAAATAAAATAAAATCTTAAAAAAAAATGTTTGAAAAGAAAAACAGGTCCAAAAAAGCTAAGAGATTTTGTTTCTAGCAGACACATACTGTGAGAAAGATGAACAGTTCTTCAGGCTGCAGGGAAATAATCCCAAGTTACAAGCATGGAAGTATAGTAGGAGTGAACACCTAAGAAGGGGTAAATATATAAGAAAATGGACTATTGAAAGCAACCTTATGTCTTAGGAAGCTTACATATAGAAGAAAAATACACGGCAACTATAGCACAGAGCGGGAGGGGTGTGAATGTGGAGTAGAACTGCTGTAAATTTCTTGTCCTGCTTGAGAAGGGGACGGTAATAAGTCAAGGATACATATGCAAATTTTTAGTGTAGTCACTAAACCATCTATCTATATAGATACATAAAATATACGTATACATAACATATAGATATATAAAATATATACAAATAGATACAAATAGATATAATTAAAAGCTAACAGGATATAAAATAGAATATTGAAAAATATTTGATTCAGAAGTAGGCAGAGGAGGAGAAGGGAACAGAGACAGAACAAATAGAAAAGAAATAGCAAGATCACAGACTTAGAAGAAAACCAAATTAGTAATGACATTAAATATGAATGGACCAATCATTCCTATTAAAAGACCAAAATTACCAAATTGGCTTTTAAGAGGACGTGGCTATATGCTATTTACAAAAGATGCATTTTAAATAGAAGAATACAGACAGATTCAAAGTCAGTAAATGAATAGAGCTGTGCTGTAAATGCTAACGAAAAGAAAGCTGGTGTGTCTATATTAATGTGAAAGGGACTTTAAAGCAGAAATATTTCCTAGAGACAGAGACATTTCATAATAGTAAATGGGTCAGTGGGAAAACAACAAAAAAGTTGACTTGTGTACACTCAGTAACCTCGCTTTAAATTATGTAAAACAAACACAGAATGACAGAACTGAAAACAAATTCAAAATCAAAGTTGGAGATTTTGACACCTGTGAGTAATTGGTAAATCAAAACAATAAAACATGAGTCAAGATATAAAAGATTTAACAACTCTGTCAACTAACTGGACCTAATTGACACGGCTAACAACAGTTCACCCCAAAACTGCAGAAACATGATCCTTATCAAGAGAGATGAAATTGTATGTAATAAATTTGGTAATAAATGTAATATATAAATAATATAAATAATATATTATTTATATTATTTATATATGATACTATTTATAATATAAATAATATAAATAAATGTAATAAATTTAACATGTAATAAATTTAGTAAATTTCAAAATGCAAAGGAACCTAGTGGTCAAAAAGAAAAAAATCCAGAAGAATAAAAACAAAGGTGGAGAATTGATTACAATACCAGATTTTAAGAGCTTCAGTAATTAACATAGTGTGGTATCAGTATTGGAGTAGACAAATTATAGACCAAATGAACAGAACAGAGTGAGAAATACTCAGACTTAGAGAATACTTGATTCCTAACAAAGACACCACTGCAGTTCTGTGGGGGAAAGGAGAGTGGGTTTATTTGGTAACAAAAATGATGCCAAGATAATTGTATATTGACACGGTGAAAAAAAAAATGAACCTTGACCTCTATTTCATACCATATATAAAAAATAACATATATCATTCTTGTAAGTGTGCAGAGAAGATGTAGGAGGATATCTTAATAATCTTGGAGTAGGCAAAAAATTTTTTACACGGGACATAAAAAAGCTAAGCATAAAAAACCCCAAATACTAATAGAAGATATTGATACTACATGAAGGATATATCCTCCCCCCTGACCTGTTTAAAAAATGGGCAAAACATTTGAACATCCACTTCACAAGAGGCTATGCCAATGGCCATAAAGCATATGAAAAGATACGTATCAGGGAAATACAAAATACAATGGCAGTTAGAGCCTTCTATAGACCCACAAGAATGGGTCAAAATTTAAAAAATAACAGTACCGAGTGTTGACAGAAATGTGGAACGTCTGAAATTCTTATGTGTTTAGTGGGTATGTACACTGCTGCCACCAGTATGGAAAGTTGCCACTACTTTCTAAACTAATGTGTCCAGGAAATTCAACCCCAAACATATACTCAAAAGAAATGAGGATATGTATATACGTATATCTCCCAACCCAAAGGCACATACAGGAACGTTCATACCCCAAACCTCGAAACAATCCACATGCTCAGGAACAGGAGAAAGAATAAATATCTCATGGAATTTTCATCTGATGAAATTTGACACAGAAACAAAAGGACAGATATTATATTGAGCAAAAGAAGTAGGTAAAAAAGAGTGGTGCTGCATGATTCCATTTACCTATTATTTATTATTTATTTATTCATTTTTTAAGATTTTATTTATTTGCCAGAGCGAGAGCACAAGCAGGGGTAGGGGCAGGGAGAGGGAGAAGCAGGCTCCCCGCTGAGCAGGGAGCCTGATGTGGGGCTCGATCCCAAGACCCTGGGATCATGACCTGAGTTAAAGACTTAACCAACTGAGCCACCCAGGTACCCCACGTGATTCTATTTATATGAAACTCATAAACAGGCAAATATAATTGTAGGTGATAGAAATTAGGAAAGTGGGTATCTGTCATTGAAGGGTTGACTGGAAATGGCCATGAGAGAACTTTCCAGAATTCTTGAAATATTCAAATCGTTAAGTAATGCTTGCATGGCGGTATACCTAAATAGAATTTAACTAAAGATCATGCTGTGTATGTCTTTAGTGTGTGTAGCAACTTGGAGAAAGACAAAGATATTTAAAGGAACCCGCTCTTCAATACTTTAAAGCAGGAGTCCACTAACATTATCTGTCAAGGGCCAGATGGCAGATGTTTTAGGCTTTCAGGTCATTTTCTCTGTTATAACTGTGTGAATCTGCTGCTCTGCCAAAGCAGATAGAGACAACAGGTAAATAAATGACCACGGCTGTGTTCTGTTAAACTCCGTTTACAAAAATCAGTTTACCAACTCCTGCTTTAAAACAATAACAAGTTTACACCCACCCACCCACCCCCGTTACAATAAGTCACAAAATACAAATCCTTCTTCTGTAATAGGTAATTATCATAGTAAACTCTCTTATAACCTAAATATGATTTTTTTTTTTTTTTTAAGATTTAAAAAAAATTGGGGGCACCTGGGTAGTTCAGTTGATTAAGCATCTGCTTTCCACTCTGGTTATGTTCCCAGGGTGTGGGATCGAGCCCCAGGTTAGGTCTCTGCTCAATGGGGAGCCTGCTTCTCTCACTCCTTCTGCCTGCCTCTCTGCTTACGTGTGCTTTCTCTATTTGTCAAATGAATAAAATCTTAAAGATTAAAGTCTTAAGATTTTAAATCCTTTTTAAGTCTTAAGATTTAAATCTTAAAGATTAAAAAAATATTGTTTTTAAGTACTCTCTACACCCAACTTGGGGCTGGAAATCACAACCCAGAGATCAGGGGTTACACAGTCCACTGCCTGAGCCAGCCAGGCACCGCAGTGTGATGGTTTTTGAAGTACTGAGAGTAAGGCGTGTGTTTGTTTTGGTAAAGATGAAAAGAGATGCCAAGTAATCATTCCAAAGTAATTGTAAAATATCTCTCCCACCTCTCTCTCTTTCCTGTACATTGTCCTGTCTTTCCTACTGAATCAGGAATGAATTTTCCCTCAGTGTTAGCTTAACAAATCCTTCTGGGACCCTCATTATACAGTACCTACTGTGTCGGGAGCTCATATAGAGTGAATATCAAACTGTATATGGTTCCTGGCCCTCAAGGAACTGTCTGGTGAGAGTCAAAAACAAGCAAATCCACAGAGAAATAAGTACTATGTAGGTGGGGTAAAGAAAAAGAAATTGGCAAGTTAGAAAGAATGGAAAGGGCATAACTTATTTTTATTTATTTATTTTTTTTAAAGATTTTGTTTATTTGACAGAAAGAGACAGTGAGAGAGGGAAGACAAGCAGGGGGAGAGGGAGAGAGAGAAGCAGGCTCCCCACTGAGCAGGGAGCCCGACGTGGGGCTCAATCCTGGGACTCCGGGATCATGACCTGAGCCAAAGGCAGACACTTAGTGATTGAGCCACCCAGGTGCCCTGTAAGCGCATAATTTAAAGATGGAGTTGACCAAGCGGACTTCTCCAAGATGGGGTCATCCAATGGTAGGCCTAAAGAATGAACAGAATTCATCTCCATGAATGGTGAGGAACATGGGGGATGGAGGGGGAGCACATCCTGTAGAGACAACAGATGGGGCCAGGGCTAGAGAAAGGAGAGCTTAGGGCATGAAGCTAGTAGACCTAGCATGCAATGAGCAAGAAGGCAAGTGGCAGAGAGGAAAATGAAGTGGTGGGTAGGGCCCAGACCATGCAAGGTACTAGGTTATATGAAGGAGTTCAGATTTTATTCCAAATTCAGTGAGAAGTCATGGACTAGTTTTAAGTAAATGAATGACATGGCCTGATTAACATTTTTAAGATTTTTTCTTTAAGTAATCTCTACACCCGTTGTGGGGCTCGAATTTACTTCCCTGAGATCAAGAGTCACATGCTCCACCAACTGAGCCAGCCAGGTGCCCCAACCTGATTAACATTTTAAAAATATCCCTCTAGGGGGGCCTGGGTGGCTCAGTGGGTTAAGCCTCTGCCTTCGTCATGATCTCAGGATTCTGGGATCGAGCCCCACATTGGGCTCTCTGTTCAGCGGGGAGCCTGCTTCCCCGCCCCCCCCGCCCCCCCGCCTGCCTCTCTGCCTACTTGTGATCTTTCTCTGTCAAATAAATAAAATCTTTAAAAAAAAAAAAAATCCTTCTAGCTGCTCTGTGGAGAATTCATGGGGAGGACACTAAGATGGCAGGGACGTAGTGTTGTGGTGACCCAGTCTAGAGATGATGGTGGTGGTTTGGGTAGGAGGAGAGAAGGAGAGAAGTGAATGGTTTGTGATATATTTTGGGGATAAAATTGATAGAATGTCCTAATGGACTCTTGGGGAGATGAGGGAAAAAAAGAATGGGGATTAGGGAAGTACAAAATAATCATTTAGGGAGTGATCAGCTGAGTTTATTAGAGATACATAATTAGATTGCTAAGCAGTGTTTAGGTTGGAGACATCGACTTTTCATCTATACCAATCAGTTCTGTCACGTGTTTTCTTCAGTTTGGGTGAGAACAGATAGATGGTTGGGTTCATCTTCGGTGGGGTTTGGTGTGTTCGATGGGGGGGGTGCGGTGGGGGAAGAGAAGCATGGCCGTGGCTATAGTGTCTGCAAAGGAGTTACCATAATGAGGATGACTCTAAGTATCCAGGTACATGAAGAAGTAAAGGCAGGTGGGGCTGATGGGCAAAGAGAAAGCCAAGGGGTTGTGGATTGGAAATCTTCATGAGATGAAAGATGGTGGAAGGGCAGGGGGATGGATTGAATAAGTTGAAAGAAAAATAGCTTTATTAGAGAGTGGGATGTCTGATTCTGATTTTATAAGTTGCTGAGGGAGGGAGTTCAGTGAACCAGTAGCTCAGCATCTTGGGTGGGTCACCCGATATATGTTGACGTTGTCTAATATGACGACAGAAGTTAAGGTGGACTGGAACTCCGCTGCTGAAATCTCAGGTGAATGAAGAGAAGTGACCACAGATGACAGTGACGAGGAGGGAAGTGTGATTCAGCTGAATGCAGGAGTCTCAAAAGAGAGGGGATATTTACAGGAGGAAGCAGGTTCAACGTTTGCAAGTCGGCAAACGTTGATCCAGCCACCAAACTTGAGGTGAGAATAAGCAGTTTCCGCTTAAGAGGCTGGGGTGGGGGAGGGGATGCTGTTCTCAGACAGCCCTTGGGTTTCACTGAGGCAGAGACGGGGAGAGGGTGTGGAGAGCAGAGGTGAAGGGCACTGGAAAGTTGGTTGAGCACAGAGCAGAATTTCCAAGGGCACAGTGAAGTCCAGAGTTGGGTCACATGGAGTGTGGGTGTCGATAAAGGGTTTCTGGAGGGGCTTTACAGCTGGTGATGAATCACTGGGAGATTCTTAGCTCTTGGAAGGAGGTGGGCAGTTAGCCCAACACTGAAGTGCTTTTTGTTTTGTCATTGTTGTTGTTTTTTTTTAACAACAAATTTGGTAACCATTTGGGTCATTCTCCTCTTAAAGTTCTCTTTTCATTTCAAAGTTGATAATAAAAATGCACAACAAATGAATGAGTGCAGAATTTTTGCTTGGGATGATGAAAGTGTTCGAGAAATGGATGATGGTGGTAGTTGCACAACACTGCGACTGTACTTCATGCCACCGAATTATACACTGAAAAAATAGTTAAAATTGGTGAATTGTGTATTTTGTATGTTTTACCACACACATCAAAAAACCCCATGCCACATTTAGTAAAAGTTGTAAATGTGCAGCCTGTTGGCTAAATCTGCTCTCAGACACGTTTTCCTTGGCCTCAGATTGTTCTGGCTATCGTGTGTGGACAAAAAAATGAGATTAGTTTCTAACATTTAGAATCTGGAGATCTTGTATAAACCCTTCTAAGACTGGGCAGCCCCATAACTGGAGACACACATTCCTACTTGGATATAACCTCTTGGAGCCAAAGAAGGCCTGGCCCACCCTCGTCCTAGCCCGTACCTCCACCACCTACACCGTGCTCTTGTCAGCACTGAGGTCTAAGCTCTCCTGTCGTTCAGCCCGGTGCCTGCCCCGTTGCTTCTCTTTTGACAATTCACAGAATGGCCAAATCGTTTTAAAGCTCAGCCTCTACAAAGATGAGCAGATAAAAAGTAGACTGAGCAGGGCTTTGTGTTTCAAGAAAAGTAGGAGAAAACATTTCTTGGTGGAAATGAAGCTGCTGTTTAATGTGTAAACAAAGTATGTCCCAAGAATACAATCTGGCCAACGTTGGTTATTTTTATTACCTGTCCAACTCCTGAGGGTGGCTGTGTTTGCCTCCCTGATTTATGAAAACTGTGTTATTACTTTAAGTTTTAAATAATTTTTGTAAAACAGACAACCTAACACAATCTGAAGGTCATAGAAAATCTCCCAATTTTCAGGACTTTAACCAATAAAAGTATTACAGCTTTGAGACTTTTGAGAACATCTGTGCGGTATTCATTAATTCATGGATTAAACTACTGTTCTCAATATTTGCTCATAGGAAAACGGTGTTACATTTTCTGGTGTGTGTGTGAGAGAGAGAAAGGTGTAACGTAGATCTCTCTTACTCATTGGCACATAAATGCATTGTTTGTGCCAAATCAGTCAGTGGAGATGAGAACATTAAATCATTGTGTGTCAACATTGCTGCGAACAAAAAAAGTTCTAGTACACAAAGTGGGCACGTACCGTCACCAGAAAAAGTGCACTGGCTTCTTTTTGACAGTAAAAATATAGTAAACACCAGTATTCTGGCACTATGATTGATCTAGTCTAAAATACCCTTACACTTCTAAATTTACATACAAGTCAGGTTGACTTTGTTTTTTTTTTTTTTTTTTTTTTTTAGTTCTCTTCCTTTTGGATGAACTTAACTTTTGGACCTCTTTGCTTGGTAATCACAGTACACTGAATTACCCTATCACTGGATGAGAGTTGAAAATGACACTTAATGAGCATGAAAATGTCCAATTTCTACTTAGAAAGGGAGGGTTACGTCAGGACCTGTCAGCCACAGGCTGACATCTCTTGGTGTACTGGGACATTAAGGAATATACCCAAGGCCCAGGCTAAGCCATGTAAAAGCATGAAGGGTGTATCCGTTACCTAGAGTGGCTGTAACAAAATACTACCAACAGATTGAACCACAGAAATCTGTTCTCCGTCATGCTTCTGGATGCTGGAAATCTGTAATCCAGATGGCAGCAAGGCCATGCTGTGTCTGAAGGCTCTGGGGTAGCATCTCTTCTATGCCTTTCTCTTCCCTTCTGGTGTCACCAGCAAACCTTGGCCTCCCTTGGCTTATAAACCCCACTCCCATCTCAGCCTCCATCGCCATGTCGTGGTCTCCCAGTGGGTCTTTATGTCTCTTCTCTTTTTATAAAGACAACATATTGTCTTTTATAAAGACAACAATATAAAGGCATATTGGCATAGGGCCCACCCAAATGACCTCTTGATGGTATTACGTCTGCAAAGACCCTGTTTCCAAACGAGGTCACACAGACAGGAACCAGGGCTTAGGACTTCAGTGTATCTTTTTGGAGGACACAATCCAACCCATAACAGAGGGACAGAACAGTGGACAGACCACGATCATGAATTAACTCTTTTGTTAGACTCTGGCCCAGCCGTATCCCATAACAGCTGTGGCTGCCTTTCTTTATTCCCCTGAGCCAGCTCTGGCTTCTTTCTATTCCGGCAAACTAATCAATGTATGTCAACTGTCATCCATTGACACAGGTTCCTCCCTAATGCATGCTCTCCCCTTGCCTCAAACCCTGGGAACAGAATGCCCTGCGTGGGAGCTGGAACACCATTCCCATGGACATCTGCCAGCCGTCATTTCCCTGGTCTTTAATTCCTCCCCTGTGCTGCGTACATTTTCTATTGTCTTCACTTACACACCGTGCAGCTCCCTTGTCCGATCTTCGTTCTCGTTCACCCAACTGTTGAAACCCAGCCTTGAGTACGTCCAGCTCTTCAGTCTCTGGGCCACCGAGCACAGCTTACCTCACTGCCTTGCTCTCAGTTCTCTCTAGAGACGCTTCATGCCACCCACAAGCTCCTCACAACTGGGGCATCCCCGATTTCGCCTTACTCACATCTTTCTCTTCAACTCTTTTTTAAAAGATTTTATTTATTTATTTGATAGACAGAGATCACAACTAGGCAGAGAGGCAGACAGAGAGGAAGGGAAGCAGGATCCCTGTGGAGCAGAGAGCCCGACTCGGGGCTCGATCCCAGGACCCTGGGATCAAGACCTGAGCTGAAGGCAGACACTTTAACCCACTGAGCCACCCAGGCACCCCTTCTCTTCAACTTTTAATTCACAGAGAAAATGCACAGGTACTTTTCTAATTTCATGCCACCAAGTTTCAAATTAGCCTGGATAGGGACCAGCCACATTTCTCTTTCCCATTTGCGACAAAGGAAGCTAAGTCCATGCAGGTCAGAAGCCTCCTCACCCCACCTTTTCCACCCCCATCTCTGGATTCAGTCTCTTTCTAGCCTCTAAAGATTCCTATGCCTTTCTAGCATTTCTGCTGCACCTCTGATCTCCATCTCTTTCATTTGCTCTTTCCCAGCGACATTGGAAGAGTCTCTTCCATTTTCTATTGACAAACGATCCTTCTTTCACCTGGAAGTCCTCCCTTAACCTGATATTCACTTTTGTTTTTAAAAACTCATTACAATATGCTTTTTTTATATGATCTTTTACAGGTACTTACCTTCAGTTTCTCTTGCTTTCTCAGTAGCACATGACACATTTTTTGCTCTCTATTTGATGGCTTCCAGACACCTAGAACTTGTGGTTTTCCTTGTAACTCGCTGATGTGTCTTCTCATTCTTCTGTTTCTCTTTCTCTCACTGCCCCATAAATATGGTGTTTAGTGTCTGCCCTTGGCCATCTTTGTTCCTCACTCCATGGGATTTCCCATGAGATTTCTGCCACACTCATGAATTCACGTGATGACAATTTTGGATCTGTAAGTCTAGATCAGACTGCTCCCCACAGACTCCCATTCACATAGCCAACTGTCTACCAGACAACTTCACTTAGAATTTCTATGGACATCTCAAACGTACCATGTCAAAAATTCAACTCATACTCTCTACTCCCCAGCCTTAACCCCTGGGTTTCCCATCTCATCGAACCCTGACCCCATTTACCCCCACCAGAGACTGGGTGTCATCTGTAGCCCATATCCTTTTGTCCTTACCACTCGAGGTGCTCCTCCTTGTTTCCAGTGGCCTGTGTCTGTGTGGGGTTTTTTTGTTGTTGTTGTTGTTTAGTTTTGTGTGAGGAAAGCAAACCTTTTAGGAAGCAATGGAAACTGTTCTGCCTTGAGCAGAGCACACTGGAAATGTTGGGTCAATAACTCATGGGAATTGGCTTATAAATTCCCCAATTCCTCAATCTCTTGGGTGGAATCTCTTGGCATTTGTTTTATATCCTTTCTTTTTAAGATTTTATTTCTTTGTCAGAGAGAGGGAGAGAATAAGTAGGGGGAGCAGCAGGCAGAGAGAGAAACAAGCTCCCTCCTGAGCAAGGAGCCCAATGTGGGACTCAATCCTAGGACCCTGGGATCAGGACCTGAGCCGAAGGCAGACATCTAACTGACTGAGCCATCCAGGTGCTCCCATTGTATATAATTCCCTAGGATTTGTTCACGAATTCATGGTACAGTTGGCTTGATAAACCACTCTTTCTTGGCTACCTTCCCTTCTCCGTATCACTTCCTCTCTTTCCTACACATATTCCCTGCCCTCAAATGAACTCCTTGTTCTTGATCCTTCCTTTAAGTCTGTTTCTGAAATAAATAAATACAATATTAAAAAAAAAAAAGAATCGTTGATTTTAAGTCTGTTTCTGGAGGAAACCAAAGAAAGACATCATCCTTCTTTCTACTCCTTTCTTTCCTATTACCAAATTCTTTTATTTCTGCTTCACAGTTGTCTTGAGAGGCTGACGTCACTCCAGCCCCAATGCCACTAGCCCGATGTTCACATGTCATCATCTCTAGCCCGGATCACTGCAACGGCCTCCTACCTGCTCTCTTCAGTATTGTCTCCCACCAGCCCTTCCTCTTCCTTCCAGCAGTGGTCTTTCCAATATGCAAATCTGCTAAAATCAAGGAGTAAACTTCTCAGGTGTCAACTTAGAATTGAGAAGCTGTCCTTGAGAAAATTCCAGAGCCCTATTAAAAGGAGCACCCTGTCATTTCCCTGTTACAGCACTTCTCGCCCTGAACAGGAACTATCTGTTCACTCAGCTGGATTCCTCACCAGACTGTAGCCTCTTTCAGGAGAGGAACATCGTATTTGTCTTTCTCTTCTTTTCTTTTCCCTTTCTCTCCCTATCTTTGTTGTTGTTGCATTCCTAGATTGTAACTCCACATTATAGTTAGTCTAACTAAAGGTTTGTCAGTTTTGTTTATCTTTATAAGAAGCTAGCTCTTAATTTTATAGATCATTTCTATGATTTTTCTGGTCTCTATGTCATTTATTTCTGCTCTCATCTTTATATTTTCTTCTTTCTGGTAACTTTGGATTTTCTTCTTTTTCTAGTTCCTAGAGGTATAAAGTTAGGTTGTTTGTTTGAGACCTTTCTTTTCTTAATGTAGGCATTTATTGCTATAAACTTCCCTCTTAGAACTGTTTTATTACATCTCATCAGTTTTGGTAATTAGTGTTTCCATTTTCATGTATTTCAAGGTATTTTTGATTTCTTATTTGACCCAGTGTTTCCTTATTGATTTTCTGCTTGGATGACCTGTCCAGTATTGAAAGTTGTGTATTGAATTCCCCTACTAGTATTGTATTGTTTTCTGTATATCTCTTTAAATATATTAGTATTTGTTTCATATACTTAGCTGCTCCTGTGTTGGACACCCATATATTTACAATTATAATAGCCTCTTGAATTGACCCCTTTAATATTATATAATGACCTACTTTTGTCTTATTACAGTTTTGACTTAAAGTCTACTTTATTTGATATACATAGAGCTATTTCTGGGCTCTTTAGGTTTTCATTTGCATGGAATGTCTTTTTCCAACCCTTCACTTCACTTTGAACCTGTGTGTTTCCTTAAAAGCTGAAGTGAGTATCTTGTAGGCAGCAGATGGTTGGGGTCTTTTTCTTCCTCTTTTTTTTTTTTTTTTTAAACCCGTTCAGCCACTGTATGTCTTTTGATTAGAGAATTGAATCCATTTATATTTAGTGTATATTAGTGTGTATATAGTGTAAGTAAGGGCTTACTAATGCCATCTTATTGACTGTTTTTTGGCTGTCTTTGTAGTTCTTTTGAACCTTTCTTTCTTGCTGTCGTTGTGAATTAATGATTTTCCATAGTGGCATGCTTTGATTCCCTTCTGTTTACATTTATGTATCGATTACAGGTTTTTGCTTTCTGGTTACTATGAGGCTTACATAACATCTTATCATTGTAATAGTCTATTTTAAGCGGATAGCAACTTGTATTTTTTTTTTTTTTTTGCAGTTTTATATCTTTATTTGATGGTCAGTGAGTAGTTCTCATCCACATAAAGTGTCTGTAGATTTTTGAAAATGGTTACAGGTACATAGGTAACTAATGTATAGAGTTTGTTTGGTGAATCTTTATCCTTGTTACATTTTTTGGACGTGGATATGGTATGGAACATTCCTTATGCCTTTGGGTCAGGCAACTTTGTCGAGCCTGGTGTCAGTGTGCACATCTGGAGTTCCCACCTCCCTCATGGCAAAGTGCCTGATCTCTTTGAGTGCTAGATAGGGCACGCTTCTTGAAGCCCACTCCATGGATGTGCTTGAGGATAGTGATGGTGAATTCTCTGGTCACTACCTTGAACAGCCCTTCTTCTTGCCACCCTTTTTAGTAGGAGCCATTCTGTTGGGTCCATGTTGGAGAGGAAAGAAAGATAGAAATTTAAATTAGATTGTGGGGCGCCTGGGTGGTTCAGTTGGTTAGGTGTCTACCTTCAGCTCAGGTCATGATCCTGGGATCGAGTCCCAAGTTGGGCTCCCTGTTCAATGGGGAACCTGCTTCTCCCTCTCCCTCAAACCCTCCCCCCTACTCATGCTGTCTCTCTCTCTCTCAAATAAATAAATCTTTTTTTTAAGATTTTATTTATTTATTTGACAGAGATCACAGTAGGCAGAGAGACAGACAGAGAAAGAGAGGGAGAAGCAGGCTCCTTTCTGAGCAGAGAGCCCGATGTGGGGCTTGATTCCAGGACCCTAGGATCATGACCTGAGCTGAAGGCAGAGGCTTTAACCCACTGAGCCACCCAGGAGCCCTCAAATAAATAAATCTTAAAAAAAATTTGGTTGCATACAAAAACTACTCTTTCACCACCCCCTCATTTTATGGTTTTGATGTCACAATTTACATATTTTTTATACTGTGTCTCCATTAACAAATAATTGTAGCTATAAGCTACAACAATTATTAACTTCAATATTTTTGTGCTTTAATGGACATAAGCTTTGATACTTTTGTCCTTCAGCCTTTATATTGGAATTAAGTGATTAACACACTATCATATTATAGATTTAGACTATGTAGTCACCTTTACCTTTACCAGTGTATATTTTCACATGTTTTTAGCTTATTAATTAGCTATTAATTAGCTTTCATTTCAGCTTGAAGATATCCTTCAGTATATCTTAAAAGGTAGATGTAATGGTGATGAACTGCCTTAGCTTTTGTTTGTCTGGGAAAGTCTTTATCTCAGATCCTTTGTATCTGAAGGATAGCTTTTCTGAGTAAAGCATTTTGGGTTGGCAATTTTATTATTTATTTATTTATTTATTATTAATATATAATGTATTATTTGTTTCAGGGGGACAGGTCTGTGAAACATCAGTCTTACACAATTCACAGCACTCACCATAGCACACACCCTCCCCAGTGTCCATCACCCAGTCACCCTGTCCCTTTCCCCTCCCCAGCAGCCCTCAGTTTGTTTCCTGAAATTAAGAGTTTCTTATGGTTTGTCTTCCTCCCTGGTCCCACCTTGCTTCATTTTTTCCCTCCCTTCCCCCCATGACCCTCTGCCCTGCCTCTCAAATTTCTCATGTCAGAGAGATCATATAATTGTCTTTCTCTCATTGACTTATTTCACTTAGCATAATACCCTCTAGTTCCATCCACATCATTGCAAATGGCAAGATTTCATGTTTTTTGATGGCTGCATAGTATTCCAGTGTGTGTGTATCTCACATCTTCTTTATTCATTCATCTGTTGATAGACATTTAAGCTATTTCCATAGTTTGGCTATTGTGAACATTGCTGCTGTAAACATTAGGGTGCACATTCCCCTTCGGATCACTACATTTGTATATTTAGGGTAAATACCCAGTAGTGCGATTGCTAGGTCATAGGATAGCTCTATTTTCAAACTTTTTGAAGAACCTCCATACTGTTTTCCAGAGTGGTTGCACCAGCTTGCATGCCTACCAGTGGTGTAGGAGGGTACCTTTTCTCTGCAACCTCGCCAACATCTGTCATTTCCTGACTGGTTAATTTTAGCCATTCTGACTGGTGTGAGGTGGTATCTCACTGTGGTTTTGATTTGTATTTCCCTGATGCTGAGTGATGTGGAGCACTTTTTCATGTGTCTCTTGGCTCTTTGGATATCTTCTTTGCAGAAATGTCTGTTCATGTCCTCTGCCCATTTCTTGATTGGATTATTTGTTCTTTGGGTGTAGAGTTTGATAAGTTCTTTATGGATTTTGGCTACTAGCCCTTTATCTGATATGTCATTTGCAAATATCTTCTCCCATTCTGTTGGTTGTCTTTTGGTTTGATTGTTTCCTTTGTTGTGCAAAAGCTTTGATCTTGATGAAATCCCAATAGTTCATTTTTGACTTTGCCTCCCTTGCCTCTTGAGATGTTTCTAGGAAGTTGCTGCGGCTCAGGTTGAAGAGGAGTTTGATGGAATCCTGTGTTACATTGAGGTCTTTCATTCATTTTGAGTCTGTTTTTGTGTGTGGTGTAAGGAAATGGTCCAGTTTCATTCTTCTGCACGTAGCCGTCCAATTTTCCCAATACCATATGTTGAAGAGACTGTCTTTTTCCCATTGAACATTCTTTCCTTGGCAAAGATTAGTCGACCATAGAGTTGAGGGTCTATTTCTGGGCTCTCTATTCTGTTCCACTGATCTATGTGTCTGTTTTTGTGCCAGTACCATACTGTCTTGATGATTACAGCTTTGTAACAGAGCTTGAAGTCTGGAATTGTGATGCCACCAACTTTGGTTTTCTTTTTCAACATTCCTCTGGCTATTCAGGTTCTTTTCTGGTTCCATATAAATTTTAGGATTACTTGTTCCATTTCTTTGAAAAAAGTTGATGGTATTTTGATAGGGATTGCATTCAATGTGTAGATTGCTCTAGGTAGCATAGATATTTTCACAATATTTGTCCTTCCAATCCATAAGCATAGAATGTTTTTCCATTTCTTTGTGTCTTCCTCAATTTCTTTCATGAGTACTTTATAGTTTTCTGAGTACAGATTCTTTGCCTCTTTGGTTAGGTTTATTCCTAGGTATCTAATGCCTTAGGGTGCAGTTGTAAATGGGATCAACTCCTTAAGTTCTCTTTCTTCTGTCTTGTTGTTGGGGTATAGAAATGCAACTGATTTCTATGCATTGATTTTATATCCTGACACTTTACTGAATTCTTGTATGAGTTCTAGCAGTTTTGGAGTGGAGTCTTTTAGGTTTTCCACATAAAGCATATCATCTGCAAAGAGTGAAAGTTTGACTTCTTCTTTGCTGATTCGGATGCCTTGTATTTCTTTTTGTTGTCTGATTGCTGAGGTTAGGACTTCTAGTACTATGTTGAATAGCAGTGGTGATAGTGGACATCCCTGCCATGTTCCTGACCTTGGGGGAAAAGTTCTCAGTTTTTCCCAATTGAGAATGATATTCGCTGTGGGTTTTTCATCAGTGGCTTTTATGATATTGAGGTATGTACCGTCATTCCCTATAGTGTGAAAAGTTTTGATCAAGAAAGGATGCTGTACTTTGTCAAATACTTTTTCAGCATCTATTGAGAGGATCATATGCTTCTTGTTCTTTTATTAGTGTATTGTATCACATTGATTGATTTGTGGATGTTGAACCAACCTTACAGCCCAGGAATAAATCCCACTTGGTTGTGATGAATAATCCTTTAAATGTACTGTTGGATCCTATTGGCTAGTATTTTGGTGAGATTTTTTTTGCATCCATGTTCATCAGAAATATTGCTCTGTAATTCTCCTTTTTGATGGGGTCTCTGTCTGGTTTGGGGATCAAGGTCATGCTGGCCTCATAAAATGAGTTTGGAAGTTTTCTTTCCATCTCTATTTTTTGGAACAGCTTCAGGAGAATAGGTATTAATTCTTCTTTAAACATGGGAAGTTGTCTGGCCCTGGACACTTGTTTGCTGGGAGATTTTTGATGACTGCTTCAATCTCCTTACTGGTTGTGGGTCTGTCTGTTCAGGTTTTCTATTTCTTCCTGGTTCAGTTTTGGTAGTTTATACATCTCTAGGAATGCATTTATTTCCTCCAGATTGCCAAATTTGGGGGCGTATAGTTGCTCATAATATATTCTTGTAATTGTTTGTATTTCTTTGTTGTTGGTTGTGATCTCTCCTCTTTCTTTCATGATTTTATTAATTTAGGTCCTTTCTCTTGTCTTTTTGGTAAGTCTGGCCAGTGGGTTATCAATCTTATTAATTCTTTCAAAGAACCAGCTCCTAGTTTCGTTGATCTGTTCTACTGTTCTTTTGGTTTCTGTTTTTCATTGTTTTCTTTGATCTTTATGAGTTCTCTTCTCCTGCTAGATTCAGGCTTTCTTTGCTATTCTTTCTCCAACTCCTTCAGGTGTAGGGTTAGATTGTGTATTTGAGACCTTTCTTGTTTCTTGAGAAAGGCTTGTATTGTTATATACTTTCCTCTCAGGACCACCTTGGCTCTATCCAAAAGATTTTTAACAGTTGTGTTTATTTTTATTTGTTTCCATGAATTTTTTAAATTCTTCTTTAATTTTCTGGTTGACCCATTCATTCTCTAGTAGGATGCTCTTTAGCCTCCATGTATTTGAGTTCTTTCCAACTTTCCTCTTGTGGAGGAAAAAAAGTTTTGTTTTGTTTTTTTTTTCCCCGTAAAGAACTTTAATCACAAATGGGGCAGGGGTGGGCTGGGGTGGGGGTGCATATCAAGGGAGAACGGGCTGGTTCCTAGAGAGTGGTGGCCGACTCCAGGCCTCGCACCTGGAAGTACCAGTGTGGGAGGCACGGGAGGGTTTGGAGGCTTTTGCTGAAGTAGGACATGATCCTCCCGGGTCCCTCCTGATCCCCCGTCAGCGAGTCCTCCCACAAAACGCCTTCGGCCTCCGTCTCCAGGATGCTCTGGGCTGTGCACCAGCTGAACCGGACAAAGCATTGTGGTCTGAAAATATGCAGGGAATGATCCCAATCTTTTGGTACTGGTTGAGACCTGATTTGTGACCCAGGATGTGATCTATTCTGGAGAATGTTCCATGTGCACTAGAAAAGAATGTGTATTCTGTTGCTTTGGGATGGAATGTTCTGAATATATCTGTGATGTCCATCTGGTCCAGTGTATCATTTAAGGCCTTTATTTCCTTGTTGATCTTTTGTTTAGATGATCTGTCCATTTCAGTGAGGGGAGTGTTAAAGTCCCCTACTATTATTATATTATTGTCAATGTGTTTCTTTGATTTTGTTATTAATTGGTTTATATAATTGGCTGTTCCCATGTTAGCAGCATATTTATAATTGTTAGATCTTCTTGTTGGACAGACATTTTAAGTATAATATAGTGTTCTTCCTGATCTCTTATTATAGTCTTTGGCTTAAAATCTAATTGATCTGATATAAGGATGGCCACCCCAGCTTTCTTTTAATGTCCATTAGCATGGTAAATTGTTTTCCACCCCCTCACTTTAAATCTGGAGGTATCTTTGGGTCTAAAATGAGTTTTTTGTAGAGAGCATATTGATGGGTTTTGTTTTTTTATCCATTCTGATACCCTGTGTCTTTTGATTGGGGCATTTAGCCCATTTATATTCAGGGGAACTATTGAGAGATATGAATTTAGTGCCATTGTATTGCCTGTAAGGTGACTGTTACTGTATATTGTCTCTGTTCCTTTCTGGTCTGTTACTTTTAGGCTCTCTCTTTGCTCAGAGGACCCCTTTCAATATTTCCTATAGGGCTTTTAGTTTTTGTTTTGTCCTGGAAGCTTTTTCTCTCTCCTTCTGTTTTCAATGACAGCGTAGCTGGATATAGTATTCTTGGCTGCATATTTTTCTCATTTAGTGCTCTGAATATATCATGTCAGTCCTTTCTGGCCTGCCAGGTCTCTGTAGATAGGTCTGCTGCCAACCTAATATTTCTGTTGCAGTAATTCTCAAAGACCTCTTGTCCCAATCTGCTTTCAGGATTTTCTTTTTGTCACTGAGACTTATATAAGGTTTACTATTAGATCACAGGGTGTTGACCTATTTTTATTGATTTTGAGGGGGGTATTCTGTGCATCCTGGATTTTGATACTTGTTCCCTTGGCCAAATTTGGGATATTCTTTGCTATAATTTGCTCCAAAATGCCTTCTGCCCTTCTCTCTCTGTTTTTCGTCTTCTTCTGGGATACCAGTTATTCTAATATTGTCTTGTCTGATGATATCACTTTTCTCTCGTCTTTTTCCCTCATGGTCCAGTAGTTGTTTGTTTCTTTTTCTCAGCTTCTTTATTCTCTGTCATTTGGGCTTCTATATCACTAATTCTCTTTTCTGTCTCATTTATCCTAGCAGTAAGAGCCTCCATTTTTTATTGTACCTCATTAAAAGCTTTTTTAAAATTTCAACTTGGTTTGCTTTTAGTTCTTTTATTTCTCCAGAAAGGGATTTTCTAGTATTTTCCATGCCTTTTTTCAAACCCAGCTAGCACCTTGATAATCGTCATTCTGAACTCTAGTTCTGACATCTTACTAATGTCTGTATTGATTAGGTCCCTAGCCTTCAGTACTGCCTCTTGTTCTTTTTTTTTTTTTTTTTGAGGTGAGGTTTTCCACCTTGTCATTTTATCCAGATAAGAATAGATGAATGAGAGAACAAAATACTAAAAGGGTAACAACAACCCCAGAAAAATATACCCTAGCCAAATCAGAAGAAACCCGAAGCTGGGGGAGAAGAAAGGTGGGGGGGAAATATATACAATTAGACTGATGAATAGAACAGAGCCACACACTTGATTTTGGGTGTATTTTGATTTGTTAGAAGAAACTGCCTCCCAAAATTTTAAAGAAAGAAAAACATATATATACAAAAATAAGAGTAAACACTATGAAGGGATGGAATATGACTGCAAAGATGAAAATTAAAGAAGAGTCTAAAAAAGGAATTGATCAGTTGGTTAAAAAAAAAAGAATGTGATCAGGCTGGAGACTAGAACAAAGCTATACACCAGATTTAGGGTATATTTTGATCTGTTAGAAGAAACCATATCCCAAAATTTTAAAGAGGGAAAAACTTACGTGTGTACAAAAAAATAAGGTTAAAAACAATAAAGGAATAGAATATGACTATAAAAATGAAAATTTAAAAAGATTTTTAAAAGTTATTGATAAGATAAAATAGTTATAAAAGGTTAAAATAGGAAAGAAGAAAAACTAAAAAATAGAACATGAAAGAAATCAAATTTAAAAAATTTAACTTTGGAAAGACTAAAGGATCATGGAAACAAGACAGGAATCCTACGTGTTGCTTTCCCCTAGCTCTGACGTTCTGCAGTTGTCATTGATTGGTGAACTTGGTCTTGGCTGGATGTTCTTGCTGATCTTCTGGGGGAAGGGGCCTGTTGCTGTGATTCTCAAATTATTTTTGCCCCAGGCGGACGTGCACCGGCCTTGCCAGGGGCCAGGCCAAGCAATCTGCTCGGGTTCGCACTCGGTAGCTTTTCATCCCTGAGTGCTTTCTGTAGAGCTCTGGAGGATGGGAATGAAAATGGCGGCCTCCCAATCTCCAGCCCAGAGGCGCCAAGAGCTTGGGGCCTCACTCCTCAGTGCACCCTCAGAGATAAGAAGTCAATCCCTCCTGTCTCCCTGGTCTCTGTCTGCCCTCCAAGCTCACCTGGCCTGTCACTGAGCATTTTGCACAGCCCCATTTGGAATCTCCAAACCCAGCAGATTCCTGTAGTGTGCTCCCTCGCCACTCCTCCCAGAGGAGGAAGGTGAGTCTTCCCAGATCTGCCACTCATGGGGCCCTTTCTTGAGGAGTAGTGGCCCATTTGTGCCTTGGATCATGGTTTAAGGTAACCCTGAGCTGAGAGCCAGTCCTCAGCTCCGTCTCTGCCAGTGGCTTCCCTGCTCTGATATCTGGGGGCTCTTGTGCACTCAGACACCCCCAGTCTTTCTGTGACCCCGTGGGTCCTGAGACCACACTGTCCCCACGAGGGCTCCACCCCTGCTTAGCCTCTGGAGTGATGTCCCTCAGTGGAGCAAACTTCTTAAGATCCCGATTTTGTGCTCTGCTGCTCCACCACTTGTTGGGAGCCGACCCCTCCCCCTGCCATCCTTCTTCCCATATGTTGCCTCGGATTCACTTCTCTGCTCGTACTACCTTCCAGAAGATGGTTACTTTTCTGTTCCTAGAGTTGCTGCTCTGCTCTTTGATCTCCTGTTGTGTTTGTAGGTGTTCAGAATGGTTTGATAACTACCTAGCTGAATTCCTGGGACCCTACGATATTTAGGTCTCCTGCTCCTCCCTTTTTCCTTTCAGTACTTTGAATATATCATCTCCTCTCCTGACCTACAAGGCTTCTGACAACCTCATGGGGGTTCCCTTGTATATGACGTTTGTGTGTTTGTCTTTGCTGGTTTTAAAATTCTCTTTGATTTAGAAAGTTTTATTATAATCTGTCTTGGAGAAAATCTTTTTGAGTTGAATCTCTTTGGGGACCTATGAGATTCATAAATTTGGATGTCCAAGTTTCTTGCCATTTAGGAATTTGTCAACCAGTATTTCTTTAAATAATTTTTCTGCCCCTTTTCCTACCTTCTCTTTCTGGTACTCCAGTGTAGCATAGATTATTTTTTCGATAGTGTTCTATGATTCACATAAACTCTTTCTACTTTTTCTTTTTTAAATTTTTTATTTATTGGAGACAGAGAGAGAATGAGAGCGTGCACATGAGTGGAGAGGGGGAGGGGTAGAGAGAGAAGCAGAGTCCCCGCTGAGCAGGGAGCCTGACACAGGGCTTGAACCCAGGACTCTGGGATCATGACCTGAGCCAAAGGCAGACACTTAACCGACTGAGCTGCTCAGGTGCCCCTCTCTTCACTCTTTTTCATTCTTTTTTCTTTGTTCTCCCCTGACTTGATAGTTTCAAATAATCTGTCTTTGACTTCACAGCTTCTTTCTTCTTCTTGACCAAGTCTGCTGTTGGTGTTCTCCATTGCATCTTTCATTTTGTTCATTGCATTCCTCAGCTCCAGACTTTGTTTCTCTCTTTCGTTTTCTTTTCTTTTCTTTCCTTCCTTCCTTCCTTCCTTCCTTCCTTCCTTCCTTCCTTTCTTTCTTTCTTTCTTTCTTTCTTTCTTTCTTTCTTTCTTTCTGTATCTCTGTTAAATGTCTCATTTTGCTTGTATACTGTTTTCTTGAATTCATTGACTTGTCTTTCTGTGCTTTCTTGTAGCTCACTGAACTTCCTTAAAACAACTAGTTGAATTGTTTATTGGGCAGATTGCAGATCTCCATTTCTTTAGGGTTGGTTACTGGGAAATTACTATGTGCATTGGGTTGTGTCGTGTTTCCTTGACTTTTCATGTTCCTTGAAACATGTTCTTGTGTTGCTGTCCAGTCTCTACAGTCTCTGGGAGAGAAATCCCTTCTGCCCACCATACTAAGCATTCTAAGACTCTCAGACATTTTCTATGCATACACGTGTTCCATACTTCTTGTTCTCTCCTGGTGGGTGGGTGGGTGATGATTCTTAAGATTGTATTCTTTCTCCTGATCCTGCAAAGCCCAGCTGAGTGCTGTCAGCCTCCCATTTGCCTTCCCCAGGGCAGTGCTGAATGCTGAAGTTGTTGTGCTTATTCCCAGTCCTGCAGATTTGGACTGGCTTTCTGCACATGCTCACTAGCTCTCTGCAAAGACTTGTACTCACTGACCTTGGCAGTGTGAACAAGGAGCTGGCCACGTGGTGGTGGCGGTTGCGGCAGGGGGATGGGGGTAGCTGAGGGTAGGCTGTGCAGAGCGCTGAGTGTGGCTGTGGGCCGGTTGGGGGGATGCACAGGTGAGGCATCCCCAGTGGTTCCTGGTGGGGCTTCTTGGTGGGGCCTACATAATGGATCTGCAGCACTTCTGCTCTCCAGGCACCCTAGCTGCTCTTCTCCCAGCTCCTCCTAACACTTCAGCCATGTACCATCTTAGTGTTATGGATGAGGCAAGAAGGGATGGGGCCTCTTTGGCAGCTGGGGAAGCTAGACACACAGTCACATGCCCCCACATTCCTTGTGAAGAAGTCACTGGCAAACAAGCTCTTCCTCAGTGCTGAGCTGTGCCACTGTTGGGGGAGGGTGGCGGGAGAGTGAACCTGTTCTTATCCTCTTCATTGTGTTCAGTCTTGGATTCTGCTCCAGCAGCGTGTTGGGACTTCTCTGTTGGACTCTTGGACAACCACAGAGCACTTTCATTTGTGGGTGATGCTCAGAATTGGTGTGTTTTCTTGGGTGGGGTAAGACAGAGGACAATTTGTGTTCCTCGATTTCACTGTCACCTCTACCTACATTTCATGTTTAGCAACGCAGAGTGCCACAAATATCCAAGCTTTTGGGAAGAAAATAAATCTAATTCCAATGGAATGGGCAACTCTGGATTTTGTGTGGTTTGGACTCAACATGGACTCGGGTTCAGAGCCTTTGCCCCTTGGAAATATACTTGGAACTCTGCTGGAAAATGTTCGCTTTCTCTTTTCTCTGAATATTGATACACCTGTCACATTCAAGCAGGGCCCATGATTGATCTTAATGTGCAGGTGTTCCTAACCAAGGCTGGATGTTTGAATTTGCTTCATTCTATGCAGTCGGTTTTAATTTTGATTAATTGCCATCAGGAATAATAACTCCTCAGGGCAGATCATTAGGAAGCTACAAAATCGATTATGTTTAGCTATAGGATATGTAAAACTCGTCACCTCCACTGAAACGATCCGAGATACCCTTTGAGTTGCCCACACAAGGAATACTTCGGTCATTCCAACTGGATTTCAGGAACAAATTGAAATTGAATTGGAAATGCCTTTTCATAAGTAAGTTAGCATTCACATTTGCTTTTTTCCCCTTTTCTCAATAGAGTTTCCTAATTTTGACATGAAAATCACTAACCACGGCCGACGGCCATGGATGGTAGGAATAAGATGCTTTTAGGTATATGCTAGGGAACATCTCTCAGGGCATATTTGCAATTATTAGTTGAGATTCATGAGCTCCTGATGGATACATAAGGAAGGACCCGGGCTTACCTCTCATTCCCCACCTGAGACCAATGCCTTTGTTGGGCCATTGATTGCTTCTCTTTGTGGCTTATGCACAAGGCTCCCAACTGCCTCTAGCATCCTGACCTCTGGTGTTTCTTTCTGGCCTATGCATGCTCAGCAATTTGCTCTTTCCTAACTAGAGCACACCAGCTCCTGCCTTTGCACATGGCTCTCACCATCCCTGGAATGCTCTTACCACTCCCCTCCCCTCCCCCCCGCCCATTTCATCTGGCTACCTCATACTCAGTACTCCTTTTAAAAGTACTCCTTCCGGGGAAAGCTTTGTTGCCTCACCCCACCTTGGGGGCTCTTCTCTGAGTCTCACTGTGTCCTGGGCCATTACTACATAACTGCCATCCTAGTTTATCGCCACTGAATGTCTGTCTCCTCTTTTAGACTATGAGGTCTCTGAGGGCAAAATTCCCGTCTTGTACCTCTACAGCCCCTAGTTCAGGGAATCTGACCCTTTTTTGCTTCACACACCCTTTTGAGAAACTGAAGAAAACCATAACCTCAGTCTCTAGATGAACAACTCTGAATTTTGCAGATAATTTCAAGGTGTTCTGGGATCCTCTAAATCCACTTGTGGACCTTAGAAGTCCACGGACCCCTGGTTAAGAAGCACTGCACTAGCTCTCGGGGACATCAAGATAGTGAGCAGTTAACCCGTGCTTACTGTGCATCCGACATCGCTCTGCGCACTTCACAGGGCGCCCCCATGTATTACTTACCACAACCCTATGAGGTAGATCCTCGGATGAGCCTCAGTTTAAAGAGGAGGAAAAGGAGGAACAGCACAGAAGTAACTTGCTCGCGACGATCCCTGAGCCCGCTCCCCCACTGGCACTGCCTGCCTCCCGCCTTCACGCCGGTGCACTGACAGCCCCCCTCCTAATGGGCATTGCAAACTGTTGCATGAACCGTCAAATGAGCAATAGTATTAGATATATCAGAAACTATGAATAAGGTTAAAATCATGCAGAAAATAAAGTGGCTTAGCATTCAGAGGGTTGGAGCTTTCTCAGTGCAGTGGAGAATATAGAGTGCAGGCTACACCCAGTCTCCAGTCAGCTTTAAATATAAGGAGTTGGGGGGCAGGGGAAGGCGCCTGGGTGGCTCAGTCGGTGAAGTGTCTTTCTTCGGTTCAAGTCATGTTCTTAGGGTCCTGGGATCGAGCCCCTACCTCGGGCGGGGGGCGGGTGTCTGCTTTCCCCTCTCCCCCTGCCCCAGCTTGTGCTAGCTCTCTCTCTCAAGTAAATAAATAACATCTTTTTTTTTTTTTTTAAAGTATAAGGAGTGGGAAGGTAAAGAACTTCTGTTTAATATACACCTGACCTGGAGTTTAGTGCTTCCTAAACAAACCGTCTCCTACTACAGTGGTAACAGAGCTTGGAATAAAATTCAATTTTGAGTCCGGTATTGACCTCAGGGAAGGGCTGGATGGGAAAATAGAAAGTGCTGTGGTTTTTTTTTTGTTTTTTTTTTTTAAGATTTTATTTATTTATTTGACAGACAGAGATCACAAGCAGGCAGAGAGGCAGGCAGAGAGAGAAGGGGAAGCAGGGTCCCCGCTGAGCAGAGAGCCCGATGTGGGGCTCGATCCCAGGACCCTGGGATCATGACCTGAGCCGAAGGCAGAGGCTTAACCCACTGAGCCACCCAGGTGCCCCGAAAGTGCTGTGGGTTTTAAAGCAAGCACTAATAAAGCACAGTTTCTAGAAGCCGAACCGTTGACTCCCTGTGCTCCCACCTCCCCCCCGCCCTGAGTGGAAGTGTTAGGGCTAGACTGGAGAAGGATTAAGTAGGTGAGGGTGAGCTAAGCTTTTTCTCTCTTTTCATAAAGATAAGCCTTCGGTGTATTTAGTGATAAGAAAGAGTTTTACAGTTCCGGTCTCACGAGAATAGGACCTCCACGCCAGTGTGCATCCGCACGCCCTTCTGCTCTGGTCCCAGAAGGGCAGGAAGGGACGGTGGGAATGAAAGAGAAGAGAGACCCGTATGTGTCACGGGCCAGCAGTCACAGGAAGTGGCTCCAGGTGGAGGGTGTCCGCTCATCTAGCCCAAGGTCTCTCCTATTGTCAACGGTTTAAAAGTCAAACGTCAGGCACCAAGCTTGGGGTGGGGACCTGACAGGAAAAAACCGTGGCAGGGAGACTTGACTTACTCCACGAAACTTGTAGTCTACTTCATTACTGTCTAAGACCGATTTTAACCACATCCCAGGCAGGCCTAGGACTGAGAAAATGCTCTTGGTGTCCCCCGTGGTTGCTAGGACGGATCTTACTGTGTCCTGCGTATCGCATTCGGGGAATCCATCTCTAGGTAAGCCTTCAACCACTTCTAGCCCTTGTGTAGAGGGGGCTCGGGTCTTCAGAGGGCCAGAGTCTAACCCCAACGCTCCTGGGGATGTGAATCTCCATGTCCGGTGGGAAGGACAAGGGTATGTGAGGTGGGTCATTGCCCAAGTTGGTGCCCTCACGGTGGCTCTCGTCAGTGCTCAAGGTACAGCTCTGCCTCACAAACTGTGGGTGGTGCTTCTCCTATCAGTCATTTTTATTGATCTTATGCTTATCCAGATCACTGACCGGATATCTTGGTTCCTCAATGCCAGTATATTTGGATTATGGTGGATGATATCATGAACCAACAGACACAGGAGCTTCCTGGAACTGAATTTGGGAAAATTTTCTGGTTTCTTTCTTTCTTTCTTTTTTTAATAATATAGAAAACAGTGTCCTAAAATGCTAGCAAGTCATTTAAAAATATTTGGCTGGAAAGGTTTTTAACTTTTTCTAATATTAGCTTGCCTTGCTTTATAACCTAGCTGTCTTCAACTATAAGCAATCATTTAAAGGGGGCTAAATCAAGCCAGTTTTCCACTGAGTTACAATCATGGAGACTCTAATTATCCAGGTTTCATCTCAAGTTGTGTTGTAATTCATTAAAATTCCTTTTGCCCCTTTTCAGTTGGATGCATTTCAGCGTTCTAAATTCTCGTCTCTTCCTGTTTCAAAAATGTAGACAGTTAATAGAGTGTATTCATATCTCATTTGTTTGTTAATTTGCTTTTGCAATGATCTCTTTGTCCCTTCATTTCTCTGACCCATGGCTGTACCTACGTTACCAGTTAAAATGCAAATTTTCTTAGAGGCTGGTCCCTACTGATCATAGCCAAAGAATTTTGATCTTGCAAAATGATTTGCATTTGGATGAAGGATTCCCACGGCGAGTAGGAATTTGCACCTGGATGCAAATCCAGGGAAAGCCGGGCTCTGCGGGGCTGTGTGGTGGGCTTGGGGAGAGGGAGGTGGCGTCTTTGGGGTGACGGAAGGTATTGCACTCTGTGAAGGACACAACCCTGTGCTACAGAACAGGACTGGGGGCGAAGCCTCTGATTTTTGCCCTTCTGGAAGGTCTGCATCGGTGCAAAGCCATGAGATGTCGGCAGGTCCGCTGTGTATCATCAGGGCAGCTGAGTTGATGTGAGTCTGCCCTTTGGCTTTCAAAGATCTCTCCGGGCAGCCTGACTGGGAGAGGTTATCAGCTCCCCTGCCCTGCCTGGTGGGGGTCAGTGTTTAGCTGGTATAAAAGCTTTATGGGAATGTGTATCTTTCGTCACCACCGACCAGATCATTCTTGTAACTAGGCGCCCAAGGAAGTCTTGAAGGATTCCTCCTGGGGCTGGGCAGCCTTGGGGCTGCTCCCGGGAGGTTTATCTTTGCTTTTTCTAATGTTTGCTATCTGGAGAGGATTCCCCAGGGAATAGTTTGGCTTGGGTGTGAGGCTGAGCCTTTCATTCCTTCTGACCCAGGGAAAATGGGTTCTTTAGATTACAAACCCAATGTAATTCCATCAGGAAGAGTGGGCTCCCGGAAGGAAGATCAACAGTTGAGGATTACTGAAAAATGGGGTACAGTGTTTTTTTTTCTTGGCCTTTTTTTTTTTTTTTTTTTTTTTTAGAGAAGAAAGGACTATAATTTACACTAGAACTCTGCTCTGTGTTTGAAGATGTGCATTGGAGACTCTTGGGGGAAACCATTGCTTGCCTCAAATCAAAAGGGAAAATGAGGCTAGAAATAACTTTTAAAACACATCCAGTGACCTGAATATTATTTTATAGGTCTGAATAAAGGGTGAGAACATGATTTAGAGGGTCTGTGATAGCTCAGTAGTTTGTTAATAATCTCATGTAAAAATTAAATCAGATTGTGAATTACGTACTCTGTATTTTACTTAATTTAGTTTTACTGAATAGGGATTTTCAAGTGCAATCATTCTTGTTAACATACAGCAATTATACTGGTTCAGGGGGCTGCACTATAAGATGATAAAAGATACAAAAAAATGTTTTTTTTGAAGTAAGGTCTATACCCAACATCAGGCTCAACCCCCCAACCCCAGGATCAGGAGTCTCACACTTCACTGTCTTAGCCAGGAGCCCCAAGAAGATAAATATTTGAGTTGATTATGAATTTTATCTAATTACATTGGTCCATTAAAAAAAAAAACAAAACCAACAACAGTGCCCCATAGGTCGGTTAAATTGCAGGAGCACAACACCTCAAGTTATTGCTGGAAATTCGAGAGCTAGCTTCCTCATGCCCTCTTCGTTCGTCCTGTGGAACATGGTGTACCGAAGATCTTATTCTGCAAGTTTTTGCAAGATTCTTTTAACAGCCCTCTTTCTAAATTCCTTCTGCAAGAGTCATTTACTCTTTCGAAGAGTGACTGTGTAATTTGGCCCTCGAACCCCTGGGAGCCCCTGAAGTTTTGTTAAGGAGTCCGGAAATCTATATTTATACCGAGTGTTATCGAGGACAGAATGAAGAATGTACTGGTATAGATGTACTGTTATTTTTCATGTGTAAGTGGTTGTTGCAATGATTAATCAGTACAAAATATGCTGCTTTCATGACAGCTTTTGGTAATCTCAGTCAACAGAGACTAAAACAAAATGCCTAGTATTGGGTGAAAAATGGGCTCTCGTACTTGAAAAGTTTAGGAACTAGTAGAAAACAGGAGTGGAGAGTGTCACCCATGTGGCAAGTTTCCATTTCAGCTAAAGTTCCTTGTAGGCCTCCGAACTCCCCATGGTCAAAGGAGTTATTCAAGTCTCAGAATGATTCATGCTTATATAACATACTGGGAACAAAAGTGTGGAGCATTAGGATTTGTGGAGGAAAAAGGGGGGGGTACATTCAAATGATCTGCTAATATGGTGTCTTTTTTTTTTTTTTTTTTAATGCTCTCGAATTACCACATTGTGGCTGAGTAGATGACAGCTGGCCGCAGAAGTCTATAAACTCATTTTAATCATGCTTTAGCCAGCCAGGATCCCCTGAATCATAATCACGGAGAGGACTCCAGGAAACGCACCGAGCTCTGCCCTGCCTCCCAAGCCGAGCCACACTTGTCCGGCCTCAGGAGCAATGCTGGGTCACAAAAAAGGAGGTCATGAGAACAAAGCCTAGCTCGAAGGGGGCGGGGGGTAGATGCACCAGAAAGAACCAGGCAAAGTTCTGGAGAGAAAAGTTCCTGCTCTTTTTTTTTTTTTTTTTAAGATTTTATTTAATTATTTGACACAGTAAGAGGGATCACAAGTAGGCAGAGAGGCAGGCAGAGAGAAGGGGGGAAGCAGGCTCCTCACTGAGCAGAGAGCCTGATAAAGAGCTCGATCCCAGGACCCTGAGATCATGATCTGGTCCAAAGGCAGAGGCTTAACCCACTGAGCCACCCAGGCGCCCCAATTTCCTTGTGAAGGGTGGAATCTCTCACTAGCTGACTAAGCACACAGTCAGTGCGTTCCCTCCTGTCCCTCTGACAGAAACCAGCCCCACAGTCTAACATTCGAAGGTAAGGGACAGAATGAAGCGGGGCTCTTAATCTCGGGCCTGGGAGTTCGAGCCCCACGTTGGGTGTAAAGGTTACTTAAATAAGATCTTAAAAAAGATAAATCAGTAAAGGACCCAGGGAGAGGAGGCATGTCCTTGTCAACCCCCAGGAACAGGTCCGCCTCCACTCCGGGCAGGCAAATAAATCCATTCATGTTACACACGCCGCAGAAGTTTTTATTGTTGAGCAATAATTACAGCTCTCTTTCATGTTTTCACACTCTAGGTCTAAGGAGGGAAGGGAACGGGGCCTGTTAACCTTCATGTGTGACCCAGAAGCCGTTTATGGCTGGCCAGGTGCAAACGCCGTATCTAATCTCCCCGGTGTCTGCGGGGCAGGAGCTGCAGCGGTTGGAGGGACTTCGCGGCTATCAGATATCAAGGAAATGTCCGTGCCGGTGTTGTCCCATTTCTGGGTAGCACAAGAAATCCGTAAGCTGTTTTCCACTTCAACACATGACAGGTATGACTGGGGAAAAGCCATTTTTACTGAGATCCCAACCATGGGGGTGAGGGCAGAGTGACCCACTCCAAGTTCAAGGGGGCATTGGAGGCCCTTTATCAGTCTCCTTCCTGTAGCTGCAGAAGCCGTCTTCAGCCTTGTGTCTTACTACCACCGGCTCTTTGTGACTGCGGATAGTACCCCAGGGTACTGAGAATCAAAGTGTGTTCACCTGAAAAACAGACACAGTCTTTAGTCTGGCATTAGTGCCTGAGGGTATTTTAAAAGTTAATGTAATTGGGGGTAAAGTAAAACGAGATCCTGAAGCCAGAGTTTAAGAAGGAATGTTTGCATGACTTACTCAAATGGGGAGTGCAACGCAGTAAACACTGTGGGGGGAGACTACGGGGTGTGCGCGGGCCCTACGACCTCCTGGGAGCCTGAGCTGGGACAAGGCGTCTGAGCCCCAGTTCCCTTGTCTGTGCCACAAGGAGTTGATCACTGCACGATGCCTTTCGTTTTTGCAGATCTACACTGAATGCATGCCTTGGACCCAGCAGACAGCGTCTCAGCCATCTCGTCATGGAGACTGGGGCCAGCGCGGCGGCAGGACTCACCTATGGACAAGTGTTGCAAAGTAAGACATCAGTGTAAGAACTATGTATGTCCGTAACGCGTCAGTTTGTACACCTTAAATTACACAGCGGTAGATGTCAGGTGTGTCTCAGTGAATTTGGAATCAAAGTGGAGGATGGTTTGTAAAGACAGGGGGTAGTGTTCTAGCTTCAGCTCCGTTCTGCGTGGGCTAATTTCCCTGGCCCCAGATATTTAGATGACATCACAGATGGCGTCTGGAGCAGGTAGGAATTGTGTTTGCTAAATGGAACGGAGAGGCCGAAAGAAATAGGGGTTGTTTTCGTCACACGACAAGGGCTGTGGTGTGGCACAGTGAAGGGCCTGTACAAAGGCATCAAGTCTCAGGCTCTTCTTCCTTCTCCATCCTTCTTAGGATCGGGCTCTCATTCTCATGCCTCTAGCCTCCTTAATAAACATTCCTGGACACCCACCCCGTGACCTCTGCTTTTCCTCATTGGCTACAAGTGTGTCACATGACCACCCCCACCTGCAAGGGAGTCTGGGAGACGGCGTGCTGAAGTTGAGCCCGTTGCTTGGGTTGAACCAGACCTAGGATCTGTCAGCAGGGAAGAAGGCGAAAGGGGATACAGGGTATACGATGGCCGTGGCGGGGCCAGGACTCTGGTGAGGGTCACAGATCTGCAGGCTGGAGAGGGCAGGAAATGCAGGGACTGATGGAGTCAGAACGCAGAAGGATCTTAGGAGAGGGGAACAGTATAATGAACCTAACATGCACACAATTCAGTAGAGTTAAAGTCTTACCCCTGAGTCTAAAAAAATCAACAGTAAATAGAATGGGGGAAATGTTTCTTAATAACCCTATAGAAATATCTACTAATTTTCCTTTACCACAAGAGTACTAATAGCAATCAAAATAATATGTTTCCGGAATGTTTACTATTAGTTATCGCCCATTTAATTCTCAGGGTAATTCTCAGAGGGAGATTTATTATTTTATTACTTTTTTTTTTTTTTTTTGGAAAATTGAGAATTATAAGTAACTTGACCAAAATCCTATAGCTAGTAAGTAGGTGGGCCAGGATTTGAACTTAATGCCAGAACCCTTATAACCCTTATTTTCCTTTATATTATACTATTTCCCAAGGGAAACTGATTTATTGTCTCAAAAAGCTAATTCAATCTTTTTTTAAAAGATTTTATTTGGGGGTGCCTGGGTGGCTCAGTGGGTTAAGCCTCTGCCTTCAGTTCAGGTCATGATCGCAGGGTCCTGGGATCGAGCCCCACATTAGGCTCCCTGATCAGTAGGGAGTCTGCTTCTCACTCTGACGAATAAATAAAATTAAAAAAAAAGATTTTATTATTTTTACGTAATCTCTGCACCCAGCATGGGGCTCGAACTCACAACCCTGAGATCAAGACCCAAATGCTCCACTGACTGAGTCAGCCAGTTGCCCCAAAAGCTAATTCAGACTTGGACTGCATTCATAGTATCACAAGAGCTATGTCTGGGGAGATAACAGTCTGTGATCAAAATGTATTTGCAGCATTGCTCTTAATTCTGGAAGCCGGGTTCAGACGATGGGAACCACTAAATCCTCCTGTACTCACGCCGCCTTCAACAGTCTCAGAAGGTAAGGAGGATGCTCAAGGGCCACACCTCCACCTTGCTCTTGGCCCTGGAGCCCCAACAATGGACTCTTCTGTCTCCTATACCCCCAAATTGTCACTTTCTACCAATTCTTTTTTCCTCAGCCAATAAGTTTATTTTAAAAGTTTCCATCCTAAATAAATAGCCCTCCAAAACCTCCTTGGTAGAAGTACATACCATTTAAACTGTGACTTCTAATGAGTCTTTGATAACCACACTTCTTATAAGAATATGTAACGGGGTGTCTGGGTGGCTCAGTGGGTTAAGCCTCTGCATTTGGCTCGTGTCATGGTCTCAGGGTCCTGGAATCGAGCCCCGCGTCAGGCTCTCTGCTCAGCAGGGAGCCTGCTTCCTCCCTCCCTCTCTGCCTGCCAAATAAATAAATAAAATCTTTAAAAAATAACAACAAAGAATATGTAATATATGCGGTCTCTACCTCCTTGCTTTCCATTTATACCCTTTTCAATTTCCAACTATGTCGGACATCCCCAGCAATTTTCAATCACAGGTCTTGTGGCTGCCCTCTTTATAAGGCAAAGATGCTGACAGTTGGAGGCTTGGTGGAGGCCGGTATTTTAAGGACTACTCATTTATCTGATATCTTGAAAACATTCCTAAACCTGTTAAAAAGTCTAGTTTTCACAAATGTGTTCTCCTACTAAATCAATAGGACTTTTAATTCACTCTGAAACAGTGACCTAAACTCTGCAATGATTTCGTGGGCTCGCTGTTCACTTTCTCATTACAGAAGAAAGCAGACTCTTTCTGTTCTTTTATACTTAAATAATTTTAGTGCCTGTGACCGTATTTAAAGTAAATGAAAAATGACTGTTCCGTGTTTGACTATCAGTGGACTAAGCATCAGTGACATGAAGAATCTGGGAAGAGACCATCGACCGTCCGTTTGCCTCTGCCCCTGTACTCGTCATTCCCCAGCTCCACATCCCCTGGGAGTATGGAAGAGACCTGAGTCACTTCAGCAACAGTTTGGAAGTAGATCCTTTCACAAAGGCTTGGAAAACCACAAGTTTCAATTGCAAGTATGATATAACTACATTTCTAAACACCACAACCTTGAGTTTGTTAGGAACGCTGGTGGTTTTGGAAAGTTTCACCGCCGGCCAATTTTAGCTCTCAGGCCCCTTCTGTATCCAGTAGATTGGAACAAACAATATCCTTCAAGGAAAAATTCTAAAATTTCCTAAAAGTAGAAGTAAAACAGTACAGTTGACCCTTGAACAACATGGAGGCCAACCCCTGGTGTGGTCAGAAAGTTGCATGTAAGTTTTGACTCCCTCAAAATCTCACTACTAAATGGCCCGCTGTTGACCAGAAGCCTTACTGATTACGGTCTGTTAACACACATTTTGTATGCTATGTGTGTTATATACTATATTCTTCCAACAAACTAAGCTAGAGAAAAGAGAATGTTATTTAAAAAATAAGGAAAATGCCTTTACCGTACGAGACAGTAAAAAATCCACGTCTAAGTGACCCCATGCAGTTCAAACCCATCTTGTTCAAAGGTCAACTGTAATTAATCTCTTATTAAAATACAAGAAATAGGGGCGCCTGGTTGGCTCAGTGGGTTAAAGCCTCTGCCTTCGGCTCAGGTCATGATCCCAGGGTCCTGGGATCGAGCCCCACGTCGGGCTCTCTGCTCAGCAGGGAGCCTGCTTCCTCCTCTCTCTCTGCCTGCCTCTCTGCCTACTTGTGATCTCTCTCTGTCAAATAAATAAATACATCTTTAAAAAAAATACAAGAAATAATTTTTCTTCCAGATTAGTTCTTTGGCTTTTTGTTGTTTCTCATTCTGGACCATCTGCAAAGCATGATTAGCACAAGAAATTGCCAAGGGTGGCAATAGAGTGAGAGGCAGGGTCCGGGGGCTGGGGGCGGGGGTGGAGGGTGAGCACTGGCACACAAGTAGATCATTCTAGATTAAATACTAAATCAGTAGAAACTGTACATGGAATTCTCATCTTTTCCCAGGCTCGCGATACACGGGGTAGGATGTCACCTTGTGATGCCAGGCAGCGGCGACAAGCTTCCGCCCCCTCCCAGTCAGTCCCGCGATCATGACGGTAAGCAGCCAATACACTTAACCATCCCTCTGTACACACATTCCGTTTTTCCACTTTGGGTACAGGCTTCAGCAAATTACATGAGATATTCCACACTATTGTTTATTGGTTTTTAAAGTTGATCGTCAATGCCGTCTGCTTTAGAAGGATACACAGTGGGGCAAGTTTCGTGTGTGTTTATTGATAGGGGGCTCTTTCTAGCTTCTGGACGGGCTTTCAAAATATCATCCCATGGATCCCCAACTCCTCACTCCATTTCTTTCTAGTAACCAGTGTGGCTGCACTTCTTCTCCCTCTGTCTCTCTCTCTTTCTCATCTCACTTCAGGAATAGAAACAATAAAGATCAGGACAAAGAAAATGCATGCATGTGGCATGGGGTGGGCGGGGGGGGGAATCTTGGAGCCAGGAGATAGAAGTCATTGGGCAAGTCACTTACCCTCTCTCTCCCAGTCTTACTCATTTTCAGCTGAGAATGGAAACGTCGTGAGGGACGTACACAAAGGCATAACGCAGAGGAACAGGTTTTCAGAGGTCTCAGGTGCTATTTCAGACCCAAAGACAGATCGTATTCGTAAAATTTTTGAGTAATTCTAGTACAGGTCTTCCTCGACTTACATCCTGATAAACCATCATAACTTGAAAGTATCCGAAGTCAGCAATACTGGACATCATAGCTCAGGCTAGCCTGCCTGCTCGGAACACTTACGTGACCCTGCGGCTGAGCAAAGCCATTTAACACGAAGCCTATTTTATAACAAAGTGTTGAATTTCCCATAAATTTACTTTATAGAACATAGGGGCAAAAATCAAGCTTTATGCTGGGTTTCTAACCTACACGGAGGGCCAACGCTTGAGTATATTTTACCAAACAACATGACTCAAAAGAGTTAAAAAGAATAACCTTAAAGCCTTCCACAGGTACAAGAAATAGTTGAGGGGAACATTCTGTGAAGTCTGTTTTCATGGAGGGATCAGATAGCATGCAATTATTTTGTAATTGCCTTCAGCGCCTTGCTATATAATTATTCATTTGGTTATATGTGCTTTACAAATTAGCACCCCCCCCAAGATCTAAAAAAAAAAAAAAAAAATTACACAGAATGTGGTGATTATCCCTAGAGTTACATCGTTTCTCAAAGGGTCATTGCCATTTCATTTGCTGGGTCTGAATTCACATCATGACCTCATGGCAATCATGTACTTACAAAGTGACGTGCCTGGCTGGCCAGGCCTTGAAAGGTTGTGTGCAGCTATGGTCTGAGGCAGTGGTTGGGAACAGGTGCTGATGCAAATTGGTGAGTGCGGCGGGTTCAGCCGTGCTCCAGGCTGTGGAGGGCTCACGGTCAATAGTGGTGAGTGTGTGTGTGTGTGTGTGTGTGTGTGTGTGTGTGTACGTGTGCAGATTCCCATGCACATGTAAGCACGACATCCGTAGGTTTCTCGGGTCTCCCAAAGGCCGACCAATTCACAGAAGAAAGCTTTTACCCAACCAGGAGTCATTCCCACTCCCAAAGCCACACCAATTTGTTAGATTTATTAGAGGGTCAAAGGAAGAGAACTATGAATGTCACACCTTCCTCTTAAAATCAAGATCAAAAATAAAAACGTCTTTCATGAAATACGAGAAGTAAAAACACATTGCTTGGGAGGGAGAGTAGGAGAGAGACTATCTAAGTCATGGAACATCACAGAGCTGTGTGTTTAGTATGAAATCTGCCCTGAATGTGTAGACATTATAAAATGATACGGTTCTGGGAGGGAGTCGATCAGGCCGCTGCGGAGCCCACACTACCGTGTGCTGAAGTGGCTCCTCCAGGCTTTTCGAGAACCGATTGTTAAATACTCAGGAATCTTGCAAACAGGTTGTTACACTGTTGGAATCTTGAACTCGGCCGTGGTGAGGGTATTTACACCACAGAAATAGGCAAACGCTACAAGCCATTCTTTTCTTCCCCTGAGAGCCAACTTACTAGCATACCGCAGAGTTCAATCGTTAAAGGAACACTTGGCTGAAAAGCCCGTTTCGCTAATACTTTTTATGGGATGGGATGACTGATTCTTAGATTTTAACCCTTCCCTGAGTGACTGTAAGCTTACTTTCTGTTTTTCCCCTCCTTTCTCTTAGGCTCTTCCAAGCCACTCGAAGACTGTTACAACTGAACACTCACCGCACGAATCCCGTGTTTGAATACTGGTGTTCAAGGGCACAGGATCTGAACTTGAACCCAGATTAGACACTGAGGGTTTGAATGCGCAGCCTGATATTTACCAGGTATGTGATCTGAACAAGACTCCTCTCTTCATGCCTCCCTTTTCTCATTTGTGGAAGGGACCTCATGGAGGTTGAATGGGAATTCCTTCCTCGGAGGGTGTTTGCGGGAATGATTTAAGTTATGTATGTAAAGCGTTTGGAACTCTGGCCATGGGAGGCCCTATGCATGTGATTATTACTGCATTCATGGTTGGGAATCTTAGCCTGTGTGCCTGGCACATGCCCGACCCTCAATAAATGGAAACTGTGTCTGTTTTTCTTTCTTGCAGTTCTGTTATTATACATCGGTATTTGGGTTAAAACATCTTTACCTTCAGGGACTGGAAGGCTGATGTCTCCTGGGCCACAGCCTGGCTCTTTCGAGGGCTCCTGTTGTCCCAGCTGATGCCACTTTCTGCGAGTGCACCTTCAGCTCGGAAAAGGAGTGAGCCCAAAGTAAGGGGGGCCATGTGGAGCCTGCGGGGGAGGCAGGGCAAGGAGAGCCAGGTGATCTGTCCTTCCTTTGAACTGCTAGAACTTACTGCCTGTAATGCTTAGTCTGTAAGGATGGCATGACGTCATTCTATCGTCCCTTGGGATTTGGTGTGAACCTAGGGTACCACGGCGATAATACTGTCCCCCTGCTGCCCTTCCATGGTTGGGCTGGGATGAGCAGAAGTAGGGTGGGTACTGCCCCACCTTTTCCAAGCTGCTTCTCTATCCTCTCACTGTCACGGCAGTCCTGTGTTCAGTAGCACTCTGGCTGCAGAGAAGCCCAAAAGATGGGACCGAACCTGTAGGACCCATTCCAGGGGCGTGCCAAAGCCACTGAACAGGGGAGGGGGCGTCTCCCTGGCTTGTAGCCCTCCAGACGCAGCCAATTTGACATTCCAAGCCCTTGCTCCTGTGGACTAAGTCCCCCAGAGCCTGCGGGCAACACCTCTTCCCCTGAAGCTCCAGCTCATTAAAGGAGAGATTCTTAGCTCTGAAACATACAGTACGCCTCGGCAAGTGTGCGGATTGGCTGCTAGACGCCACAAGTGAAGACACATTCACAGAGGGAACTACATGGCTACAGGGGCTAGAGGCCCCAGGATTGCACATTTTGCATACAACTGGCAACTTTGTCTTTGCCTGAATACCTCAAATCCAGTGTATACTTCTATTCTGTCTTCTCTAAGATCTCTAAAACCATGCTGAAGTCTTGCCCCTCAGTAATTTCTCTGTTGAACTGTGACGCTCCCTTAGGTTACAGAGGTTATGCAGAAATAATACTGGCCTTTCCGATCTGTTACCCGCAAAAGTCAGGAAACAGAGGCTAATCCTCCACTCTCCAGAATCCCAAGTTCTTTGTATAGGTTTTTTTTTGGAAGGGGTGTTGTTTCTGCTTTTTGTCTATGATCTCTTAAAAATATCCTTACCTGGGCGCCTGGGTGGCTCACATGCTTAAGCATCTGCCTTCGGCTCAGGTCATGATCTTGGGGTCCTGGGATCGAGCCCTGCATCAGGCTCCCTGCTCCTTGGGGAGCCTGGTTTTCCCTCTGCCTCTCTCTCTCTCTTTCTTATGAATAAACAAATAAAATCTTTAAAAAAAATATCCTTACCGATCTCAGTGCAAATAATGTCAGTCTGCTATGATGACCAACTGAATCAGGAAAAGGAGAAGGAGGAAGAAGAGGAACATAATCACAGCGAACAGTCATTGGTCGCTTAGCACGTGTGAGCATAGCATCACGAATGTACATAACTGTTGTGCACGGTATTATTATCTTTGTTCGACAGAGAAAGCTGAATCCCAGACAGGGGAATGAACCTGCCCAAGGTCACACAGATAACCAGTGGCCTAGGATTAAAGACCCTCTTACCTGAATGGGAGAAGATATTTGCAAATGACATATCAGATAAAGGGCTAGTAGCCAAAATCCATAAAGAACTTATCAAACTCAACACCCAAAGAATAAATAATCTAATCAAGAAATAGGCAGAAGACATGAACAGACATGTCTGCAAAGAAGACATCCAGATGGCCAACAGTCACATGAAAAAGTGCTCCACATCACTCGGCGTCAGGGAAATACAAATCAAAACCACAGTGAGATACCACCTCACACCAGTCAGAATGGCTAAAATTAACAAGTCATGAAATGACAGATGCTGGCGAGGATGCGGAGAAAGGGGAACCCTCCTGCACTGTTGGTGGGAATGCAAGCTGGTGCAACCACTCTGGGAAACAGCATGGAGGTTCCTCAAAAAGTTGAAAATAGAGCTGCCCTATGACCCAGCAATCAAACTACTGGGTATTTACCCTAAAGATACAAATGTAGTGATCCAAAGGGGCACGTGCACCCGAATGTTTATAGCAGCAACGTCCACAATAGCCAAAATATGGGAAAAACCCAGATGTCCATCAACAGATGAATGGAAAAAGGAGATGTGGTATATACACACAATGGAATACTATGCAGCCATCAAAACCCCCAAATCCTGCCATTTGCAAGGACGTGGATGGAACTAGAGGATATTATGCTAAGCAAAATAAGTCAATCAGAGAAAGACAATTATCATATGATCTCTCTAATATGAGGAATTTGAGAAATAAAACAGGATCATAGGGGAAGGGAGGGAAAAAAACGAAACAAGGTGAAACCAGAGAGGGAGACAAACTGTAAGAGACTCTTAATCTCAGGAAACAAACTCAGGGTTGCTGGAGGGGAGGGGGTATGGGAGGGATGGGGTGGCTGAGTGATGGACACTGGAGAGGGTATGTGCTATGGTGAGAAAAAAAAAAAAAGACCCTCTGACCTGCAAGCTTTATGCTGAATGAACCATTATGCTTGACATTCCTAAGCACTCTGGATTCTGGGGTTGAAATGAAAGAACGCGTGATTAGAAGCTGGTGTAATTAAAGATATCACACCACGTCAATCAGCTCTCTGGAGGGAAAACCACCACCCTGACTTTAGCGTTTGCCCATTTCTGTGGTGTAAATATTCCCACTGTGGTTGACTGCCAGCTGCCAGTGGTTTGGTAGAGTGACCAAGTATGTGCAAGGAGTGGGTCTTGGTGCAGGTGTAGGATTTGGGCTCCGGGCTCTACTGCCCTTTTACTCACATGCAGCTGTAAGCAGGACTCGGCCTTTCTGAGCTTCAGTTGTCTCCCTCATCTGTAAAACAAAAAGATGAAAGAATAAATTGTGTCCACATTATTTTTTTTAAAGCCTCAGGAAGGGTCCATATGATGCGAGGTGACAGTTTGGAAAGTCTGGGCTGTTCTTTTAAATGTGAACATGGGGATTCTGCTAGTCATTAAAAAGGTCACTTTCGAGAAGAAACATGATTTCAACTTTAATGAAGTTCAATAAATACAGTCATCTAGTCTCCTTCCCACCCTTTTATCTTGTCTAGGCTTTTTTTTTTTTTTTTGTGATTTTTATTTATTTGAGTGAGAAAGCACAAGCAGGGAGAGCAGCAGAGGGAGAGGGAGAAGCAGGCTGCCCACTGAGCAGGGAGCCCGGTGCAGGACTCGATCCCAGGACCCTGGGACCATCATCTGAGCTAAAGGCAGACACCTAACCGACTGAACGCCTAGGCTCTTCTTGAACTTGTTTTCTTATTGGATAAAAGTTGGAACAGAGACCATCACAATCTCTTTGCAATTTCACCTTGGAAGTATTTGGATTTTCCAAGGCAAGAGTTAAGCTAGAATATTTAATACAATTAGTTTCCTCGATAATCCTGTTTATTGTACTGCATATGCATATTACTGAGAAGCGATCCACAAACTTCTAAAGACTGCCAGAGACTGTATGTCCCCACCCACACCCCACAAGGTGCACGTCTCAAAATGAAGATTTCCAGAGAGCTTAGGAACAGATTTTTTTTTTTTCCCTTATCTAACAAAGGCCTGGACAGCCACCACCTCACTGGCCTCATTCTGCAAAATGCAAAGGAAAATGAAATGTGTGCCTTCTATTTCTGGATACCTAAAATTAAGAGAAATGTATAAGTTATTAACACATATGGGGGTTTGATTGACTTTCATAAAGCACATCACCCATTTTTGTACACACTCGCACACCCCTTTTTCCATCCTTTGCTACAGAGGTTTCAAGTCTGTACTTAATGGTTACGAATTAGCATTTTTTTAAGTCATTGGGAAGCATGCTATTTCAGGATAGTTTGCAATGAAAGGAAAGCCTGCTGTCTGCCTATGGGAAACCTGGGCATCTCTGGGCACGCTTTCTAAAAATACCAATGCTTGAGCCACTTTTTCTTGGTGGCCAAGGATCTGAGAGAAATCAGAAGCAAAGTCCTAGAGGGAGGGAGGGATGCTGCCAGAGTGTCTCTGGCTGCCCCAGTGACCCACGCTGATCGCCCTCATTCATGGTACAAGCTTTAGGAAGTTTCAGGCTGAGCCTTACCTACACCCAGGGTGGGGGAGGGGGCATGCAGTCAACACCACAGGCACAGATCTGCCATATGATGAAGGAGAAGGCCTCCTTGCCCCCTCGGAAATGAATTAGTGCTCAAAATGCCCCAGCAGATAGCCATACCTTTTCTGGAAGCTTTATTTGCCTCAAAAAGTGTAAGGAATGATGCTAAAACTTATTGGTTATTTGGGTCATTTGGGTGCTCATTTCCTGGTAACAGATTTTGAAAGAAGGTAGCAAGGGGACCTTAAGAGACTTGGACTCTCTAGAGAGAATGGGAAAGAAAGACCTGTGTTGGGTTCCCTGCAGGCAGCATCCCTTCCCGTGGGCCTCTGGCTCCCTCCTACCCGCCCACTGCCTCCAAGTAGAATCAGTCCTTCATTTACATACTCCTAGTCATTCTAATCTTAACACTCAGAGTATCCCTAATACAGTAGTAGTTCTATGCCGGCGTGGATGATTTCTGTCATCTAGTTTGGACCTCCTGTTAGTTTTGACTAGGATTCATGTCAGGACAACCTGAAAAGCAGCAAATAGAAAACTAAAATTCGTAGGACATAAATAGGAAAAAAACAAAAGCCCCGATGAATCCTTACGAAGTGCCCGGCATAGGCCAGGGGAGCAATCCTCTGTACGCCCCTCACACCGGATGTCTGTGTCATTCGGGCTCCGAATCATGAGCGCCTGTCCTCAGGCTGGCCGTGGATTGTCCTGTAAGGCACTTAGCACATCCTGAGTGCTCTGTCAGTGCTGGCGAGATGAGGTTATCTTCAGAGGACGTCTCCTCGGAGCAAGGTGTATGCAAATACTAATATTGTTATGCTTCCAGCACAAATTTATAATTGACTTTCTGTTAAACATTGCAGCAAGTTAAATTAATTCAGTATGATTACAGTCATTAAACAAATGCCTGGTAATGACTGCTTTCTTATTTCGGCATTCCTCAAACCACTGGGGTAATACCATATAAGGCTTTTGCTCCATTGTCAGATTAATTGGGATGTGCAACCTGCGCTCCGTCATACGCGCTGCTTTCTAGCGGCCGGACCACGGTTTAAGGCTATTGCTGGACTCCGTTACCCTCGGGGTTTCCCTGTTGCTCCTGCCATCGCATTAGGGTACCATTTACTAGTCCGTTACAGCCTACAAGTGGCTTGAGGCAATTTTTACCTGTTTTAAAAAAACGTGCTTTTAAAATCAGAACACGGGCAGGAATTCCCCCCACGTTTCTTCTTCGGACGCTGAAGCTAACGAAAACGGCAGGTGGCAGAGATGACTGCAGCCTGCGTTCGCGTCGGAATGGTCACTCCAAGGATGACCTGCCGTCTTTAGCAAGCAGGGCAGAAATAGTTAAGTCCTGCAGGCTGCGAGTTAAAACGCACACGCACACAAACCGTGCCCCAGAGAAAAGCAAGGAACGGGGAGCCGTCCCTGCCAGGTGTGGGGGATCGCTGCCAGGTGCGGAGGGAGGCAGGCTGCCCTCCTGCAGCAGCGAGGCTGCGTCTTCAAGGTCACCTGCCCGGTGCCACGCTGGAAACCGGCCTGATGCTGGGGAGGCCACAGCCCCGGAGCGCCCTGCGAGTCAGCTGACGGCTGCGTCACCGCCGCTGCTGCTGCACGATCACGGTCACGGCTGCCAGAGCCCGGGCTCCTGCCGCTTGCCAGCCGCAGCGCAGCAAAGCCGGGGCGGACAGCTGGGCGCACAGCGGCAGAGTTTGAGAGTGTCCTCTTCCTGCCACTACTCAGCATCCCTTACGTGAGGAGTATTTACCTTGGGTTAGCCAGGAGCTGAGACGCGGTCTGAGTGCGCACGCTGGCCGCGGGAGTTCGCCGCAGAGCCGGTAGTGCTGGAGCCTCGCAGCCACACTGCCTTGGGCGGGGCGTGGCGGGTCCCCCCCCCACCCGGCACCTGCGCCCCCAGTCTGTGGGCGCCTCATGCCACGCTGCTCGACCTGCAGGAATAGAGGCTAGGACCGAGGAGACGAGGCTGCCCGTGGCTGGTGCGGCTGGCCGGGGCCTGCGCAGGCGACACCAGCAAACTGAAGCCATGGGACTCTCCCGCTCCCAGTTCAGGCTGGTCACAGGGGCTGGCGCGGGTCCCCGCTCCTCAGTCAGAACACGGTGTAAAGGAGAAACCAGACTCACTGACCTAATTCAATGCCAGTCCTCTCTGGATGCGGGGACAGCTGCCGACTAGCAGGGACACGACCAGCCATCAGTGGACGATTGCTCAGTGCAGCCCAGAGAGAGAATGACAGTCTGACTCCGGTCATCTGATGGCTTCTTCTTATTTTCCTACATAATCGTGCTGCTAGGTATGCAGTTATCTGCAGTGAGCCTGCCTTCGGTGCGGTCTTCCTCTGCTCTGGCTGGAAATCAGGGTGCCAGGCAAGCCTGCTTTCGCGCTGGATCCTCTCTGCGTGATGCTACGTAACTGGGATGGGTCACACTGACAACAAAGAAAGAAGCAGGAAGCCTCACTTTATCTTCTCTGGCGATGTTAGCGGAACGTAACTCTCCTTCGCAGGGATGCCCTCCTGCGTGTGCCCGTGCGCGCGCGCGCGCCATGTAATTTATCCGCTGCGGGAGCCTAACAGATAGCATCACGGATGTGGTTTTTAATGATTTGGGGTGGGCGGGGGTGGGAGAAAGGCAGCCTGTGGAGGCAGCAGCACGTTTAGGTTTTTGCCAGTTCGAGATACTTGGGTTTGTGAAGCCGAGCCCTAAGGGGCAACGCTCGGTAACTGAGAAAGAGATCGTAGATAAAGAAATAAAAGTGACAAGCGTAATGGAGGCTCTGGGAGAGGACTGTCAGAGCATCAGCTCGGGGATGGCAATTTCGCCAGGCTGCGGTTGAATAATTCATAGATCGAAACTACCCTGCTTTCGCCTTTCCATTTAAACCGGCATGATCTGAATCTCTAATAAATTTTCCAAGATAAAGTGAAATGCCAGTTTGAGTCTGAAGAGCTTTTAAAACCAGATGCTGCCTCCCTGAATCTTGCGGTATCTTTCCCAATTATCCTGTGAGAACCGCACTTCATCACAAAGCACCATTACCAGGGAAAAGGACGGTGATTGCAGTAGCGACAATAGAATGCCACCAAACGATCTCTCGTTTCCCTAATTTGCTAAGACTGACTGTGTGGTTTTAGTGCCCATTGTCCATACCGTGCCTGGCACCCGCGGGTCTGTCTCGCTCCGGAACAAAAGTGAGGCGGTGTGTGAAATAAATACCTGAACTCTGAAAGCCTCGCAGAGCTCATTCTCCTAGGCTGCAGTGCCTCCTTCGTTTGGTGGGTGTTTTTGCATTTTTTTTTTGTTTTTGTTTTCCAACGCTTACAACCCCAAATGCCTGTTTGGGAGAAATGGTGAGCCTGTCGTGGATTTGGGGTTGATGCCTTGATATAGGAGAGCATGGCATTGTTCATTTATATCCCCTTTATTTTCATGTTTACAAGCCTGTGTTTACTAGAAGGGAAGAAAGATTCCGTTCTGGGAGAGTAGTTTAAAAAATGCAGTCAAGACAAAGCCTGTGTCTTTGTTTCTTCTTTGAAACCCCTTTTCAGGTTAGAGATTCCTTCCGGACATTCTAATCCTGGTATGATTCAAAAGGAGCCCAGGAGACACCTGCAGTAATAACTCTGTGCAGCTTTTATGAAAAGCATGTATTTCTGATGGCGTGATTAAAGGCAGCTTTGCTGGGACTTCGGTTGTGGACATGTCTGCTGGCTCTCTAGTGCAGTCGAAACTGAAGTCTTTTTCGGACAGCCTGCATGGTCTGTTTCAGGGTAACTCTGCCTCCCCCCCTCCCCCGCCAAAAAGTGGCACGGCTCATGAAGCCTCGCTGGAGAACAGACCCTGTGCCTTCATTTACTTCCCAGTAGCATGAAGACAGTGTGTGGGTTCCTGCTAGTCAAGCGATTCAAGTTTGCTTTTCTAAGGCAGGGTTTCCGAGGGATGCCAGTTCTTGGGGAGGAAGGTAGGTCTGAAACGTACCTGTCTAATATTGTGAATGTTTTGTTTGAGATCCTCAGCTCTGATGTGCTTAATCCATTATTGCAGCTTTTGCCCTTCCATACACCTCCAAATACCTTTGTCAGAAGGAGGTAAGTCGTATTTCCAATCATTAGGATAACTGATTGTGTTCTTGTCTGGTTTTGGTGGACATATGTGTTTTATGCTGTATTCTTTCCACTTATTGTTACTCTCACCACCCTCAGCATAACTAACAACTTTTTTTTCTATGTGTGTGTGTGTGTGTGTTTTAAAGATTTCATTTATTTGACAGACAGAGAGAGAGAGAGACAGTGAGAGAGGAAACACAAGCCAGGGGTGGGGAGTGGTAGGAGAGGGAGAAGCAGGCTTCCTGCCAAGCAGGGAGCCCAATACGGGGCTCGATCCAAGGACCCTGGGATCATGTCCTGAGCTGAAAGCAGAGGCTTAACGACTGAGCCACCCAGGCGCCCCTCTGTGTTTTTTTCTAAATATAAATGCAAACATAGTATTTTAAGAAGTGATTTAAATATAATGTCTGTTCCCTTTATCTAAATACATTCAAGGTTCTAATGCTATTCAAAGGAAGGGGGTAACAGTCTTACTTAGTAAATAATTTTTTTAAAAAATACTAAGCAATTCACGAGATGCTAATTATGTTACCATACTGTTCTCTTTAGATAGTTCACATTTCTGGTACTGAACCCATTATTCTTATCTTTTAAGAAAGAGGCTTGGTTGATAGTGACAAAGGGCTTTTCACAAACCTACATTGTCTATGGGCCAGTGTTTCTTTTATTAACACATGGTCTTAACACTCTGCAAATGATTTTTCATTTCTGGTATTTTAAAGCTCTTCAACGGTCATAGTCTGAGCAGGACTTGAATGCGCTAGCTTATGTGTCTGATATTTAAGTGATAAAAGTATACTAAAATTATCTTAGAATAACTGGAAATCAGACTTTGGTTACCTTTTTGGGGATTCAGAAACTAAATATATTCACTTGCTAAAGACAGCCACTTTGAAGCTTGTAGTTTTATGATGCAAATATTTATACTTTATATTCTTGGAACACGAGGGGTTTGTTTTATTTTTTTAGGAC